>NC_088203.1:7572974-7876278 GCF_037126465.1 Ornithodoros turicata | reverse complement strand
CACGGTGCAAGTTGGTTGCGCAACCTGGTTGCGGGCAACTAAAGTTGCATCGTCTGAATCGACCCTAAGCCAGCGTTCACACGTGGCAACTTTTCCCAGAAACTCGAAGCAACTCAAACCAACGTCTTTCGAGCAATTTCGAGTCCGCGTTCACACGCAGCAACTCGGTAGCTCCACCCACAAGCAACCTTATGGCGACCGGAGAATGTGGGTTCGAATCGAACTGGTGGAATCTTTTCTTTAGCTGCTGTTTATCAAATTTCAGTCAGTTTTATTGCCCCAATAGATCATTATTACATTCCAGAAATGGCAACTGATATGTTTCCGCGAAGTTCGTAAGAAAAGAAAAATTTGTTTCTCAGCTGCAACTGCAGGATTTGAACCCATGTATCCACGAACGGAATCCACAACGTCATCGGGAGTCACGTGGCAATGCTCCCCTCGCTGATTGGCCGGTGCATGAGCAACTTCTCAAGTTTTCGGTCGGCGAGCGATTCGCAGCCACTCTGTGCAACTCAAGTTGCTGGAGGTTGCCGGCTGACAGCAACTCCAAGTTGCTGAAAAAGTTGCCCCGTGTGAAAGCTCCCTTGGAAACTGATCCTCCGAGACAGCTTGCTGTTTACACGATGGTTTTGGCAGAAATACATGGACAAATTTCACCATCTAGAACAGTACTTTCAATATTTCGAACTTTCATTTGCACTTCCTCGATCTGTTCTATCATAAATAAAATACGCGGACTTCCTGAAAGGTTTCGGGGCTTCATTTCTGACCCGCCACACCTAACGCGCACCGTCCATGAACCGCGGCAGCGTTATCGCCTTCAATCACGTGACAAATGATGTCGCTGACACTGGCTCTTATTACGCGCGCTTCGCGTGGCTGCAAGTGGTTTCGGTTTGTATAAGCGATAATCTGCCACAGGGTTGCCCTGTATTTTATCCCTTATCTCCTCCTTCTGTCTCCGTGTGTGTTCTGAGAGATGTGCTCGTGAGAAATGCTTTCTTTTTATGTATGATTATAATGGATGCATGTGTGTGTGTGTGTGTGCGGCGCAGGGTTTGGTTTCGATCTTAGAATGGTGTGTCATTTCTTCGTAGACAGGTTCGATGATGAGTTCAATTGGTAATCGGAGAACGATCGATTATTCTGCGTCTCTGTGTGTGTGCGCGCAAGAAATTGTTTGAGGTCGCGGGAGACGCCCAGTCATTTTCTTCTTCTTCTTCTTCTTCTTTTTTTTTTTTCGCTGCCGTTACCGTCCAGAGTAGACTCATATGGATGCAGTTTGTCTTGCACAGCCTTGCCACTGTGAAACCGTAAGGTGTGGCAATTACACCACGGGTCTGGGTGGCAAGTACTGTTGCACTAAAGTTTTGTTCGGCGACCGCAGCGCCAACTGTCTTCCTCTAGTGTAGAGCGCCGTTACTAGTCGGTCGTGTCCGGGGTGTTCCCTGCCTTATACCACTGTACCGCGACCATAATCTCCTTTGTGGAAATCCTTGCGCCACGATTTTTCAGAACCGCAGTGTAGGTGATACATGCCTGTGTACGGAAAAACCTCCGGCTACACGACCACAAATGGCGCTGCAGAATACGGTTCGGAGTGCCCCCAAACGTCGTGAAACAGGCCCATAGGCGACGTGTCCACTGATTTCAGTTCCGATACCGAAACTAATCCCACTTTCTTATGATACTGACCTCAAGCTTGTGGGATCGAGCCCTGTCGAGGCGACCAGCAACTTCGTGGCATTGTAGAAATTGCACCGTTCTTACTGACGAGACGACGTTAAACATGCTGTACATTTTGCGTAACATACCAGCGCATGTTGAAGGCACTTCATCACATCTTTAAAAAAAAGAAAGAAAGAAAGAAAGAAAGAAAGAGTGGTTGTTGCAACACAGACAGGCCTACCACTGCTTAAAATTGCTGTTATAATAACCTGTGAACTGGAAGTAGGCAATAATATACTACTTTTTAAAAAGATCTTTTTCTCTAGAAACCAAATCTATATAGAACCTATACGAGGTGTGTAAATAAAATAATGAGACTGGTAGGGTAGCATTCGATCTGGCAACACTGGGGACTTCTGGTTTGGAAGGAAGGTGGGTCAACATGTGATGCGACGCCTGTACGGGTTTGAACTCCGTAGAGTCATTTGGTCGTCGGTAGGATTTTTTTTTTTCTAGTGTGCTCTGAAAATGAGCGACATCACTTTCGAGCAACGTTGTGCTATGAGGTTTTGCTTGAGACTTGGGCCCAGTACGACAGAAACTTTTGAAAAGGCTCAGCACGCATTGGAGACAACGTTTTGACAAGGGCCCAGGTTTTCAAGTGGTTTAAGACCTTTCAGAAGAAACGCCTTCAAGATGAACCTCGCAGCGGAAGACCTGCAACGGCAAGAATTGACCTTGACGAAAATGTTGCCAGAATCCGTGATCTTGTGCGTTCTGAGCGTCGCTTGACAATCAGAATGATCGGGAAACAGTTGAATGTGACTCACACCACTGTTCATGAGGTTTTCACCAATGAATTGGGGATGAGGAAAATCTACGCGAAAATAATTCCGAAAAACTTTGTCACACTGCATTTTCAATTAATGGGACGTCTTTTCTTTTCTGCAAGTAAAAACATCCCTGTGCCTCCTTAAACTCCTTTATTCCCCCGACTTGAGGCCTTGCGCTTTTTTCTCTTTGCAAGACTGAAAAATGATCTCAAATGACGTAATTTTCGGACACTAGAAAATATTATAACGGTCGTAACAGACCAGCTGAAGGCAATTTCAGTATCTGATTTCCAGCACTGCTATATGAAGAGTGGAAAAATCGTCTCTATCAACCACGAAGTGACCAGTGGCGTCATTTATGGCTATAGTAACCTCGCGGCGTAAAAGTTCCATATTATCATTTGCAATTTCGTGTATCAGGCTAACAAAGTCTGAATCATTCAGGTTCACTTGATGAATTATGAAGAAATGACGTCCATTACAGATACGACATATGTTGCGACCCTAGCTGACAAGAAGGGCCTGACAAAGTTGCTGTCGTTGCCGCTATAACTGCTGGACACTGTTCTAGCCATTGTTAAACACAGTTTTGGATTAGGTCACAGTTGAGAATTCTCACAGGTTCACCGTGCAAGAGCCCTCTATATACACTGTTGTTTCACTTTTTGTTGTTTACACTGCACGAAGGGAAAAAAAAAAAAAATATTGAAGGTTACAACAGCCTCTTGGTAAAGTTTTCTCTCTGTGGCACGAATGCACTTCATTTTGTGCGATTACTACGGATAGTGATGGCCAGTAGTTAACTACATGTAGTTAAACTACTAGTTAAACTACCTTATTGTAGTTAAAAAGTAGTTATCAACTACTTGCAGAAATGTAGTGTGCAACTACTAGTTAAACTACTATTTAGAGTAGTTAACTACAGTAGTTAGGTTACTGCAGGCGCCAACTACTTCCGATTTTTGCCGCAGGCTTTACGGCACGATTGTGCTTCCGACTTTTACGTCGAGCTACTTGTTTGATGAGAACGGAGGTGCAGAGCAATTGTGCCGTGCATGCGTACTAAATCTTCACTTTTATCACTGCTTGTGATTCATATTTAGGTGTCCAAGAACATTACAGAATGAGATTGGTGATGATGGACAACGTTAAGTAGTTAGAAATGTAGTTAAAATACGTTGCAAAGTAGTTGAACTACTAGTTAGACTACTCCATCGCGAAGTAGTTAGTAGTTATAGTTAAACTACTGTAGAAGTAGTTAGTGGCCATCACTGTAGGAATCACTAGAAATCGATGCTTTTTTGTTTCACAATCGATTCTACGGTTTTCAGAAATAATTTGTGCGTGTTGCAGCATGTTGTTTCCGTAAGGGCGTGCAAAATGATCCCCATGAAAATCGCGTTACTTCCGCGTACATCGTGATGAAGGACCCGGACATTATTCGCTGGTGCAACATGGAACATTTTGCTTGCTTACCTGTTTGCGTTCCGCCAATGAATACTTCGTAGTCGACCGCGGTGCAGAGAACAGCGAAGAGAACGTCTGCTGTTTTTGCGGGTGATTGATCTCGGCAAGTGTGTGGAGTTGTCAGGACTGGTCGACAGATGGCGCTAGCTACTTTGAAAGCGCCGAAAATTCGTCGGATTCTGCAAGTGGAGCCTGATACGCAATGCCTTTGATCTGCAAAGCCTTTGAGTAGTACTGGTACATGCTCGAAGTTTTTATGATGGAGTCAGAATTTTTTTGGGCGCAAAGTGTGAAGGAGCTCGGCATGTCGGATTGCGGTTTTTGTGTGATGTTTTATTTTATTTTTCTCTTTTGTCGTGATGAATGTGCTTATACGAGGCAGAATATCGATTCTGGAAGATGGTATGATAGCTTGTTGAGATTTTTTTTTTCGTTACAGAAAGGAAATGAGCTGGGAAACCTGCGCAGCTGCGTTAGAAAGTGGCACTTTTTTAACGCGGGCTGTAAATCGAGCAGTTTGTTCGCTTTTTCTTGCTTGGTGAAGGGTCGTTCACTGGTGGAGGTTTTTTGAAAAGTACAGCAACGTTGAAACCAGGTCTACGTAAATTATAGGGACGGTAAGGTTTATCTTGCCTCTTATGCACGTCATGTATGGTACTGTACTGTCCCCTGTGCATATAGCTATCGCAGTCGTAACGTGACCTTTGGTTTCTCTCCTACGAACTTGTCTTGGGAGCAACTCAGTTTGCACCATATGGGTTTGTACATGACGCCGTCCGCGGGAGAGCACCACTGTTGCTAGCAGATTTGCCGTCCATAATGTAGGTCCTCAGGTTTTGACTGTCCTGGTCTTCACAAACATCGCACTGTGCATTGTATTGTGTTGTGTGAATATTATTTGTACCATACCCAAGTAATTTCCACGTTTTCAACGTTAATAGAACTCTAATTAACATATGGCAGCGAATGAAAACCATAACCAAACTCCGAGGGACCTACATCATGGCGACCATTTCGCCTTTTCGGAGGTAGTGCCCTCTGGAGGGGTGACGTCAGTGAATAAGCTCTATTGACTTGGCATACCACTTTGTTTGCACACCGTTGTTCGCATACCAACAGAAAGAACGCATGCAGACAGAGATGTAATATACACTAGCGTAGCCAGAAAAATATTTTGGGACGGATTCTATATAGAATCTCTCCCAAAATATTTTTCCTCATATCCCCTTCCCCAAAAATCGCCTAAATCGCCTTCCCCATATAAGGTTCCCATATGGGAACTTTATATGGGGAAGGCGATTTTTGTGGGATGTTTGAACCGCGGAATACCCTTCTGGCTACGTCGCTGGTGCATAGCTATATCTCATTGCGGAAATGGTGTCTACAATGGAAATAGCCAATGCGGTGATGTTTTTGATGACTGCCATATTTCAATTGTTCGTGTTCTTAAGCAATTTGAGGCTAGTGTTGTGCACATGTGCGTTTGTGTTTCATGCCTCACAGTATAGTTACGTTCCATCATGATATCTATGCTACGTAATTGCCGAAAGTTGTAGTATATACCTTTCAAGCGCTTCATATAGAAGACAACACGACAACAGGCAATGTATCTCGGAGGCGGATGCACTCCAACAATGGAGGTCCCGGAATATCGAAGACGAACCGCGCTTAGCGGTTAGTCTTCGCGACCCAACTTAGTGTGGAAAATGTTTGTCTTAGCGACAAACATTTTCAGGCGCATAGCCTGAAAATGTAACGCACACTGATCCGCTTGTAATGTAACGCACACTGATCAGACACTTTCGTACTGAATGATTGAATGTGTGGCTTGAACGAGAACACAGTGGCTTTTGAGCAGTACCTTTTATACAGGTTACCCTGCAAATAAACAAGAAATACAAACATTTTCAGGCGCATAGCCTGAAAATGTGGGGCTATACCAGGACCGCGAAGTGCATCAGAGTCCGTGACGTCCGTTCACCGTGTTCGAATGGAAGAAAAGAAAGAACGCGGCAACATTTTCTTGAGCCTGAGGAATACATAAGCAATACACAAAACTAGGGAGCCTACACAAAACGAAGTGGACGACCCACCACCAACACCACCCCGAAGAAATAAGGGGTTATCACTGCGCATGCCCAGAACACAGTGTTTTACGCAAGGTACAGTGACAACTCCTTATTTCAATTGTGCCCCTGACAGCTTGCTTATCCTATATACTTAAAACTGCTTAATATCTCTTTCTTAACATTCCTCTTCGTCTTCTCTTCCCTTTTCCTTATAACACCACCACCACCACCACCACCACCACCACATTAATATTTCTGTAGCGTTGCAATCCACGTATCCTATGGATCCACGCGGTAATATCAACACCAACAGTTTATGGACTTTATGGTTGAGATAAACGTAAAAGCAAAACATTGATTTTTTCTTATCGTGATTTCTGCGGAAAATGCTGCACGAAACAGGGAACACTCTGCACTGCGTTGTTAGGAAGAGCGGAATGTGTGTTCTCGGGACCTTATGGAACATAGACAGCCGACGCAAGTCATCACGATTTTTGCGTGGCTTCGTGCTCTCTTTCGAGTTTCTGTAACTGCGTACTTTGTAAGGCGAGATGACGATAACTCGTGGTTTTACGTGAGCAACACGACTGCGCGGTCGTTACGTGGATTAATTTTGCACACGGCACACTCGTGCTTAGCGTCTCTTGCGAAGAACCACGCGTCCAAGTAAATTGTACCACGGCACCAAAATCTGTGATGTCTCATAAAAGGAATGAGAAGCGTACATGGTAGACTTGAAAAACCTGTGATTCGCTGCGAGATCGACCTATAGGGGCGACACTGTCACCTTTCTAGCGTGGATAGCACACCAGCCGATGTTCGGAGTTGATGATTCTTTTCCGCAATTCTTGTGTATATTCAACGGAAGATGATTTGTGCCGCGATGGCACGATACTGTTTGGATCCCAAAGGCTCCTCCTACTGCACTGAACGCGGAATAAACGTGTAAAAGCAGACGACGCGTCCACACTGCGGTAGTTCATCGTTTCTCCGCAGCGCGCCGACACTGTTCGATATCGGAGCGATATAGTGACGGCATCAGTGGGACAGAGGTACATCGTACTGTTCGCTTCTTCTAGCCTCCCATATTGCGAGGCCTTATTCCTCTATAGTAATGGTTTATGCTAGGTACCAGGGGAGGTGTTATCCACGAGTGAGACTGCGGAGGTTATGGTGGTTCGTTCTGCAAGGTTTGTATACCTGCCGTACAATTCCTCATTCGGACGATACGTGTACAATGTGCCTCTGCAGATAAAATATACCCACAACGGTCTACATATATACGTATAGAAGTGGGTTAACACTAGCTGCCCATACCCCGTACACTGAGACCCACTCGCCGAACCACAACCCCACGCGGTCCCGGGTCCCAACCGTCTCGGGATGCGCCTTCGGGACGGGGTGCTGCTTTCCCGCACGGTCCCAGATTACCCGCACTCTCTCGCTGGCGCATTGTGCAGGGTAGATGTTATCTGCGCCTCCGAACTCGGGCAGATGGCCCGACGCCGTCGCCGTTGCTTCTGCGGGGCCAGAGGCCTTATCGTGCCGGGGAATCGACGAGGCATCCTGCGCTCGCTCAATGGACATTAGGCTTAGCAGGCGCCGACCCTCACCTTTTGTTTCCTAGCCCCGGGTTCTCTCCTCCTATGCGGAAAAAGTGAGAGGGTGTATCTACCAAGACGCGCTGTTTTTTTTTTTGTCCGTTCCCACGCAGATGCGCATTTTAACAAATCGTCTGCTGGTACACGATGCGTACTACACGGACATATATCGAAGTGCTGTTTGGAGGCTTTTTTTCACGTGCACGTTCGTGGGTCAATGCGTTTGCTGTCCTTCTCGCAGGGAATCTTTTTATGCAGCTATAGGTGGCGTTGGTGGATGTTCCTTTTGACGTCGGTGGCGGCGCTGTCAGACGGCGACGTGTCCGGAAGTGGGACTATAAAAGTCGAAGGAGTGTGCCTCTCAAATGGATTCTTGGGCTTCGCCGAAAGTCTAGATGTTGTGAAGCCATCTGTCTGTGTATTTGTATATGAGGGCTTTTGAAGATGATCGGGTTTCTGGTTGTTGATGTAGATTTTGCGGTGCGTGACGATGCTAAAGCACGAGCTTCGGTCGTGGTTGCTGACAGGAAGGAAGACTTATGCCCTAGTCAGACGGCAAACCTAAGTCCGTTAGCGCAATGGCCGTTACTTCACCTGTAGTCCAATCATCATTTGGAATGACATCGTTCTCTGCCCTGATTTGTTGAAAACAGGAGGCGTACGCCTTTTTTGTGGCAATTATGAACAGCATAATTGTAATAAAAAAGGTGTACGCCTCCTGTTTTCAACAAATCAGGGCTGAGAACGATGTCATTCCAAATGATGATTGGACTACAGGTGAAGTAACGGCCTT
Source organism: Ornithodoros turicata (assembly GCF_037126465.1). Lineage (NCBI taxonomy): Eukaryota > Metazoa > Arthropoda > Arachnida > Ixodida > Argasidae > Ornithodoros > Ornithodoros turicata. The sequence continues at coordinate 7,867,844 of NC_088203.1, read as the reverse complement.
TCCGCTAAATGACTTAGGTTTGCCGTCTGACTAGGGCATTAGAATGATTGCTGTCGTAGTTCTGTAATGCCGATTTAGTTTCTTGTATCTTAACGGCACAACAAGGTATATGAAGCAACATTTCCACCACCATTTTCGAACCCAGGTAGTGATCGCGTCCTTTTTTTTTTTACATTGTGTATATAGTCATGATGTACAAACCAGCACGACTTTCGTGGAAGTATTTTGACTGAAACATAAATTATTGAAATGGTGCATAATTTTAGTGTAGCGCTAATAAGAACGGACACGTTGGTGCGATTTGTGTTGGTTTTTTCGAGGCTCATGACTCAGTAATACACACTGTAAATTATTAAAGAAGATTTAATCAAACAAGTACATGTATAGCCGCAAGGATTAGGTCATTTCTTGTCATTACTAAGCGACTATAAAACATTCTTTACAGTAGAGTTCGGTTCTTCATATCTCGGGCTTTGCCATCTTGCGTGCTCATGCCAACCAGCACACAGAGAGTCCTATATACCGTACGTCATTTGGACAGGTCGGACGGCTGGCAATGCATTCTGGACAACTTTAAGTGACGGTGAAAGTAGCAGCACCTATACGGGACCAAAACCGTTTGTAAACAACGCGTCTTACTTTCTGTTTCGTTTTGTGACGCCCTTCGACCTCATTTATTAGTTTTATCCGATATTCTTGCAGTAAAACACGCCAATGATACGATGAAGACACAGGAACTGCAACACGTCGACCTCTATACAATGCACTAAGACCTCGGAGGGATAAACTACACACTCGAAACATAACTTCATCGCGTAGCACGCCCCTACACTCTTAAAAATGAACTTCACCGCATAGCACGTTCCTAGCCAACCATCATCTGGAATGATATCGTTATCTGCCCTGATTTGTTGAAAACGGGAGGCGTACGCCTTTTTTGTGACAATTATGAACAGCATAAGTGTCACAAAAAGGCGTACGCCTCCCGTTTTCAACAAATCAGGGCAGATAACGATATCATTCAAGATTATGGTTGGCTATGAGCGTGCTATGCGGTGAAGTTCATTTTTAAGAGTGTAGCCAACCACCATCCCAAATGACATCGCTCCCGTATTGGTTAAAAATGGGAGGCGGTACGCCTTTTTGAGACACTAATGCAGTTATATTAATTGTTACAAAAAAATCGCACTTCCCGCAAATCAGGAGCGACAACGGCATCATTCTGGGCATTGGATGGCCCTCAGCGGGTTATGTGGTGAAGTGCTTTTTTAAGAGAGAGAGAGAGAGAGAGAGAGAGTTAAGACCTACACGGCAAGCAGTTCCATCACCATTACCACCTGTTTTAGGAGGGTGGGGACCCGGGTTCGAATCTGGTCACCGGCTGTGCTCTCTGGGTGTCTTCCCGTGGTTTTCCTCAGACGCTTTAAGACAAATGTCGGCACAGTTTTCTGTGAAGTCTGCCCAGGACGCACGATCCCCGCTGCGATAGTCGTGACGTTGTCCACCAGGGCGTGGCCGACTATATACGACGAGCAGTTCCACCGCCACGAGCTTTTTCAAAAGTGCACCCTGTTGGGTTTGAAGCACCGAAGAATTTGCGCCAGCGAAATAAGTTCATCTAATGTTCTTGCGCTGGCAGGGGAAACATCTACAAGCGCCATGAAAGAATGTAAACGAGGTCACGTGAGCTGAAAAAAATAATGCTACTCTGTGACGTATGACCGAGACAACGTGGCAATTTTGCCGCAAGCTTGAGAGTCGTTACGCAAAATGCTGCGTACAGGACATCCCTGTGAAACAACGCCGAAAAAGAGTTAACGACATTCCATTCAACCGATCCTTTCATTCTTCAGCAGGATTCTACGCACAGAAGAGCAACGCGTAAGACACATAACGTAAAAAAAAGAAAATAAAAAGTGCCTGCCACCATTTCCGCTGCCCTAGAATGTCATGGCGGCATCCTTGTTAACTCGGCGCGGCAGAAGAGCCGAATTACACGGCAAGAATGGCACGATTCCACACTTCGCGGCGTGACCGGCGAAATGGACATTGAGGAAATGCACCGTCAACGATGTGTGGCTATTTGTGAAAGAAACCGCGATATGCTACTCGTAAACGCTTTCATCCGGTTACAAATCGGTGTTTTGTCTGTAACATGTCTTGGCTCCAAGGTTGCTTCCATTTCATGGCGCACTGATGTGGCTCTTGTTCTCTGGGCGCGCAGGAAGAGGTACAACGTGCGTTTATCGGTGGTAGTGACTTACTTGTTTGCTGTTAGAGTGAGCTTTAAATTCAATTCAATTAAATTCAATTCATCTTTATTTCAATGCAAGTCAAAGTTACATAGGGGTGGCCAAAAAACAGCATCATGCTGTTTGACGAGGGCGCATCCCCCTGATTTAGTGCAGCAACAGCAAGCGGAATATACTAGTTGTGAACATCAATATTACTCGTAAAAATACTACAGTGAAGCAAGGAAACGGAATAAGTGAATAAATACATATACACATCATAGAAAATTAGACATCATAATAGAAAAAAAGAAAGAAAAATAAGAGACATCGTTAACTAGAACATAAGCATAATACTAGAGCATAAACTAAGCATACTAAGGTGCCGCAAATCAGCAGACGGGCGCGCAACAAGTTACAATTGTGACAGAGAGCGCTTAATATTTCTACGTAATTTGGCAGGAAAATGGAGGCATAACAGCTCGGAGCGACGTACGGTGCAAATAATACCCAATTCATCCGGCAACAGTGATATATGTTCCCGGACATGCTGCTTCTGATGGTTACTGTAAATGATGATACTTCATGCACTCAGACGGAGGTGCACAAACCCGTCGAAAGCAGCAGGTTTTCAGATAGTAGCATAAATTGCGGATGTTTTGTCAACATTTGGTACAAAGAGAACAATGTTAGGCGTTGTGTTTGCCCTAATTAGTGATAGAGCTTCTGCAGTTTACGTTTGATCTCCTGTACTATACAGATGAATGGTTAATAATAAAAAAATGGCGAATTCTTTCCTGTCTCTCTAGAAACCGAGCTTCACCGCAAAGGATGCTCTTAGCCAACCACCATCCCGAGTGATATCGTTCTTTCCTCGGATGTGCTGAAAGCTGAAGGCGTACGCCATGTTTGTGGCATTATGCAGTTCATAATTGCCACAGAAATGGCGTACGCCCCCCGTTATCATCAAATCAAGGGAGAGAGCGTGGTCATTCGGGATGATGGTAGGCTAGGAGCGTGCTATGTGGTGAAGCTGTGTTTTTAGAGTGCAGGCTCGGATTGTTTTTAAATTTCGTCTTAGCGCCGCGATGCAACTGTGGCTATGAGCGGCGTACAGATGTGGACAGATGGAGAGAGGACAGCAGGAAGGAGGCTCGGATCCGCTACTGCTGTACATACAATAACACATTTCTGAGGTGCCTATTTGAGTAACCTTTTAACGGTTCCTAGAAACCAGTCTAAGTCAAACCGCGACGGCTGTACGTTTGGTCGTCGCATATATGTAAGCCCTATCGTCATTACACGAATAGAATAGTTATATTCGGTCTTCGTGCAGGCCAAGCTGTACTGAATAAACTACAAGAGAATGGTGTTATGTTGCTTGATAGCTTAAAAGCATAACATAAGTCTTGTCCATCACGAACGATGGAACGTCTTTGCTCGCTGCAGCTCAGAGGCAGGGTGTCTCGGCTGCTGATGCGTGTTGTTCGATCGAAGACAGTTCGTTGGGTCAATCTGATTGGTTGCAGAGTTGATACTGCGTATATTGCACAGTTTCAAAGCCGAGAGATTTTCCAGTCGCGCAGGTTGCTCCTGGGAGATCGTGCGTGCAGGATCTACTTCACGGGGAAGGGTGTCGACATTTACTTTAGAGAGTCTAAGGAGAGCCCAGGGAAAACATCCAGGAGAGCCTGTCCTTTCATGTGAACTCTGTTCGCCTTCCAGTGTCGATACGGAAGGCGATTAGCTGGTGGTCAGTGCTGTCTGATGCTTTCGTATTGCGCTTCACAAATATATGGTCTGTGGCCCTGCACCTTACGGGTGACACTGCTTCTGTGAACGTTCATCTCTTGTGATGGTGGAGCTCTGGTTGTTGTCGGACAGTCTTTAAGGTTTCCTCCCTGAAATGAATAAATGCCAAATGGTGGTCGCACACATTTTTTTGAAAAGCCATGCGTTCAGAGAAGTGATCCTTACGAGAATTTTTAAACTCTGTCAAAGGGTACTCGAAACTGCTAGCTCCGTTCGGAAGATAAGAAGGAAAAATGTCTCGCGACGACAACAACACTGTCTTTCATCCAGTGGACAAACAATAAACTTAACAGTAAACCAAATGAACACTTTAGCAATAAATTAGTAATGGACTTAACGGCATTTGTCGCTATACGAACAAAACATGTACATAAGCGTCCGGTCACTAAAACCCGCTTAGTTTAGCGACTAAAATCGCTAGAGCAACAACACTGGAACACATAACGGCGCGTGAGCAGCACTGTGTGTAAGGACACCTCCACGACATACGTGTGCCATTGTTGACGAACCTCGTCCCTCCATTGAAGGGCGACCGTGTACTTAGCGCCACTTAATATGCGCGCATGCATATCCGCTCCACCAATGGCGTGCGGCGACAAGGGCGACGCGCAGCGGCCGTCGAGTGCCCTTATCAGACGCCGCCATCTTGGAGGGTTCCCATCTGCCGGCTTCCGTGCTCGGTGACAATTCCTATGAATATGGGAGAGGAACAAAAAATCTTTTCAACAGTAGATACGAAAACTAAAAATAAAAGCAGCCCGCATCACCTGTCCATATTTCGGCTGTTGTCCGTGAATGGTAAACAAGCGACGACCGGTATTCTAGTGCGCAAACAACGGGACGGTGACATTCATTAATCCTCACGAGAGTCGGGACGTTATAGGGACGTTAATGAAGCACGGTGCGAGGGTATATGGAATAAGAAGAGAACCGCTTACGGCTACTTGGTGCGGTAACTGAAGCACTGACGACTGAGTGCTGACACACACTGGGGAGAATAAGACATAGCCGCAACACTCATTGCCCAAGGGTTATCCTGTTCTGTGCATTGTATGTTTTTTTTTTAAATGAAACCCTCAAGTTGGTAGTGACTAGTGAGTACAGGTGTTTCTTGTTGTGTCTTATGCCCAACGTGTGTTAGCATACAGCTGTTGTGCGAATTCTATTTGATGGTGGTGCTGATGGTGTGAGCAGTTTGCCTCTGTTTGCCTTTACGATGTTGGGCAACATCACGACTATATAGCTGGGAAGACCAGACGAGATGAGATGAGAGTAGGATGCTGTAGGGATCGATCCATAGTTGGCCGATGCCCAAAGTCCGACCCTGGGCTAGCTCAAGTTATAAAAGTGTCCGAAGACTTGAGATTGCACACCGTGTGCACCGCTTCACGAAGGAATAAGCGTGCTAGATTCTGCGATCTCATGCGTCTCTCGACTAACGCACCTCTCGGTTGCACGTGTCCTTCAGGGTACCCTTCTTCCAGGCTGTGCTCTCTCGCGCAAAAGACTCCGAATTCGACATAAGTTACCGAAAGGCTCGAATTCTGTAATATAATAGTGTTGTTCCGAAAAAAGAAAAAAAAGGAAAGAAAAACTGTAGCCGAGTTCTGTGTCAGAGGGTTACTTAATCTCAGTTTACGTTCTTCTTCGATGGTTTCATCGATAGCTATACCCCAACAACACCGAATATCCTCTGGATGTGCTAATAATGTCCTAAGGAATTTGTACGTCCGAGGGATATCCCTCAGATATCAATCGGACGTACGAATTCGTTAGGACATTATTCGTACATCCAGAGTATATTCGGTGTTGTTGGGGTAGCTTTCTGGAATTGGTCTTCCACCGCTTGGTTTCTGTTTCATGTTTGCACAGGGAGGCACGGTTATCATCGAGAGAGGATCATATTAATTTTATATATATTCGGTGCTTTTCAGTTCGAGCTCAATGTATTTCGAATAGTGTCGAATGCAGTAAATTGCTTCGGTGATGCTGTTGGACGGTGATGTTGCTGATAGACCGATTGCTACTCGAGTAACAGTTAAGAAAAAAAAAATTAAATCTCTAGGTAGTCCTCTCTAGACTGTTGGAGTTCGTTATCCAAAAAGGTACCGCGCTCTCGGGGACGCATTTTTGTGATGGAACCTTTGTAACCGAACGACGTGAGCGCCATGTGCCATAATGTTGTGCATCTGGACTTCCCATTTGAACTAAAAAAAGTGTGCATTAGAAGCCATTTGGGCTACGACAGCACGCTTCTCTGCACGGAAGCGTATTCGGCGTTTATACTTATATACGGGTATCATTTCCAGGGGGAAGAAGAAATCGTCCTCATGATTTTCACCTTTCGGGCGAAACGCTAAATTGATTCTCGCGCACAAAAGGTGCACAAGACGGTTTCTAATGCCCTATTGTATACAGTGGAATGCTCCTTCTTATAAGAAAGCCTCTCGCGTAAGATGGGGGTGACTGTTCACGACTATATGATGTGCTGTATGCGGCCGGCGGTATGGAAGGAGTTCATTCTTTTAGAGGTGATGTTATTGTCCGCATATAGCTGTGGGTCGAGGTGCTGCAGCTGCTTTATTCCGCTTCCCCTGCCTATATTGGGGTGCCAATGGAGTTCCGGCTATGTGCATGGATGCGTCTTATTCTTGAATTAGCTTGCTGAGTAGTCGGCGGCAAGTCAGTGGAAATAAGCAGAATAACTAGCTCTGAGTAATTTTGTCTCTTCTAGCGATCGTTCATAGCGGGACCTGTCTAAAGTTAACCACAGGTGTGCCAACGACATAGCCTAGTATAGTTAAGCCGTATAGCTAATCGTTCTTGGAGAAAGTGCACGTAGCATGAGTAGCAGTAGCAGTGTCCGCAGCAGGAGCGCCACCACGTTGTGGGCTAAGGAACGGACGAAGACAGACATTCGAAAAGAGCCGCTGTTCGGTGGGGCATGCCAGTTTCTGTTTTTTCTTCAATACTCCCGTAGTTCTGCTCTGTACTGGACTCTCTCTGGACTATAAATTGGCTACAAAGACAACTATAGGAGTACGTCGTTGGTTGTTGGACCGTGTGGATGATGGCTTAGCGCTTCCATTTCCAACCCTTGGCTATATATACAGTCATGACGCTGCTCACATAAGTGAGCCCAACAAAGGTCTCGACACCGCTAGCAGTGCTTCCGTTTACTTTTAATGCATGTTCCTTCTTCCGTTACTTTTGTAGCACACTGATGACGAAATCATGAAGCTGTAAGATATTCGTGGTTGTTACCTCGGTAATGTTGGAAAAGACTTAAGAAAAGTAACCTGTACTATTTCTCATATTTTTGTATTGTTGACTCTATGAGATGAGCCACAGAAGATTGTGTAGTCATCTTCCTAAGCTTTCCCTAACCATTTATCCCGCTTGTTACCTCACTTGTTATTCGTATCTCGCTATTTCTATCCTTAAGTCAACAACTGAGACAAGTTCTAAAACATTACCACATTGCTATCGCACTGAAGCGCAGCATCCCATCGTATACTCTCGAGGAGTGCCAACACCACTGTGCTTCACACTGTGCTATTTCTCATATTTTGTCGCTTTGAAATATCATATTATCATATATCATATCAATATCATATATATTTGCCGCTTATTTTGCCGCAGTTTTAAAGCGATAAGTTTACGGGTGTCCTGCAACAGTGTAGGTCCGTCTGTGGCTTTATAGAGCCACTTGACACCAGGTGAGAGTGAGCGTGAAAGTGAGGGTCTGGTTCCCACTCCTGGCAGCCAAATTTTATTGTAACCCAAGCTACACATTACAGAGGCAAAATGAACGATGAATAAACGAAGATGACGTATAATAAAGGGCGAAACATCAATCAAGATGACGATCGATGTCAAATATATTCACGTACCATCACGGATAAATCAAGATAAAAGATAACGCATCGATTTCGCGGAAATAGCGCCTCGTTTCGAAATGTGTGAGCGTCGCGTTTCGACTTCCTTGCACGCTTTCTTTCTTTCCTTCTTTCTGTTCCCTTTGTTTCTCCGAATGCATTAAAGTTGTAAAGCACACGCAACGACAGGCCCTCCAGCGGCCGTTATGTTTTGCACCGCAGCGTGTCGCTGCAGACGCTTTCAGGGCTCTGAACAACACTAGTATAATGAGATGCAACCATTGCGTGTTGCACGCAGTTGTTTTTTTGCGGAGGGCCAAAAAGAGATCTCCATATGTAGAGTGACAAAGCGCAGATAAGGTTTCCTCTGCAGGCGATGTGGATCTGGCCTTAATTCATTAATGGACTTCGATTCGCAAAATCTGTGTTGCTGGCGCTGCGGTTTCTGTTTCAGTTCTGGGGCCGTGGGAATGCCACGTGTATCGGAGGAGATTGCAATTGGGGAAAATTGCGACTGGTGTTGGTAATGCCTGTAAAGGAGTAATGGATGCAAACGGTTTCGGGGCAACGTGCTGATTTCTGAGCGAGTTCGAATTGGTCTCTGCCAGATAGGTTCTTGTTAAGTTCCAGATTGTCATAGGGCTACACTCTAAAAACAGAACTTCACCGCATAGCGCACTGTGCGCCAACCATTGCCGCAAATGATAGGGTTATCGCTTTTGATTGGAAGAGAGAGGGGGCGTACGCCTTTTTGTGACAATTTTCATATATTCAAAATGCCTATAAAAGGGCGTACGCCCCCCCCCTCTTTCTCTCTTCGAATCAGAAGCGATAATCCTATCATTCGTGGCAACGGTTGGTGTACAGTGTGCTATGCGGTGAAGTTCTCTTTTTAGAGTGTACACTCTTAAAAATGAACTTCACCGCATAGCACGCTCCTAGCCAACCATCATCTCAAATGATATCGTTCTCTGCCCCGATTCGTTGAAAACAGGAGGCGTACGCCTTTTTTGTGTGACAATTATGGGCAGCATAAGTGTCACAAAAATGGCGTACGCCTATGTTCTGTGTGGTTGAAGTTCATTTTTAAGAGTGTATAGTGAGATGCATAAAATTACTTTTCTGTGGTTAGAGGGGAGGCACAGCGTTACAGGTGAAAGTGGCATGCTTTTTCTTTGTTCCTCAATTGTACTATGATTCGAGAGTAGAAAGATGCTATAAATTTGCGACCTATAGGAAAAGTATCGGTTGCTTATGATGAGGTATACGGGGTGTTTCTCCGTATACGCGCCAAGAAAAACGTGGTATACATTGGGAAGCAGTAATGACAGTCCCCATCCTATAGTCTCCCGACCCCGGATTTTACTCCTCACATCTGCATGCAAACTTCGTCCTAAATTTCGCATAACCCACCGCGCATTGAGTCCCGAAAGACGCTGTGTGGCAGTGCATCATACATAGTCGCCGAAATGACTAATAAATTACTGATTTTCTCTTATACTGGAGTTGCTGCACGTCCCTTATGCGCTAAGCAAGACCGAGACGGTGCTTTGCTCGCAGATTCATAAATATAGTCAGCAAACTTTCACTGATATAAAATCTATAGTCTTGTACACTCTTAAAAATGAACTTCACTGCACAGCACGCTCCTAGCCAACCATAATCTCAAATGATATCGTTATCTGCCCTGATTTGTTGAAAACGGGAGGCGTACGCCTTTTCTGTGACAATTATGAACAGCATAAGTGTCACAGAAAAGGCGTACGCCTCCCGTTTTCAACAAGTCAGGGCAGATATCGATATCATTCGAGATGATGCTTGGCTAGGAGCGTGCTATGCGGTGAAGTTCATTTTTAAGAGTGTACAGGGCAGCAAAACATTCGTTCGAAGCCGAGGCATCTGCTTCCTGTTTTGGCAGCCGAGTTGTTTCTTTCCCGTGACCTCCGAAAGCAACACCATTTGTAAATTAGAACCCCGGGGACAGTTTGACGATTAAGCCGCGTCCTCACTATATGCCGATCGGCCTTGAGGACGCACTTTTAGAATACCGTATAGCCAGAAGGTTTTTTTCAATGCAGGGCTATAGATTAAATCACTGGAGGTACTGTGAAGTTATTGTTTAATGCCGTATTGAGCAATCTTCCGAGCAATCTTCTGGGAATGCGCAGGGAAAATCTCAGACAGCACAACCGGTGGTGGGATTCGAACTCATCACCTCCCATGCAGTCTTCAGCACGAAGCACGACGATGATTGAGCGTGACGCCTTAATCCGTTCGGCCGTGCCACTGGTAATCTTCTGTTTATGCATTGCCGCAACTGTTATAGTCCCTTACACTAAATGCATGAAAGTTTAACCGAACAGGAGAACATTTCTTAAGCAATTTGATGCTTTGTATGTATTTGTCGTTTCTATGTTGTTATAGCCTCAGAACATGAGTTCTCTCATGTTCAACAGTTGCCGCTTGCGTCGATCCCATCGTATCACTGTAAACTGAAAAACACACTTATGGGTGTAAATGGCTCGTCCTATAACTCACACCTCTTTTTACACCATATGGTCTGGAACACCCTTGTGAGTGGGTGTATTCTGTGTAAAACACCCTTTGAAAGGGTGCTTTTCCTTGAAAATGCCGTCTTTTTCACCCTTTATACACCCTTTTAGGAGGGTGTCTAACAATCTTACACCCTCTTAAAAGGGTGTTTAAAGGGTGCAAAGAAGGCATTTTCAAGGAAAAGCACCCTTTCAAAGGGTGTTTTACACAGAATACACCCACTCACAAGGGTGTTCCAGACCATATGGTGTAAAAAGAGGTGTGAGTTATAGGACAAGCCATCTACACCCATAAGGGTGTTTTTCAGTTTACAGTGTATGATTGTGTGTATGAGTGAGAAAAATGAAGAGTGAAAGGGGGATGAGTGAGAGAGAGTGGTTGATTTGTCCCTTCAGATGACTATAGCCCATGGAAGTCGCTGGGGAGGTGTGTTAGCTTACCTCAGTTGGCCCTTGACCGGTAATCCAGAAGATGTGGGTTCGACTCCTACAGCTGGCTAACCTTTTCAGTGACTTCCATCTTTCATAGTTTATCCGAAGTTTGGGGACTGTTTGAGGTATACTGCGGAGTAAATTTCGGAGTAATGCGACCAAAAATGGGGAGCAGAAGCTGTGATTACAACCCAGTTTATACTGGCTTCTTTCTCAGATCGTACTTCTGTATAATATACGCTGCAGGTCGTAAATTGACGACAACATGCTACAGACTTGACTCTCGATGTGCAGAGAACGGAGCAAATGTCCGCAAACAGCTGCGCAGCACCTAGGACCAATTAAGCCTACACAAGATCCCGATCATCCTGATCCTGATCACATTTATCCCGCTCACCGAAACGATACTCCCGTTGGAGCCAGAGTGCAATCTGTCATGTCCGCCACCGCAACTCTGTTTTGGCCACGATTGTTTCCGGCTACAATACATCGGTAGTCGCACAATAGTCACGCTCGATAAATCATGCACGCCCAGCGAGGTGTCATGGCGTGTTGGCCATCGATCACGTGACATCCGATCACGTGACGGCCACCGGTCACATGATGCCTGCGGGGGATAGGGTTGCATGAGGGATAGGCACGCGCTCTCGCGCGACAAAAGAGCTCTGATTTTGAATGAACGGAATGCGCGCGCCCTGGCGGCCGTGCAGAGAAGTTTCCGGGCGTCTCAATTAGAAGGCAGTATTTTTTCCAGTTTGCGACCGTGATGATGTTGTGGGGAAACAGGGTGCATTGGGGGACGCAGGTTTCAGCTTCCTGTGTGTGCGTGTTTTAAGCTGTACTGGGGCCATGCATTTCAGGCGTGGGAAGGCTGTTCTGCACTTTGTTGTGAAAGCGAAACTAGGATATGTCAATAGATATCGGTAAGAATATTATCGAGAGACCCTGAACAAGTCTGAGTTTTGCGCCATTTTGAACTACAGCCAGCGTATTATACGCCCTTGGTCTTATAAAGACACAACCACCACGTGACACCTTATGACCAAATGACGTGGTCACATGATATGGCCAAGTTTTTTATTCCGCGTCAACGCCGCGAAGCAGCTGTGGCCATGAGCGGCGTACAGATGTGGACGGATGGAGAGAGGACAGCAGGAAGGGGTGGGGGACAGGGGGTGGGGGTTAGTAGGCGTCCTGGGCCGACTTCGGACCGAACTGTGCCGACATTCGGAAAGTCTTCGGAATACCCAGAGAAAAAACCTCAGACAGCGCAGTCGATGGGATAGGATTCGAACCCAGCACCTTCCAGTCTTCAGCATGACCTTGGCTAATATGGCAAGGTGACGGCTCTATATAAAGCTGCCGCATTTAAACGCGGTTTGTCACAGTGCCGAAAGGCGCAGCCGTTCCTTTAATTATTCTCAGTGTCCGCATATTGTATTTCCGTGTCGCAGTCCGTTTTGTGTTACGAGAACGAGTTGTCATCCGAAAAAAATAAAAAAATAAAAACAAGAAAAGAAGTTTGGGAAGTAACAGAACCTTATTTTTGCTATCCCTATTCGTCGAGCTTGCGTTAAACTTCGACGAAACACGTCTAATCTTTGAACGGAACGTGGACAACGTCCGGCAGAATCCAACCACTCGCAAAAATACCGCCCAGCATGGAAACGACCAGACATCATTGCGGGATCGAAATGCTAGAAAATGGAGAAGGCGCGAACGAGACATGGGACAGGAAGGGAGCCGGAACGACTGTCAAAACACCCCGTCAACGACGGACGAGCAGAACCGGACCGAGTCCCGAAAAACTGTGGGAAAGAAAAGGCATCTCCCCAACGCTGCCCTGGATGACAGCCTGATTGCGATCTGCGTACCTCCGTCTATGGGCGTCTTTTTTCTGCCTTTTTATCACGATCCTTATCGGAAAAGAGAGAGCGAGGAGCAAATCGGTTCCCGAAATTGGGATCGAATTACGGAGCAGGTTGAGGGACGTGCAGGGAAAGATAGGGAAATGGTAGGTTTGTGTGTGTGTGTGTGTGGTGCAGGGACATTGTCGATGAAGAATACGGGAGCGAGAGTGCATTAGGGGAAGAGAGGGGCGAGGGCGTTATCTAATCCGATATCTAATGGCGGTTTTGTTAATGGTTATAAGCGCCCATGTTGAGTGGGAAAGCTTCCTGTTTGGGTGCGCGTCATGAAATGACGTGCGCTGAGGACACACCCTGTAAAGAGGAATTTCACCTCAAAACATGTTCCTAGCCAACCCATCATTTTTGGAATGACCTCGTTCTCCTGCCTTAGTTTTAGTTGAAAAATGGAGGGTACGCCCCTTTTGTGACACCTACATCCTTAAAACGAGACTTCATTCACCGCATAGCACGCAGCCAGCCAACCATCCTCTCTAATGCCGTACGCCTATTTGTGACACACATGCAGTTGTCTTAATTGTCCCTGAAGCACCCTAACGGAAAGGAACCCGCGGCGCCTCCTCCCGTGCATTTGTTTTCAGTCAGTACACTGTTAAAACAGAACTTCACCACATAGCACGCTCCTAGCCAACCATAATTCCGAATGATATCATTCTGTATATTGATTTGTTGAAAATGGGAGGAGGCGCCTATCTGGGGCAGATTATCTTGTCCCAGATAGGCGCCTCCCCCCTGTTTTGAACAATTCAGGACACACAATGATATTATTCGGAATGATGGTTGGCTAGGAGCGTGCTATGTGGTGAAGATCTGTTTTAACAGTGTAGTAGACGACATTCGAGAGAGCGCCACATCTCACTCAAATGGTCCATTGAACTTACAATATCTCGTTTTTACAGGGGCGTACGCTCCCCGTAAAAACGAGATATTAATCTCGAGACACTCGTCACAGTACATAGTGCGCGCTACTACACTCTTAAAAATGAACTTCACCGCATAGCATGCTCGTAGCCAACCAATATCTCGAATGATATCGTTATCAGCCCTGATTTGTTGAAAACGGGAGGCGTACGCCTTTTCTGTGACAATTATGAACAGCATAAGTGTCACAGAAAAGGCGTACACCTCCCGTTTTCAACAAATCAGGGCAGATAACGATATCACTCGAGATGATGGTTGGCTAGGAGCGTGCTATGCGGTGAAGTTCGCTTTTAAGAGTGTAGGTGAAGACGTTGGTGCAAACGTGGTATGCCAACACAGTGGCACTGTTAGTCTATACTGCACGTGCACAGTGCACACACAGCTCATCCGCGTTCTACACTCTTAGAAATGAACTTCACCGCATAGCACGCTCCTAGCCAACCATCATCTCGAATGATATCGTTATCTGTCCTGATTTGCTAAAAACGGGAGGCGTACGCCATTTTTGTGACAATTATGAACAGCATAAGTGTCACAAAAAGGCGTACGCCTACCGTTTTGAACAAATCAGGGCACATAGCGATATCATTCGAGTTTATTGTTGGCTAGGAGCGTGCTATGCGGTGAAGTTCATTTTTAAGAGTGTACCTACCATGCAATGATCGTCTTTCTACATGGTCCCTCACCGCCAGGGAGAAAGCGCCTGTGAAGCGCGGCAAGCGCATGGGGGTTTATCAGAGACAGATGACTTGTTCATTACCGAGCGCGTAATACGACACCCTCCGATTCTTCCGCAGCGTTTCCTACGCGCACATAAAACAGCGATGCAAAATTTGATTAATGTTCATCTTGCTGGCTCTCCCCTCCCATCTGGCTTAGGATCACGTGACTTTGTGACGGCGGTCTTGCGAGCTTTTTCCGCGAAGGGTGGGCTTCGATAATGCACCGGGATTGTCTCGATTTGTTTTGTTACTGTAACCAGGCAAGAATGAAACGCCAATTGGGGAATTAGGGAACGAATTGGGGATCTGGAAACGCCAGGACGGGTGACTGATTCCCGTTTTGTGAAGTGTTACTTTTAGGACGGTGATTTCATGTTCTTTGAGTGTCCGCTTGCCCTTATGGCGAGAAACCCGAGGCAGAATGAAGGGTCACCATCACACGGGGTGTTAGAACATCATATCTTCGTGCAGAATGCGCTTCCATTTTCAGGATTCACTCGGGAGCAAGAGTGCTGTGGCAAAGGTCGGTTTCGTCGACAATATTTGACCCACGTATTTCACTCACGACTTACTAGGTTATAACGACCATGTCATAATCGGCAACTGCCACGAGGAGCCCGTCCGCACGATCCGCTAGGGGCGCTAGTCATCGGCCCGCGAGAGCTACATCATGATTGGACAATGGAAATTCGAATTTTGACGCGCAGAAGCCGTAGCAGAAACCGTAAAGCAGACGACAGCAACAACTCCTATGAAAACGCTTAGAATGACGATGATAATCGAGTTTAGAAAGAAGCATCTCCCGTGGGACATCCACCGCTTGTACAAAAATATTAAGGTAAGCTGAAGTACAAAGTATTACAGAAATTGAGGGAGCAATTACTGGGCCGATGAGTAACGCTTTAAAATGCGGGGTTGAAGTTGGAAGTTTAATGGCACATTGACAACAAAAAATGCGGGGTTGAGAAGGGGTGCCTATGACGTGGTCGTTATAATCTGGTAGGTCGTGATTCCACTACATGTACTACACGTGGTGTAATACATTGCAATACTATATGCCCGTATATCGCATGTGGGGTGGATGAGGCAATCACTGGCTATCCTCGATGACTCAATCACTTAAAATGCAAAGTTGCTGCAAATCTTTCTGAAATGTACGATATCAGCAATATGGACCGTATTGTTCCCCAACATGTCCTAATAATATCCGTGCCCTTCCTTGACCGAAGGAGCCATTCAATACGCTCTTCAGTTGATATTAAAGTATAAAACAACCTTCGGTTGGTGGCCATATAGCCGTACATCCTGTTTTCAAATATCCTTATTACTGTTTATCTTCTATAACGTCTCCAAAAGGTCCAAATATATCCAGTTCCCGTAATATGATGTCCCAAAAAGTGTAGTTATATCCTGCATTCCTACTGGCAGCTACCTATCATCCCTAATATGACTTGCCGTATGTCCTACTATGCCCCAAAACTCTTATTTCGTGAATTGTACGTTGTTTCGTACACTCATATACTTCACCACCCAGCAGGCTCGGAACCGAAGGTCATTCAGAATGACATCGTTGTCTTCCCGAAACTCTCTTCCCTTCGTTCCTTTCATTTCCTTAATTGGAAACGGGACGGGGGGGGGGGAGGCGTACGCCCTTTTGGAGCAATTTAGATGCAGGATAATTGCTACAAAAAGACGTACGCCCCCCCCCCATCTCTCTCTTCAAATCAGAAGCGATAACCCTATCATTCATGGCAGTGGTTGCCGCACATCGTGCTATGCGCTTCTATTTTGAGAGTGCAGGGTAGAACCTTGCGGCTAGAAAGTCATTTCTTTTATACAGAATCCAAAAGCCCTCTTACACAACTTGTGATAGCGACATCTCCACCGCTTTATCGTACTATAGAATACGCCGAACCACGGTAGCATAAGTCCTATCAGCAGGGTAAGAGCAATAAATAAAGACATGCTGCAGGCAGTCAGTGTTAAGGTATATTACTGCGTACGCTCGCCTTCTGAATACCCGTCGGTCGGTTCTTTGGCATCCGAAGAATAAACACTATCGATCGGGCTTTCCGGAAAAATAACCTAGCTGCTGACCATATGGTAGTCTCTTTCAGGAAACCGCTCACAATCGTCAAATAGTTGTCCAGGAGTCACTTCGGCGCCCCTGCTTTGCGGTCCTCGGGATTAACCGCGCGGTCAGTGGGATTAACTTTTCGTACGTTGGCGGTTTCTTTCGAGGTACACAACTCTACGGACTTTGGCACACAACAACAACAATAACACGACTCTATAATACATTCAGAGTAACAGACTCTGCGGCGAAGCTTTTGCGGCTTCGAAGTTCGTTATGTGCGGTATTTCCCCCGACAATGCCCGGGTTCACAGCACGCCGGGGGTTCAAACGAGGTGAGCAGCTATATCGTACGAGGTGGCTTACGCTTCATGAGGTCGAGAAGTTGACCCTTTGTCCCACTGGATTGGAAACTGGCTTTGAACGCTGGGACACCCACGAGCTCACGAGCTGAGGCGCTCCCGCGCGGCGGCTACTCAAATCTCGTCACTGATGGTGATCGCGATGAGATTCTTGTTGGTTGGTTTCCAAACGGTTCTGTTTGGTGTTGCCGACACGTAAAAATGTGATTGGAGGTGTGGTGTAGTTAGGGTGTTTGTTTTGAGGGTGTATATAACCGTCAGGCCGCATTCGTTTATAAAGTTTTTGTTACGGTCGTCGTTCTGGCAAGTAACAGATGCGATATCCGTGCATATCAATCGAGGGTGTCGGAGAGTATCGTCGAAACATTTCGCTTCACGTATTCTTACGCGACATGATATGTTGTACAAACACACACAGATATGTAGTCTTTTATAGTCCACAAGGACAGTCCTTTATAGCCCTCATATGTACGTGACTTCATCGCACACTATCAATCCACTCTGAAACCTTCCTGTTCCCATAACCTCTACAACAACCACGACGAATGACAAACAGCCTTCGGAAAAGGAGGGCGGAGCCAGTTCGCTTCGTTCCACCGTCCAATCTCCGGATATCACCCATCGTTGGTTCAAAGAAACATTGCACGAGCAAACCCAGCGGGCCGTAAAGATGTCTCCAATCCGGAAACTCCGCTGGAACCTCAGGAATGTCCACCTCCCTTTCTCTCTCAATCACAAAATACCATCGGAAGAAGACATAAGCGACCCCCATATACTTTTCAATATACGAAGTCCCTGTGCGGAGGCAGAGGAACTCGATGTACCGTCCTCCGCTTTGCCCGTCTCCGACAGCAATTAATAAGACGGCGGCCATCTTTATCAGCCTTGTCCGAAGCAAAAAGCGAGCCGCACCAAAGATGGATGACGTCGTCGCCGGTGCGAGGCCGTCGTCTGCTACTTTATCGTCTGCTACGAAGCGGTGGCCATATTTGTGCCCGGCTGTCACCGGCTTCTGTCTGTGTGATTCAGTCAGCATTGTTTCTGCATCGTTGAGCCTTCCCCGTGTGCTGTGTGGTTCTCACGAAGATTCCGCCGATGGTTCTTTATTATTACTTTTTTTTTTAATTTTAGACTGAGATAACAGGTTGCGTTGGGATCGTTTTTTGGTTTCTGCTCTGGAGGTTTTATGCGTTGGTTTCGGTTTTTGTTTTATTCGGCGGTCCTGAGCTAAGATGTGATTTTTGATGTTTATTAGTTCTAGTAGGTTCTATCTACGCTCGTTTTTGGAGCGTGGTTATCGGCGTGGTAATTTCCAGGTGGCGGTAAAAAGGTGGGGACAGTAGTATCGGGTGTGTAATTGCCCGTGTTTCCACTCGACTGTTAAAAAGTGATATTTTGAGTGTCGAAGAGTACGGAGCCGGCTGAATTGCGAAGGTATGTTGTGGACGGACGGTGTTGCCCCAGCACTGTGGAATACAGCACAACTTTAGAGAGAACTTATAAACAAAAGATGTTTGCGTGTTTACCAAGATAAAAGAGCACAACCCTAACCAACGGCACCTTTCGACAACTAACCTTTCGAACACAACCCTAAGAAGTTCGTCAGGGAAGCCTCCTGCCAGGAAAGGTTTGTCCAGAAAGCCTAATTCTTGAAAGAGGTCGAAATCCGTAAGGTGACACACACGTCCAAGTTTTATTTACGCCCTCGTGCTAGCACGAAGTAAGCAGAAATGATGGAGGCGGTATGTTGCAGATGAGAGCACGAAACGGAAACAGATTACCGTAGTCACTTTTTCGTGGAACGCCCTGTTTTCCTATGCATCGCTACAGATTGCAGTGGCGATCTTTTTTTCAGAGCCGTACCGCTCTCGCCCACCTTATACTAACATCGCAATGTAAAGGATTAAAAAAGCTCGCTACAACGTATCTCGCATACCTTGTTGTCCAATCGCCGACTTTATACTTCGCAATCTAATCAGAAATCTCGCATTCATCCAATCCACTGTATAGATGACGTATTTACCAGAATCTTAATCATGAATGGACCGCAATGTCATTAAATACACCCGTGACAATGGAATAATTGAGGTAGCTCCTCGATCGGTATAACTACATTCCTAAATCTCGTACGATATGTGTTCGGTAGTACTGAATCCCCGCAGACATACATCATGAACGCAGATTGTGTTTTTGGACCTCGTTACCGCGGATTATATGGATCCGACCAGTATAACGAGCACCTTGTATACAACGAGCGAGATAAGACGAGATGATACTTTGTTTCGGTAGGAAGTTTTGTGGCATTGAGGAGGATTATGCGTGACACGGGGGATACGGCTCTCTAATGTGGAGTATGATATGGATTAACGCCCAGTTCTGGCCGTGGGAACCAAGGCTGTTTTGGGAGGATGACGAATAGTCTTTTGGGACCAGAGCAGGTGATGAACTTTTGAGATTGAGTCAAGACATGGTGAAGATAGCTCTTGAGGACTATGGGAGCGGACAATAGGTAATTGATTACGTGACTATTCTTGCCTAGCATGTGCTTAGTATATATAGTTGAAAAAAAGAAGAGAGAGAAAGAGACAAAGATTCGTTATCAGTTTGAACTGTAATCAACAAAATGTCACTGAAATGCCGTCACGACCGTCGGCACAATGGAACCACGGACATGACCACCCGGATGGGTGCATCGTCCGGTCGTTAGCGGTAGCCCGGGGGTCATGCTGAAGATTGGGAAGTAGTATTTTCTTATTCCTATATCCACGGACTTAACGAAACTACTTAACCACGTCGCGCCTACGGTAAGTGATGTGCAGCCAGATGAAGCTAGTTTTATGAGCAACTCTCAATAAATTATTAGAATGTGTGTACCTTTTTTTTAAACGAAGGCATGTTACCTCCACTCAGCAAAAATATACATGGGATGCTATGAAAGTTATGTGAAAGAAGGTGTGAACCCACAGGGGTCAGTGCACTAACCGGTAGGTGTGAATGGTGGATTGGGGGTATTGCACGCGATACATTTGTCTGAAATTCACAACTCGTTGTGAACAACAGTGTGTACAATATTCACTGTTTTCACAATATTCAATGTGTGTTCTGTCGTCTGTGTGGTTTCTCCGAGAATTTTAGGGTGCTTTTTCCCGGCAGTTGTCCGCATAGTCCCTTGAGAAGTCGCCCCATAGGACGTATACTAACAACCCTGTCTTCCATTCCTGCGTGCTTTCCACGTTCGTTATAGACCGCTTTTTGGCACAGTGACTACGTACTGTAATACGGGACTGAGAAAAAGATAATAATAAAAAATAAAGGGTACGAAGTTTGCCTTCCAGTCATGGGGAGTAACCAGTTACCAATGTTCGTTAACTATATCAGTTACTACGTGAGAGTGCTAAACCTTCCGAAACCTCAATGTGAAATCAAAAGCAGCCCCACGTTGTATATGAATGATTTTCTGGGGTTAAGGAAGCTCTGCGTGTTGGTCAACACCGGAATTCCGTCAAGCGCACCAGCCGGAAAAGCTTTTCAGTGTTGGCAGGGACATCTTTGGACTCACGCGTGGCATGATTAGTAATAAAAACTTTAAAAAAAAACAATTGTTATTGAAATGCAACTGATTCAGATGACACTTCAGGATGCTGTGCGTGTTTGAAAATAAAGTACTGTTCGCCTGTGCACATGCGGTTGTCCGCCCTGACTTGTACGTACGCAATATAACTGTTTTGTAACTGAGGGAATTGCCTCAGGACAGTAGCCGCCGATATTTCGAACAGAGACTGTTCTTCAGAAACTGAACAGTCTCTGTTCGAAATATCGGCGTCTCCTGTCCTGAGACAGCTTCCTTCGTACTCCTCTACCGGTTCGTTGGATTTCTACCCGTCTATATGTTTTGTAACTGAGTTACTTACCCTTAACTGTAACTATAGTTAATCTCCGAAAGCAGTAACTGTAACTAAGTTACCTTTTTTTTTTTTCGAAAAGAGCTATAACGGTAACTGTCCCACGACTGTTTTCCATGAAGACAGCTCCACTGGCAACATTGTGGTGGCATCACTATACCAGGGCTTTAACCTCCAAGTAAAAACATCCTGCCACACGCCAACGAAACAATAACTCGCCTGCCTATATACGTGTCAGGACGGAATCTAAATTAAGTAAAAACCGCAGACATGTCGAAGACGAAGGAACATTCCAACGCAACCCCGTTATTAAGTTAAGCTAAAACAGAAGCTCTGCCATATCCTAGTTAGGCAACTCTGAAACACATGCTGTCATAGCTCCCACGGCGTGACATGCCGCGTGAGCTCAACGCTCCCTTTCGGGTGTAATATATATATACATAGCACCGATGCGTCTTGTACGTAGAAAACATAGTTACAAATCAACTCGTATATATAGGGACGCATTGGCTCTTACATGTATCTGAAAGCATAGAGTTACGCTCGTAGACCGGCTTGGTGGGCGTCAATTAGAATATGAGAGTTAGGAAATGATTCTGCTGGACATATATCATTTGTTTCGATGACAGCCGTGTAATTTGGACGTGGATTTTAGCGAAGCATGTTTTGGGAGTATGCGTGTGTGTGTACGTCTGTGCGAACGCGGAGATCCATCAATTGTACATTTTCTTTGCGGAAGGGGGCGTTCCGCATCACGACGATGATTTCGTAGAAAGTCACGTGGCGTCTAATAGTGTCGATGGCGATTGGGATTGCCATGTTTGACTAGAGTTCTAGGTGTTGATATGGTGTGCTATGGAATGCCCACTTTATAGTGTCGGGGAGGATTGTGTAGTAAATGTTGAGCGCGAGAGGATGAAGTGGACGAAGCATGATTGTCTCCGTTGCGTGAAGTAGTGGGAGATTTGAAATGCACCTTTTTTTTTTTTCGTTTTCTTTCCAACGAATTAACTGGAAATGTTGGTGCAATATGTGGATTAGGCCGAGCTGAAAGTGAATAGCGTAATCTGGAAGTTGGTTGATGTGGGATGGAGAACAACGGGTGTGCATAGATGACGCAATTGATGCAATATATGGATTAGGAGAGTGTGGGAGTGGATGGTGTGATCTGGAAGTTTGTTGATGTGGGATCAAGATCAACGGGTGTATACACAGATGACGCCGATAACATTTACTGATAACAAGGTGCAGAGTTTTGCCACCAGTGGCAGGCCATACTCGTCTATCAGAATAGCATTGCCGAGTGGTGGCAAGCAAAGACTAGGAGGCGGTGGGTTCGAATCCCATCAGTGGCTGTGCCGTCTCAGGTTTTACCTTGATTTTCCAGGTCGCTTTCGAAAGAGATGTCGGAACAGTTCCCTGAGAACTTTTCCCCGCTGTCGTTGCTGCATGAGCTCAAGTTTGTACACCGTTCATGGTCACAGTCGCATCAGCGTCGCATCGGCGCTAACGCCAAACGAACAAGAAAAAAAGCGCACGCGATACTGTAAAGTTTATATACCTATACGCTAAAGTACCTATGACCCCGAAATTCCCAAGTACCCTCCGTTTTCTCGAACCTTAACAACGGCAAACGCTCTATGGGGCCCAGGAGTTCCAGAGTAGGAAATACAGAATCTCCTTGTTGCTATAGGCCGTCCACACAATCGGCCGTGCTCTATTCTATTAGGACCTCGTTTGTTGCGGCCGCCGCAGCTGACGTGTGAATCGTGCGTCTCTACCGGCCAAATATATCATCACGAGTTCGAAACCGAAACCGAAAATTACAGGCTTCCGTCGCCCGGTTTCGTCTGCTTTGCCGACAGCGTCGCGTTTACGGTCGAAAAGTGAATCAAAACTTTGTGTGTATCCTTCCTTTCATGCTGTCGGACGCGATCCTGTCATTTTGGCCGCACAGTTCAGAAATGCGGATCTGTTTGGAGTTTTTCTTTTATTGGGCCCTTCCGATTTATTATTGCGTCACGCATTCCGTGCAATATACACATATGGTTAGGGTGTCGTGCGACCGCGTGGCGGCGCTGTCGGCGGTGATTGTGGTCGACACCTCGTGGGCAGTCCTCTCAAAACGCGGGAAGAATGTAATGTGTTATTTTCCACTTTGGGCGCGCTGCTGCCTTAGCGCGGCCGGAGCGGTTGGGTTGGAAGAGCTCTCTTACGTCTCGTGCATATTTCTTTTTCGGGAAATGATTAGGTGCTGCCACCTGATGGAATGTAGATCGTGCGGATGTGTGTGTGGATTACAAAGGGCAATGTGGGTATTGGGTGACGGGTGCCCGAAGGTCGTGTGTGATATCCGGGTTGGAACAGTTTCGGGTGCTGTGAAAATGAGGAAGGTGGCTCGAGATGGTACGGTCGTTTTGTGTGTAGCGGTCTACTAGAAATAACTGTGGCCCGTGTGTTCTTTTTGTTCGTAACCATGTTTTCCTTTTTTTTGCTATTACGTACATGTTCGAGTACTGCCGCTGTGGCCAAGTGAATATATAGCATTCGCTCTTTGGTATTATGGTAGCTCCAGTGTCATCCTGAAGACCTGGGAGGCGGCGGGCTCGAATCCTATACCACACACTATACACTTTCGGAAGTTTTCCCCGGGTCCTGCGGCAGGCCGTATACAGACAGACATCGGCAGAGTTCATTCCCCATGAAGTCGTCCCAGGAGGGACACTAACCCTCCTGTCTCCCACTCCTGCTCCTTGTACTCACTTCATCCGTCCACACCTGTATACAGTGAACCCTCGTTATTATGACCACGGTCGTTCCTGAAAATTTTGGTCATGGCGCGGAATCGTCATATTAACGGGGGATTTGCAGAGGTTTCATTGCATTGTTCCCCAAGAGTATGGTCGTAAAGCACGTATGTCAGATTATCGGGGGTCATATTAACGAGGGTTCACTGTACGCCGTCATAGTTGTTTCGTGGTGCTAAAGAAGAATATACAAAGAAAACATGTTCACGTGGCGATACTTTTGCAACTCTCCGTTCTGCTCCATGTTCACGCATGCTTCGTGCATCAGTGGTCCGTCCTCGCGTAGTTCAACCCCTCCACGAGACATACGTTTCTAATGCATTATAAAATCCATTTCGTCCTTTGGGAACCGTGCGACATTATTTGTGAAAACTTCGTTATACTACGCCTTTGAAAACGTGGAGACGTACGGTTTCCTGAACCTCGTTTCACAAGCAAACTCGAATGCCATTTCGCTCTGTTCCCATGCGTAGTTGACAGAGTCCTGACAGTTAACAAACTACATGCGGAAGTCTTCAGAAAGAGAAAGCTCACATAAAGACGGCCTTGTTAACTCTTCCCGCCTGCACAGGTATGGGGCAGCAGCAACAGCAGCAGCAGCAGGGAGGTGTAGAAGCCGAGCACCGCGTGAAATGTGTTCGGTGGGCGGACGCCGCTCCCCATGACTACTCAGCAGGAGCTCGGGCCAGTTGGGTGGTCGCTTGATCAATACCCGGTCACTCAGACTGCAACGCACAGTTAGTCCTATCTTAGTAGTCGACGGCAGTGGAAGTCCATGAGAGCTAACGAAGGAGCTGAGTTGATAAACCGTTTGTGACTCGTGGACGGAAATCTGTACTGGGAAAGATTGATTGTCTTACCGATTCGACAGTTATACAGTGAACCCTCGTTATTATGACCATGGTCGTTCCCGAAAATTTTGGTCATAATGCGGAATTGTCATATTAACGGGGGAGATTTGTGGAGGTTTCACTGCATTGTTCCCCAGGAGTATGGTCGTAAAGCGCGTATGTCAGATTATCGGGGGTCATATTAACGAGGGTTCATTGTATATGTGCTTGTGTACTGAGCGGCGCAATGCTGCTAAAATATGCGTTTTTGAGTACACGTAAGCAGATCACACTTTATATTGCAATATAAAGCTTTCTTTCTGTAGCGTTCCTCGTACACAATGCGTTTCTATATCTTTTTGTGTTCTTACTATAGGGTCACCAAGCCAAAACGAGGGATTCCTCACGGCTGCTTCTGCTAGTGAGCCTAACTTAGAAACAACGTGCGTTGAAATGAGAACATGCACCCAGAATAGCAAGCCATATAACAACAAGCCACGCCAAGCTGCAGGCGGCGTCGGCTGTGTGCTTATATAGTTCTTCGAAGATATCTGACGCGCAACCGAGGATTCCTGCATTTCACCTCAGACTCCCGTTCAATCACATCTATACCCGCGCCCAACAGACTCTCAAATACGTCCTCCCTTCAATAAGTGACACGAAAGCACTACACGATTGTCCCGTCCTTCCACGAAAAAAAAAAAAAAAAACGCGTCTCAAGCACTGTAGCAGACAAAGAGGCTAACCAAACTGACGCCCCCGAAACGCTGTTCTTCCTTCTTCTCTATCCTTTCGTTGTCAACCTAAGGTAAACACACTCAAGCCCACCACCGTCTTCACCCTTTTATCCTTTCCTTCTTCGACTCCAAACAACCCGCGACCGTCGAGACGACGCCTTGACGACTCTGCTCGTGTCCCCCCCCCCCCCACACACACACAGACACACACTCCCGTTTGTCCTGACTTCATACGACGCCACAATAAAGTCAAAATAGTTTGGACACGCCGAGCTTATATCTGCCTCTTTGTTGCGCTCCTATACTTGTGCCCCGTTCGAAATGGATGGCCCGAGCGACATAGACGTCGCAAAATGGCGCCCGTTGTTGCGGGGACAAAGATGGCGGGGCTCGGACCCGCCTTTTGGACAGGTCTCCCATTGTGGGAGACCGTCTCGGAGTACATGTTTCGCGTTAAGATTGCTGCTCGTCACACGGGCTTTTGGAAAGCTTGACTTTTAAGTTCCTGACCCTCCCCGTGGTGGCTCCGGTGTGTGTCTGAGTGAGCTCTTTTTTTTTTTTTTAAGGGGTCCACAATGGGAGGCTTGAGAATAATGGAGGACGAACGTCTACGGACTCCGGCGTCCGCGAAACTTGTGTCTCGACGTGCTGGTATGCACGCTGGAATTTCTGCGATGATGGAAGTGTTGTGGCAGTTTTGCGGGAGAAATGGGTGGCTTTTTTGTCCTTGGTGTTCTGGAAGACACGTTGTCTCGCTCGAATGGGTGCTTGGAAATTGTGGCGCTGCTGTTCTTCTCTTTTGAAGGAGGGAAAGTGGTTTCTGGAAATGGGTCCTTTCGAAGTCCATATATTTTTGTGCTTTTGGACACGTAGTTTCGACTGATTTTGGCTATGGATGGGACTTGGATATGGTATTATTATTCATCCATCGCCTCACCGTTTCGTGCCCCTTTCTAACCACTCTGGGGTGCTGAGTGGCAGAAATTTAATGGCAAACTGACTCTCTTATCGTCGCATAGTATTTGTTGTTGCGGCTATGGAGCCTCAGCGCCGTATTTGCGAAGACAATATTTATTTCCTGTACAGCAAGACTGAGCACTATGGCAAATGTACCCCAGAGGAAAGCGTTTTATCATACCCAGCCGAAGCACGTTTTCGGAGTAGATAAGCC
Organism: Ornithodoros turicata; assembly: GCF_037126465.1. Taxonomy (NCBI): domain Eukaryota; kingdom Metazoa; phylum Arthropoda; class Arachnida; order Ixodida; family Argasidae; genus Ornithodoros; species Ornithodoros turicata. The sequence continues at coordinate 7,841,485 of NC_088203.1, read as the reverse complement.
CACAAGCCTGGAGTTGCCCTGAAGTCCTGCTTCACCAAATTACCTCTTTGACCGATGATACCTGCTTCGTCAAGAGAACATAGAAGCATTTGAGCATTGCTCAAATGTTGTCGTCAAATACGTACGTCACACTTTGAGCACTGAATTCACATTACAAAAAAGCTTGAAAGATAAGATATCTTATCACAGTCTTGGCGCAGTATGACTTTCGTTGTTGTTGCGCCATTAAACCAATCAACCAGATACGTCGGTTGTGTACCTTCCCACGGCTGGTATGGCCCAACGTGACCCGATCACTTTAGGAGCTACACTGTTGCACGTAAACCCTACCCATCTTCCAGTGGCCGTCCCAGACAGAACAAGTTCATCCCATGGACATCCCCAGGTAGTCTCTCGCGGGATGCTGGGACGTCCCGTGGATGGGGCCTAGCGGGTGAAGCGACGTCCCGCGGGCGCCCTTTTTTGAAATTTCGTGTTAGCGCCGCGAAGCAACTGTGGCTACGAGCGGCGTACAGATGTGGACAGATGGAGAGAGGACAGCAGGAAGGAGTGGGGGACGACTGGGGGTTAGTATGCGTCCTGGGCCCCGCGGACACCGTATAGTTCATCCTGCAACGTTCGTGTGTACAAGCATCTTCTATACGCAGCACCCTAGAACCCACTGTCTTCGTAAACACCAACACGCAACCGCTAGAAAGCAAACCCTCCCGCATGAACCCAAGAGTGTTAAGCGTCTTTTACCAGTCTCCCTCTTTTCATATATTTACATTCCCCCCGACACCCTTCATGGTACGCCATGGTGGTTCTTCCATGGCGTCGATCGCGTGAATGATATCAGCGATCTGATCGAGAGATAAGACATGTGTTGTGTGCGCTCGTTCGAAAATGGTTTTCGAATTGCTCCGGTTCTGGTGACGCATTGAGGCCTTTATGCAAGTCCCCCGTAGCCGCTGGTCCTCTGTTCTCTGCGAAGCTTAGTATACCACCCATGCAGGGGATGGAAGCCATAACGCCTCCTGTAAAGTTTGATCGTTCACCTTTGTACGAGGTTTTGGAGAGTTTTCGAAGTACGTGGACATTGTCTGTTGGGTGTTCAGCGTGCTTGCTGGAGCCCTGAGGTATACCTAGACTATGGTGTGCCTGGTAAGGGCAGGGTCTTGCCGTGTTGCTAAGGTGCGACTGTGGCGTCCGCAGTAGAAGAGCAGGATGGAGGAATGAACAAGGCGGGAAATAATCCATCCTAGTACAAATTGTAATATGAATGATTAAAGTATCCGCTCAAAAGGTCTGTTTCTTATCCTGCGGGATCTCCTCTCGTCAGGACCCGCTAGGTTGCTGAACACACTTCAGCGTATGTCTCAGCATCAAAGACGGATGTCTTGCGGTCGGCTTTAAGAAAACTTTGTGTCCTTTTGTTAATAAGTGAGGTTTTCCTACGTTATCTACACCATTTCAAACGCTGTAGATGCTCCTATCGCATGGAGTTTCAACTCTGCTCTGCTCAGAAAACCAGGAAACAAAGAATTCAGGGACAACAACCGTTCCTTCAGCTACCGTACCACTAAAGTTGCTTGAGCTGTTTCACGACTTATCACAAAGTCATCACATCATCTACCGTGAACGGGATCTCTACGCCTGTCAGCATCTAACCTTCGCTATCAAAACGGGCGTATCTATTCCACTTTTTTTTATATCCCCTTTATTTATTTCGCAGACACTGTATACACAAAGACATATAGGGTGGAGGAGACAAAGGGAAACACTCACTGTTAAAGTGTCTACGAGACATTGTCGAAAAATCACGATAAAATCATATTCTGAAAATTTTACAAATTCCATGCGCCAGAACCAACATAAACTTGAATTCACGCAAATCAAATAATAACAAAAAAGTCTGAACGATTTGTCATGCCCTACTCTTTTGTGAAACCCGCACTTGAGGAACGTCACATTAAAGTTCTCACATTTTACGCCATAACCTCATCGTACATTCACAGACCCCCCACGAGTCAAAGGGGGGAAGCCTTCGTATAGGGGGGGGGGGGGCTATCGGTCCCCCGAGGTCTTTTTCTACACGTTTTTCCGCTCATTGTGCAATCCGCAAGTAGAGCAAAATGGCAACTCCCCCTGTCACATTCGATTTCTAGTGTGACCATACATTGAAGGCGCACCTGGAAGCTGCGTGCGGTCCCGAAAATTATTTCTTTATGCGCTAAAAGTAGCGGGAAAGTGAATTGGCCACCACACAATGTGCCGCCGAAGGACGCGATTGGTGGACGTTGTACCGTATCATTGCCACGTATCATGTTGCCCTCTGTGTACTGCGTGGTTGATGTATGGACGCCTCTTACGCAATGGTTTGGATACGGCCGAAACTTTATGTACCTGGAATTGGGGGAGGGGGAGGGAGAGGGAGTTACGTTTGTGCAGTGTGGTCTATACACGGCGGCGCACTGGGTGAGATCTCTCTCTGTGTGCTGTGTGTGTGCGGCTCACAGGTTCCGGTATAGGCATGATACTTTGTGATCGCTGCATGTTTAAAATGGGTTTCCCACTCGCCTCTGAAGCAGTATGGGTGGCTGTTGCGCTGTTCTGAAGGGCTGACTATTCCCTTCATGACTATACAATGCGAGGTATTGGCACAGCGACGGTAATGCTACGTACTTCTCCTACGTAATGAATCTATAGGGTTGAATATGGAACCCACAACATCAAAAACGAATTTTTGACATTTCGATTTTAACAATTTTTTATTTATTTTCAGCTGCATCAGAAAATCGCCGCTTACACACGTGACGCACGTTTGAAGTTTGCTTGCTGCAGCAGTTATACACCCAATGTTACATTACGTGCGTGCTTACCGTCCGTAAATTAGTTTATGCACACACACAGAAAAGCACAGTCTATTAGTCAGGTTTTGACAGTCGCGCTTTACCGCTTTCTAAAGATGTTTCTATAGAGCCAGGCACGTCCACCTCCAGCACCCATAGCGTGCCTCGTCTGCTAGCGTATAGACACGGAAGTCGACCTTTTCCCCATGATTCTTAGGAAGTACCGGTCACGTATTGCAGACATTGCAGGATCTGCTCGCATGACGTCATCCGCAGGAGAGCGCCACCGTCGTTAGCAGATTTGCCGCCATAATGTATAGGTCCTCAGGTTTTGGCTGTCTAGCTCTTTACCCATATGGCATTCACCGTATACGTTTGGTGTTCTAAAGTTATTGTACTCTGTGAATATTGGTACCATATCCAAGTAATTTTCAGGTTTTCAACATTAATAATCCTTTAAATGGCATATGGCAGCCAACGGAAACCGAAACCAATCCTCGATATCAAGGCGGCGGTTTCGCTTTTTCGAAGCTATAGTGCCCCCTGGAGGGATAACGTCAGCGAATAAACTTTATGGAATGGATACGCTGATGGATGCTGGATATCAGTGATGGCCACTAACTACTTCTACAGTATTTTAACTATAACTACTAACTACTTCGTGATGGAGTAGTTTAACTAGTAGTTCAACTACTTTTCAGGAGAGGTAGTTAAAACTACTTCTTTAACTACTGCAATGTAGTTTAACAACATCTATAACTACTTAACGTTGTACATCAACACCAATCCCATTCTATAGTGTCTTAGACACTTAAATATGAATCACAAGCAGCGACAAAAGTGAAGATTTAGTACACATGCACGGCACAATTGTACTGCACCTCCGTTCTCATTAAATAAGTAGCTCAAGGTAAAAGTCGGAAGTACAATCGTGCCGTAAAGCTTGCGGCAAAATCGGAAGTAGTTGGCGCCTGCAGTAACCTAACTACTGTAGTTAACTACTCGAAATAGTAGTTTAACTAGTAGTTGGGCACTACATTTCTGCAAGTAGTTGATAACTACTTTTCCACTACAATCAGGTAGTTTAACTACATGTAGTTAACTACTGGCCATCACTGCTGGATATGCTGTGCCATATGTGCAACGCTTGGATAGCCCACGGTGTTGTCGGAGGGCAGATCGTAAGCTTCCGTCACGGTGTCCTAGAAGTTGAAGATCTCGAAGGTGCAGAATGTATAAGAGGGCCGGCAACCAATGTTCTCGACGATGTGACGTTCTGGGTGCAAGGTGACTGATGATGATTTGGCTGCTTCACCGTGACTATCATAATACACCTAAAAATACACCCAGGAATTACACGTTTTCGCTATTACAACCACACATGATGCTCGTTGTCACGAGAAGAACAACAAAAAGAACAAGGAAACAGAAAGAAAAGACTCTACTACGCTGCGTCCTTTCCGACTGACTCCTTTCGTCCTGACGTGGGTTCTCCTCCTTAAATTCCACGACGAGACTGGGAGGTGACCCAGGTTCGAATCCGGGCGCCGGCCGGCTGTGCTGTATGGGTGTTTTCGCGGGGTTTTCGTCAGACGTTTTAAGACAAATATCGGCACAGTTCCCTATACGTTTTTCTACAGTATCCCTACAGTATCTCTACAGTTCCCCTGCAGCTCCCCTACAGTTTCTCTACAGTTTCTCTACAGTATCCGTACAGTTTCTATACGGTTCCCCTACGGTTCCCCTACGGCTCCCATACGGCTCCCCTACGGCTCCCCTACGGCTCCCCTACAGCTCCCCTACAGCTCCCCTACAGTTTCTCTACAGTATCCGTACAGTTTCCCTACAGTTTCTATACGGTTCCCCTACGGTTCCCCTACGGTTCCCCTACAGCTCCCCTACAGCTCCCCTACAGTTTCTCTACAGTTTCCCTACAGTTTCCCTACAGTTTCTCTACAGTTTCTCTACAGTTTCCCTACAGTTTCCCTGAGTTTTCCGAAGACTTTCCATACGAATGTCGGCACAGTTCTCCCTGAAGCCGACCCGGGACGCATATTATCCCCTGTCCCTCCTCCTTCCTGCTGTCCTCTCTTCATATGTCCACATCTGTACGCCGCTGATAGCCACAGTTGCTTCGCGGTTCTAACACAGAATTAAAAAAAAACAACACTTGAACGTTGCAGGGATATATTCTATATAAAAAAAAGAGAAATGCCAACTTAGGAGCAGTGTCCAGATCCTGAAATCCCGTGTTCCCTGCGTATTTTCGTGTCACGAAATTTCGGGATTTCGGGAAACTGATTCCTGGGATGTCTTGATAACAAATTTTGACACTCCTGATAACGAGTGGTTGGTGGAACGTGGTGAAAAGGAATGAACGGTATCTTTCCGACCTTTTTCTCAGGCTTGCCTTCTGCTAAAAATCTCCGTGCGATCCGAAACCGAACCAATGGCGTCGTCTGCGACACATGTCAAGCACGTTAGCTGCCTGGTCAATAGCCCATAGCCAAGCCTATAGCTCATAGCCCACAGCCCATAGCAAAGAATCATAAATTTCAGATACAATGTATTTCATTCATCCCCCCATCCTGAGACTGTCTTTGGCTGAACACCTCGATGGGAATGACAGCTGGTCGTGGTATGCTAATGATAAAAAGAAAAAGAAAAGAAAACAAGCCAGCAATGTACTTGCCTTTTCCGCCATTCTCTGCACTCTGCGCCCTCTGTCGACGTAACGCCATCACCTGCTTCGATTTCTCTCACCTATGGCATCCACCACCTCTTTTGCTCACACCGGCTACTTCCTCTACCACACGCTAATTTTTTACAACACCCGATAACGTCTAATAAGAAAAGTAAAAAAAAAATGCAACCTAACGCATGCACGCACACACACTGGAGGCGAGAAAAAAGCGATTCTTCCTGCTTTAACAATCAATCTAAACACTCTCGCGCGTCTCCATCGTCCTCACAATTATAATGGCCAAATATTAATAAGAAAGTAGCGAGCTCTGTATCAACGCCTCGTAACATGTACCTGCTAAGCAGCAATCCGACACCTCTCTGTTAAAATAAAAAGAAGAGAAGAAAGAAAACTTCATCAACCTTCGTTCTTTGTTCTTATTTCAAACCCACCCGGTGCCTACTTCCTTATTCCGAGCAATACGCAGAACGGTGCAGAAAAATAAATAAAAAAATAAACAAAAAAGAAATAAAAGAACCTGTACCGCGTAGGAGTGGTCAGCACTCTGCCCAGGGCAAGATTTATGCTGGTACGAGAGTATGCGCTAGCCAGCGCGTGCACACATGCGCATTAATCTGGTCCGCAGCGTCAATTACGGAGGCTACCCCGTCATTAGGTATCGTTAGCAAGCTCTCGTGTTTGCCGGCGAAATCGGATAAGGTCCCAGCGAGAAATCCACGCTGGAAAGGTCGCGCTTGTTTGTTCGGCCATGGGTGCCGTATTGTGTGACGACGGTGGGAAATTAGAATCGTGCAAAGGGTCGTGGGTGTGGATGGAATGCGCTGGGTGACGTCATGGACGGAGGCAAAGGATGAAGCTGGGGTAGAGGGGAAGGGAAAGAGTGGCCCTGGGTAAAGCACAATGCGCGCATAAATCACAAGCGAGAGTCTCAGATCGGTAGCCGCCAATCGAGAAGAGGACTGGCCTTCCATATGCTGGGAATACAGAGAAGGCAATAGATATGCCGTCACACAGTATACAGCCACAGAAATAGGCTGACACATCTGACGTGTAACTCTACTCCAATTACAATTACAGCACAGGTCAGTAACGCAGACACAGTACGGTACACAGGTTCCCAATCAGAGAGCTTTGATCTACCTATGTCGTACCGTCGAATTTTCCACTTCTTGACATCGAAAATGGACAAAGATAAACGTGGCACTACTGCCCATACCTATTCCACGATGGGAAAATCCCGAGCCCTCTCCGACTCGACACCCACTTCACGCTTGGAGTTCCTCGACTTAGAGTTCCGAATATCGAAAGATTATTTCGGGTGGAAATCGGGACTCTCCACTCGGAAATCGGGTTTTATTCGGAAGGCGCGTATACCCTATCTGATCTCTCGCATGAAATGGCTACAGCGCACCCCAGCGCTGAACCACCCCATGTAATCATCATCATCACCACCATCATCTATTTGACGTTGAAGCATCAAACGACACAAGACAGTTCGAGCCAGACGGTTCAAGTCGTCTTGTTGTCGGAAGTTAAATAACTGGATTACTTTCGATTAATTACGCCACAGCTGTCGTCATCCGTGGCGTACAGAAAACACTTGAAACGCAGACATCATTACATATGATGTTTCGGTCGCCACTCTGTAATGGTGGCTTATACGGACGGTGCAATGTAGGAGGATATAGGTGCGGGGCAGCGACCCCGTTCGCCGAAGGGCGTTGTCCCATCCGTCATTGTAGAGGTGTGTATGGGAAAACACTCTTTGTGCGCACTATGCCCGCGTGCCAGAGAAAGTGCACTCCATAAGGCGCCAAGCAACGTCCAAAGGGCCAACTGCGTTTAAAATGGATCATCGCGGAATAAGGAACTGACCGTATAGAGTTTATAGCAAAGTTTGTTGCCTTGTCGTATGTAGTTGTGAACTATATAGTGCACGGTGGTTCAGTTCAAGGCCTATCTATATTCACCGTGCACTGCCTCGAGTGGTCGCAGGCAGGATAGAAAGAGCGTTGGCGAATGCTGATTTATGGTCAACGGCACAATGTTTCCAGGCTGATTGCAGAGGCAATTATATAGCTGCGGTATAGAGCGGTTAAAAGGGATTTGCATATTGCTGTTCTTGGTACTAACGGTACATTACAGGACAAGTTCTCGAGAGAATAATTACGGTACTCCGTGTGGCTTGACGTCGCCATCTAAATAGGATCATGAGCGGCGCCACAGTGGTCGACCCACCCGAGTGTTCTTTTCAGCGTGCACAGATAGCTCAAATTGCTGGTGCCCGCAACTTTATTGGTTTCAGTAGTGGATAGGCTACAAACTGATCCACCAGGCCGATGTCCATGGTACTCGGTACCTGGTACCCGGTCTGGGAGGTACCCGGGTTCGAATCCCGGTACCGGCTATGCTGTCTGGGGTTTTTCCTGTGTCTTCCTCAGACGCCCTGAGACATATGTCGGCGCACTTCCCTTAGAAGTCGACCCAGAACGCACATTCCCCCAGGGCGTTAGTAGCCATACACTCTAAATAATTTTACACCTTAAAGGGTGTAAAAGAACATGTGCATGGCGCACACCTTTTAAGGTGTAACGAAACACCATCAAGAAATCAAGGGTGTAATTGTATGGAAGGGTGTAATGTAACCTGCAGACCATAGAAGAGGCAGCTGGAAATTATTACAGCTTCACTGCGAAAATATAGTGTTTCTAGTTTTTAGAGAAGGCACATTCTTGGTAGTTTGGAGTGTCATTGTGGCTATCTTGGCATCCCTCTTCGATCACAGCCATGCAAAATATTCTTTAAAAAGTCAAGAATATACTTTTCTCACACTGAACTTTTAATACTTTTCAGGTACACTATACTCAGCTGTACCCTGTGTGAAGCAAAAATAGGACAGGTGATTGATGTGGGTATATGCGGGCATCATACATATCAGACACAATCACAAGAACTGAATAGTTATGCTTTTATTAGGTTGACATTATGCCATGCAGCATACATATCCTACATTAGGTAGGCATGAAGGTATTCAAACGTATCACTTAATACAGCTTTATCACATAGTAGTAATTTTATATTTTCCAGTCATCTAACCTTGAGGGGTTAGATGACAGTGTACCAAATGTTGAGTAACTGTGCATTTGGTCTTTATATCACAACTTGTATCACAAGCTTATGTTCTGAGTACCACAAGGACTCCAACACTGCACAGGAACAGGAATACATTTAGCCTGTGAAATGGAGCCTGTCCCACCTCCAAATACACCCTCTGTTGCACCCTCATCACACCCTCCTGACAATGTATCATAAAAGGGTGTGATTCACCATAGTTACACCCTCGAAAATTTTGAAGCCAAGGTTCTAGGGTGTAAAATAGGTGTAATACATGAGAATACACCAATTTTACACCTTTAAAGGTGTGAAATTATTTAGAGTGTAGCAAGGGCCATAGCACCACCACCACCACCAGGCCGACTAGCTGTCAAGAGAGAGCGCAACAGATATGGCCATCCTTGTTCGAAGAGCTACATTTAGGCAAGGTTATGACGTGATTGTTTGAAGGTGGGACGGCAACGGTCCGCCATCATCAACATGAACCTTTTAGTCTAAAGTGTCCACAGGCAACGTAATTGGGTACTGCGCTTTCAGCGTGCATGCTTCGGGTACCTTCTACGTTCTGATGGGGCCAGCAATGTCAGTGTTCAGTCTCTCATCGTAAGTGCTACAAACGAGGTCCTAGGGCCTGACCTTGTCAGGTTAAAATGTTCTTTAAAAATCGCGTGGATAAAAATCGGGTGCTACTTGCACTACTACTCGCTCGCATGGGAAAGCCAATTCCCATGTAGCGTATATTTTGCATGAAGCATGTATTTTGCAGACAGCGTTCTTGACTACAACGTTTGTGTGCTGTTCTGGCGTGCTGGAGTTCCGAATATCAAAATATTATTTCGGGTGGAAATCTGGACTCTCCACTCGGAAACCGGGTTTTATTCGGAAGGCGCAGACCCTTTATGATACCAGGGAAGGCAGGACCTATTACAGGACATAGCTGGTTACGCGTTATGTGTCTGCTCAGTTGTTTAAGTACAGATGTGCTCTGAGACCACCTGGTGGTAGTGCTGGCGTACTGCTTTCGCGGGGTCTGCCTGCCAGTGTGGCGGCATGTTGCCTTGGGGGATCGTGCGTCCTGGGCCGACTTCAATGGGAACTCTGCTGAGATTTGTCTTTAACGGAGCACAGGAAGCACTTCAGTCACAACCATTTTTTCAAACCAAGCCGTTAACCTGACTGCTAAAACGCACCATGCAAAGTGATTCATTTGATAGATGCATATATATCGCGGAATTCAATTTTGAATATTGCAACCGCCCTCAACGGTGGCAATGCCCGGAACTAGCCACCAGAGTCCTTGACGTCATCTCGGTGCAGCCCGCTAACTGGTTTGCTTGTTTCGAGAAGCGTCGCCTGCTGCTACACAGACCTAGAGAACTTTGAGTAGAAACGAAAAAGAAAGAAAAGTGCGAGAAGCGCCGGCTCCGATTGGAGCGTAGTCTCTCATGTAACCCTGATGACATCACAATCCTCCTTCTCCTCGTTTCCGCCTGCAGAGCGAGTCGAGCGGGAACGCGCGCGTCGATGTTCGGGAACGTTTTATTCCAAGAAAAATACTGCGTACAGAGATTTTATTTGTGTGTGTTACTTAGTTGCCACGTCAAGTTAGATCCTTTCGTAATTCACCAGAAACAGGAAACCTTTTAGGTGGCTTTCTGGGCTCCTTTAAGCGTCTGAGGAAAACCCAGGGAAAACCCAGACAACACAGCAGTCGCACGGATTCGAACCCGGGTCATCTCCCAGTCTCCTGAGACCACGTGGAGCCGAAAGAAAAGGCAAAACCTTGTTGACAAAGCGCAGGAGGGCGCACAATGGTAATCATAACACACACGCGCAACCGGCAGAGATGAACTGCAAACGTGCTCCAGGGGAAGACGTATGAGCTTGGAAGTGTAAACAGTCCACCTGGAGATTATTATTGCCATCACCCGTAATGACATCGAATGGCCACCATCTCAGTGCGAGAGATAAAGCTTATGTATATAGACGAAGGTTTGTCTTCAGGCCCAAATGAGGTGCTTAGCGGCGATGCAATCGGATGGGGTTTCTTCTGTTCCGTGTCGGCGGAGCACACACAAGGGGGCAGCAGATAGACATCGGTCTCGATCCTTTTGGCCGCGGGATATCACGAGATTTCGCGCGGGAAAGAAACGAATCATCGCGGTTGTTGACTTTGGCGACGCCACGCGGCGAAAATGGGCGGTACCTGTAAGTTTCTATATATTGGCGGCCGCAATCCAAGGACTCCGGTCTGTAGGAACCAGCCCCTTTCTCTTCAGCTTGTGCTCTGAGTTGATCCGCTCATATTCCATGGATAGACCTTTTGTCACGTGCGTGCGTGTTAGAAAAGAGGAATATTGTCCATACTCGGTTGAGTTTACAGCTCTTGGTAGTATGATAGGGGCAACGTTGTTCACCATCCTGCATCGCTGCACTTCCAGTGGATCGGCTTAATGTCGGCAAGAACACGGCCTTGCAGGCAAAACACGGTTAATGCGTGGTTCACACTACAACTTCTCTCCGTTGCGGTTACGGTGCGGATCCAGTGCGGAGGCGGCTGTCGTACGACACGCTGTTCAGACATATGCGTTCTTGATACGTCAAACGCTTGTGGTTGACCAATCACGTCTCCACTCCACCACGTCTCCATTCCACAGGCAGCCATGAACGGGCAACGTGATGTGGTCGGCGAAACTTTGAGGTGTATTGAAGCGTATCTGCGTCATACAGAGCGCGTAAACTGGCCACTTGTTGTTCAAATGGCAGCAGCAGCGCTTCTGCTGAAAAGAAGGAAAAAACGACGACGACAGTGGGTTCGCGAAATACTACAGGAACGTGCCGTGCGCGGGGAGCTTGCGCGGAGCGCGTTCGCTCATTGGTCAGCTGCATCTCCGCAGGGAGCCCGTATCGCATGGAGTTCGGTCGAGCTCAACTCTTGCGGTGCGTGTGCTTTTCGGAGTGTCGTGCTTCGTTGTCATGACAACCGTGTCGCGCCGCATCCGTAACGCATGAAAATGCAACAGTGTGAACAGGGCTGAAGCTACATGTGTCTTGCAGGAAACACACCAGAGTACAAAGCGCGTGTTCTCTTTGTGGGCTTGGCCAGTCCTCCAACATTTTGGAACAGTAGACTGCCCACTCTATATGCAGCGCAGACACTTCAACTCTACACCCTCTTTGGATAACCTTCCAGTGGTCACAGTTCCCGTATCATCCCCCATGTGGTGATGGTGGTGGTGGCGATGGCGGTGAAAGGGTTCGCCGTTGTCGACGTCACAGAGGTGGGCAACGTCACGACTGACGCCCTGGGGGAATGTGCGTCCTGGGCTGACTTCTAAGGGAACTGTGCCGACATATGTCTGAAAGCGTCTGGGGAACATCCCCGATGTGGTGGTGGTGGTGGTGATAGGGCTTGCCGTTGTCGGCCTCACGTATGTGGGCAACGTCACGACTCACGCCCTGGGGGAATGTGCGTCCTGGGCCGACTTCTAAGGGAACTGTGCCGACATATGTCTGAAAGCGTCTGAGGAAAACCTCTTGAGCTCTTGCACACTAAGTATCCAATCACAATGAACAACGAGAATAACAACAAATAAATGATGACGATGACATGAGCGTTGTTTTACAGCTGGGGAACAGTATACTCTACGCCTTACTACACCCTTCCCCCCCTTTTTTTTCCCTTTGGCCTAATAAAAATATGCCCCCCTATTACACGTAAGACGTTAGATGAGTGATATGGCGTATGAAGTGAAATAAGTTAAGGACGACTCGTAAGGACGGAACAATTGACGTGTCCTCGGGTGACTGTGCTATGCAGAACAAAGAGAGGGTGAAAAAAATAAAATAAAATAAAAAGATAAGCACCTAAAGAAGCATCGAGGGTAAAACACTACCGGTGGTTGTCAGGAACTCCATACACATTCGGTGATATCAACGGTGTTGCTCGGGGTTCCGATAAGGTCATACCTGCGAATGAAATGTGTTGGAACCTGGAGTGGCCTTTGCAAACGCCGAGAGAGTTCGCGCAATTAGGTGCAGAGAGCACGGTTTCGAAGGCACGATCGACAGCGACAACACGGCGAGAATAATAACGAAACTACCGGACAGTCATTACACTCCAGGACTGGGCGACCGGAAAAGTGACCAGTGCAGTTGCCTCCAGGTCTATTCCTGGGGATTAAAATTAATTATGGTACCCGTGTCTCCGCCGCGGTTGCCGTCCGACTGGACTTAAGAGAAAAGCATTCGGTTCGACATAAAGAAATTTCCTTCGCGTAAAAGGGGACAGTGCAGCCTTTGAACAGCCGACTTCGCTATTAACGTGGACGCAAATTGTCTTTGGCGGACTTTTTCTTTTATCTTGTATTTTTTTTTTTTTTCGAAGACGCAGCCTTAATCGGTTTCTCGCGTCTCCGAAGTGCAATCTGGCAAGTTTGGTCAATGTTTGCAGTGTCAACTGAATTAGATCGAAATTGCTTCGGTGCTGCACTCAGATAAGAGTTTTCGAAGGTGTCGTTTATATCTTCTAATCTCGAAGTAGGAGCTGTTGTTTTTGAAAGAGCGGGGATTCTATTAAAACGTAAATGTGTTTTAATTTAATCTGCAAAAAGGATCGCGTTCCTCATGCTGTGCGAAGTTTGTTTTGACGAAAAACCTACCTTGGAAGTTCTATATAGGTGTTATTTTTTTAGGAGTTGATTTGCGGAGGAGACAAGAGGAAGTTCGCATGATGTGCTTGCACAGATCTCAAAACTGTGAACTGTGACCAATTCCGTGCTTGGTTCTTTTCTGTTCGTTTTTTTTCGTTTTTTTTTTCTATGCTGGGAATAGCAAGCCACCGTAGCTCAGGGTAACCTTTCCCTCCTTTATAATAATAAACATATATCCCCCCCCCCATAAAAAAAAGAAGCCGTGGTATTTGTTAGCAGGCACACGAAAGAAACAGAATTCGTTATATTGGGATGTTGCTCTAAGTGGACATTTCATAGTGGCTGATCGACCAGTAAGTTATAGTTTCATTTTGGTTGAGATTTCACCATCGATAAGGGAGATAGCTGCTGCAGTTTTAGTACATCGGAAGAAATCAAAGAACGATAACAACGGTAAAGGAAGTTACCAAAATCCGAGCTCAGCAATGTGATGTCACCCTCTTGAAGGAAACAGGACGACTGGCTTATCATATTTACGGAACTATTATCTTGAAAAGCTCCCGATGTACAGCCCCGGTCAACGTTAATGATAACACCGGAAAAAATGTGGTCTCATTCCTGAGCGCCATTACAGCAACCCTCGGTGTCATGAAAGACATCTTTAATTGAACAAAATGATTGTGTTAGTTTAACGCAAGGATTTTGTTCACCTAACGTTCCCCCAGAGCCCCAAGAGTGGTTGTTATCGCGCTGGAAAGTGAGACCGAATTTTTTTTTCCAGTGTTATTATTAAGGTTAGCCGGAGCTGTACTAAAAGACTCTTATAATTCTCTAAACTCTCTCTAAACTCTCTAATTTCGCGAACGATTCCGGAAGCCGCGATGTAAAACTATACGTCCATAATGCGCCTTTCACAGAACCTGCGCAAGGACAGCACGCCGACGACGCGGAGCAATCTATAACGGCGGACGGGTGACCGCTCTTGATAGATGATGAGCCGAGTCTCTTTGTTTGCGGTCTAACTCTCGCAAAGCCCCAGCTCTGATGACGACATGTGCGGAATCTGGAATCCTGTCTAATGAATCCCTGCCTCTCGAAACGTGCCTGCAGGGACACGAACGGATTATGAGCGTGTGTATGCGTTTTAGGTCAGGTGACATTGCTTTAGGGGGTGAACAGCGAACTCCACGATATATAGTTACATGTGGTCGGAAACAGAGCACAGTATCGTGATTAAGCTTAAAAAAAAAAGCAGATTAGAAATTGTTGGCATGCATTGTGAGCGTTCGTGAGTCAGTTCACTGGAATAAAGTGCTTGACCGGTCGCTTTGCAATATCTGTACGTGACCGCTTTGTTAAGCGTCGAAGGTATGTGCAGGAAGAAGAGGAATGTTCATAGTGGAAGTATTTTTTTAATGATGCGGTAAACCTGTTATGTTTGCGAAGCTGGAGGTTGTTGGGCTGTTAGTCTGTTTTTCAAGTATATTTTTTTGGTGGCACACCGACTGAGTCATATCCTACATGATTTTCATGGTTCATAGCTGGAGGCAATGAATTTTAGAAGAGACAAAACCGAAGTAGCAGGACATCTTGGCGCAATATTGGCTGTATGTTAGCGGTATATTTTGCCAGTATTGCCGATATCCAGCCAATATTGGCACAAGGTCTTGTGCTGCTTGGGAAGAAACTGGCGACGTCTCATCAAGATTGCTCACTAATACTAAAGTACAAGGTGTGCAGTACTCCATCTTGGTGCTTCGCTCTTGCTTCGCTCATGCTGACAGCATCGCTGTGTAAAACCCCGAAGTAGTGAATTTTCCTAATGGGTGTCCTTTCATTTTTGGATTGGTTAGTGGCGTGCGGTTGCCGTGTGGTATACCAGCCCTTGCGACGGCATGTTGATAGTCTTGGTAGATCGTGTGTCCGGGGCCGACTTCACTGAGAAGTGTGCCGACATTTGCCTTACAGCGCCGAGGAAAAAACGTCCCGACAGACAGCACTGCCGGTGCCGGTATTCGAACACGAGCCCTTCCTGTTTTAAAGACATATGTTCAGTTCTTCGATTTGCTCACTGCGGAGCAATTAGACGATGAGCGCTGTATACCCCAGCGGGGAGGAGGGGGCATATTTGGGGGCGGGGGGGGATATCGTTGGCGTCTTGGACCGACTTCAGGGGAAGTTGTGGCGATATCTCTGTAACAATTCTACCGGAAGACCCAATGAAAACCCGAGACATGCATTGGTCGCGTATATATGGCACGCTCCGAGCCAAACAGTCATCCCGAATGAACATGAGAGATCTGATGGTCTGAGGCTGGAACAACATAGAAAGGACAAATACTGAAGGTAATACTGAGGTAATCCAGAAGACGTGGGTTCGAGTCCTACAGCTGGCTAAGCCTTTTCAGTGACTTTCATCTTTCATCCCGAATGAGATCGTCCTGTTCTGCTATTTGTTGGAAACGGGAGACTTACGCGTCTCTGTGACGCTTTACTTGTCACAAAAAGGCGCATACGCTCCTCGCTTTCCACGCAAATTAGGAGCGACAACGGTATGTTACGTGGTAGAAGTTGTTCTCAGTACCTCCCAGTCTTTTTTGTAATGAACGAGTCACCTACTACGAACACCCGTCCATTGCAACGGCGTATTTTGAAAATCCCTTAGGTACGATAAGCATCCATTCTTACGAACCTTCTAGCGAATTCGGGTGGTCATTTCGTAGCAAAACGGCCGAGCGCTCGGAAATTGCTAGGTCGGCGACCGAGCTGGATCACGTGACCGTTGCCACCCGAAAATGATTGCTCGATTGCTCGGAATCTAGCGGTTTTAGGTACTTGGATCACGCTAGGGGCGTCGCGGTCGCAAGTCTTCCAGTTCTGTCGTCTGCTAAACCACGTGATTTCAACATGCGGGCCAATGAGGGCACTCGGCACCGTTGCAGTGCGGATGTGACGACAACGGATACAGTTGAGCAATCTGCCGCTCGAACGTTTTGGGACCGGGCAAAAAAAAAAGTGCTAGCTAGCAAATTCCGAGCGCTCGGAAAGCGCCACGCGAACATGCGAGATTTGCTTCATTTTGACCAAGCGAACATGACTGCTCGAGATCTGGCACAAAAAAAGTTGCTCCGAAATGACCACCCGAATTCGCCATTAGTGCTTGGCTTTCACGACCCCATATACGTATATGCGCAATTATAAAGCGCATTATAACTAGGGCCTGACTTTTTCGGGTTTTATTTTTGGCCAAATTCGGGGGGTAAATATCGGGTGATTATTTTTAATTTGAAAATTCGGGTGTATTTTGGGTTAAATCCCGTTACGGCATATTCTGTCGTCAGGAATTCGGGTGATTTTTTTTTTTGTTTAATAAAAATTTGCCTTAACATGGAACTAATGTTTAGCAATGTTATCAAACTTTATTTTAATGCACGCTTATGAGTGTGCCACGCGACCCGGATGTTTTAGGGTAGATTCGGGTTAAACCCGAATTTTACAGATTTCGTTCGGGGGGTAAATATCGGGCGGATACGGGTTTAACCCTAAAAAGTCAGGCCCTAATTATAACGCACTCCCATTGCGACGATATACGCCCGAACCCCGGAGGAAGACGCACTTTTTAACGCGCACGAAATTAATGAGCCCCCCCCCCCCCCCCCCTTTTATACACACGTGGAGGACAGGAATGAATCTCTCACGACTTCTCGAGAGGAACGGACGAACCCTTCCATTGTTGGAGAGTGATGCCCATCCACGCCCCAGATTGTTTATAGTGGTGGCCGGGCGTTGATTAATGAACCTGGATGGTGCTGGCGGTGGCCACCACGAGCTTCGTACGTCACGAAATGCAGCACCGACCGTGCATGCCTTTCTTTCTGCTGACGGTGTTGAAAGGGGTTCAAGAAACAGGAGGCGAAGGAAGGTCCTTTTCCTAAGGCGTGTTTTTGCGGGTCTCGAGGCGGGAAAGCTATGATGGATTCCGTCCTCTGGGCTTCAAAAGCAACGAAACGCGTTCGTGTTTGTTTCAGACGTAGTGTGACTAAGCTTTTTATTTGATCGCAGCATCCATCCGGATCTTCCGTCTGGGATCTGGACGCCGATCCTTCAATTGAACGATTGCTGTTAAAGAAGAAGCACGCCAGCAGTGGGATTCGAACCCGCATCCTCTGATTGGCGGTGAGATATGACGTACCAAGTTACGTCATAAGAAACGCGGGACTCTGGGCTGTATAAGGAACTTTGGGTGTTGTGAGGCTCGTGTTGTTATACCAATACTTCAGTCGGTTCCGGCGCAAGTTGCAGACTTTGGAAACTTTAAGCGGCCTGGAGTTTTAAGTTTGGAAACCTTTAAACCTGGAGACTTTAAACTGGAAATTGACGTCGCATGCCCCGTAAAACGTTTGCACTGTTCACATATGGTGCACCGCACAAAGGGTGTTTTATATTGGCATGTACACCCAGCCTTTGGGCAGCGACTGGACAGAGAGTACTACTGGAGTACGAAACTATTTATTTACTTATTTGCAATAAAAAACTGAAGATTGAAGAAGAAAATGAATGATAAGAAAGAGAGAGAAGGAAGGAAGTAGTAACCCTTCGCTCATCCTTCTTCCCACGCAAGGTATCTCGGGGGAAAGGGATAAATATTTATATATATAAAAAAAAAGAACTCCATCGTCCAGCAGGGTCACAGCCCACGGTACATGCTCGGCGAAAAGGCAGCGTTCATTTTCCTCCTCCTCGTAATATAATCAATTATTGTTTAACAAGCAAATAAAGAAGCCCCCTATAAACTCGAATACATGACGAAAATATATAGCGATTCGCATCGTACAGGCGTCGCTTCTTCTTCGGACTTTACGCTGGAACTTAGGTGGTGGTGGTAGTGGTGGTAGTGCTCGCCGTTGTCGGCTTCACAGAGGTGGGCAACGTTACGACTGACGCCCTGGGGGAATGTGCGTCCTGGGCCGACTTCTAAGGGAACTGGAACCATGTGACCAATTGCAGACCAATTGTTCGAAAACTGGATCTTCGGCCACCAGGTGGTGCCTTGCAGTGCTGACATGCACGTCTAGACCATGAGGTAACGGAAACACCCTGTACGATTCCGCGAAACAGCGAGGACTGTTCGAAAAGTGACATGGAAAGCCGAGAATTGGGATGTTTCTTCTTCTTCTTCTTTTTCTTTTGTTTTTACAGCATCCCTCTCTCGGGTTTGTATATTGCAAGTAAACGCAGGTACAAACTCGCCGTAGGCGAGGTTGGTTCGATGTAGCCGTCTCCATATAAGCATTCCTGCTTTCCGACTATTGTGATGCACGGAAAGTCTCAAGCTGCTGCACAGTGTGAAGTTAAATATTTTTTCGTTTTTTTTTCGTGGACCATCTCACTTTTACGAAGCAGGTACGATGACGCACTAATTTACTTATGAAAATGTCAAATATTGTACTCTTTGACGCGAAGACCGCAGCAGTTCCATCGGGACCTTCAGACCTTCACCTGAGCAGCCGACAATGCGAATGTTCCACGGGACCTTTTTTCTTCATCCCGGCAACGACGCGTTTTCGTCCTCTCCATTGACTCATACACACAGCCTTCCCCTCTCTCTTTCACTCTCCTGATCCGCGAAAGCAAAATAGAGCAGCCGAAGAAATCCCGCACAATAAAATAATGTATCACGTACAGCGCGGCATTCCGCCGCGCGACCGCCAGCATCACCATTAAGCGTCGCTTATCGCCCCTTATCTCCCATCCCGAGCCCACATTTCGTGATTAGCGGTGCACCTTTTGATGCAGCAACTATTTGCACCCTCCTTCATATGAACACATATTAGCTTTAACCTTCTCTCCTACTTCTCACACTCTCCTCCTTTTCTTTACAATCCTGAGAGGATGAAAGAAGAAATCTCGACTTCCTCACTCAACATCACGACCTGTGTGCGAGATCTATACCTCGGACTCCATTAAGTCGGCTCGAATGAAGCGGAGCAACACCTCGTCAGGTCACTCCACCCCCCCTTAAGAGAGTAACGCTCTCGCTCTCTCATCTGGTGAACAGTCGCTTGTGTTCCGTCCCCCTGGGTAACATTGTGTAATCAAGCGCGGAGGCGCTAACGAGAGATGTATCTGTAAAGACCGGCTCCTTTGTAAGACGGATCGCGAAGGTGGAGTTTGCCGGGCGAATTCGACCAGGTTCCTGTGAACCATGCCGACGCGGGAACGGTGCTGGTGGTTTTGGGTCTGGTACCGCCTACCCGGTATTGTGCGGACGGAAACAAAATAAATACTAGCTGAAAGGTCGGCGGTGGGGGTGATGTAGGGCCATAGATGGAAGTGATGAAGGTTCTGTAGCTGCGCGCTTGCCGATGGACACTGTGGATTTGCGATGCAAAGAAAAGCCACTACCAACTGGGTTCTACGATCCCTCTGGCGGTGACTGCAAGGTCGTGCTAAATGACGATTTATTATGGCGTCACGCATTCCCGGTGAGGGTATCGTGGGACAGCGTGGAGGCGCTGTCGGCGGTGGTCCCGGTCGTCACCTGGTGGACAGTCCTCTCGAAACACAGGAATAACGTAATGTGTTATTTTCCACTGTGGTGCGGGACTTGTGCTCTGGCGGCGGAGCGGTTCAGTTGGAAGAGCTCCCTATGTATTCGTCGTAGTATAGATCTCTTTTTCGGGAAAGGATTAGGTGCTGCCACCTAATGAAATGTACAGCGTACGGATTTACGTGGATTAGATATGCATTAGGAATGTAGGCATTTGGTGACTGGAGCACGATGGTTGTGTGATGCACGGCTTGGAATGATTTCAAGAGTATGACCTCAAGGAAGGTGCATTGAGACAATAATTGCGATATGGTCGTTTTGGACAATGTCGCTCTAAACTACCAACTTCAACCTTGAGTCTTATTAGCATACGTTTTGCTTTACGCTTATGTGGCATTAAGTGTACCTGCGGCATGTCCAGGACACAACACTCTCTTGCCTCACTTCCCCAATACTGATCTTCCCTGTTCACGCCTGGTCACTGCTCGATAGCCACGGTTGAGACGCGTTGTTAACACACACACATAAATTGGCAGTATCGTATCGTGTGTGTTGTCATCAAGCAGGAGAACTACCGTACCGTAAGTGCCGTACAGTAACGTATCTGGACGTGTGTTGACTCTGAGATGAGCCACAGAAGATTGTGTACTCACCTATACCTAAACTTTCCCTAACCGTTTAGCCCACTCGTTAACCGCATCTGGCCTATTGCTCTTACCGAGTCAACAACTGAAGTCTGGGTCAACCGTAATTGGATGGTCAAAGACACTGCCTAACGCGGGCAAGCTTCCTAATCACGTGACATCGTCCGGCATTTCAGTTTCAACATGATGGTCGCTCAACTTGCTGGTGTGGCGCAATCCCACAATCTTGTCCCCAGGAGACGGTGTAATCCTTTGAGCAGGACACAGCGTATGAAGCAACACGTTAAATTCCAGTAGCGCACCGAACGACCATGTTAGCCTGATGTAACGCAAATGTCTTTGAGGTTGAGCGTACGGCTACATCATCATTACCCGCGGGTGTTAAGCCACACATATGCTAATAGGTATATCTCCGTCGTTGTAGCCAGCGCAGGTCTTTGCAAAGTCCGGCAGAGGATTCATCAGTGTCGATATCCAGACGATTCCATTACCTGGGTGGAATGTTGCCCCCTCAGGCCATTTGCTGGATTTGTGAAGAGGCTCCGAAGAGATGCCAAAGATGGTGTGAATATGAAAGGAAACAAGGAAAGCTCAAACCGAAAGTATAGAGTTCGTTTTGTAGCGAAACAAATATCCATGGCAACGGGCATGCCGAAATCGCAGGGTCATCGAATTGTGTTCGACTGCGGGTGCGAGGCAGTGGGGGTATTATTGGAATTCATGAGGCAGACACAACAGCATAGTTACTTTTATTCCTGTGGTAATACCCATATAGGGGATCGGAAATTTTGGCTGTTCTTTATTGGTCACACGTAGCTGCAGTGATGAATTACTACATCTACTACACTAGTGCATTACTAATGCATTACTATACCCCTACACTAATGCATCACATGCATTACCACGAAAGGAATACGCGCAGAGAGATTTCTATCGTCATAGTTGTAAGTAGCGCTTGGTGTATGCCTTCTCTCCTTTGTCCCGTCCGTATGCTCGTGTTCCTTTGCTTACACTGTACATATCATCAGGTTAATGTAATAAATTTCCTCTATATAGTATAACAAACTAGCCCAACTTTGTGCACTTCTCATCACATTGCCACTCTTTCTGCAAGAGCTGTTGACCACCGGCCTCCTTCAAAAACTGTAGGGGTTTCTTTTTTTCCTCTTCATCCTTTCATGTGAACCTTTTTGGAATGGAGTAGGGTCCTGCACTCAACGCAGAGAAACATCCCACATCATCATCATTATCCATTCATCTATGTTGCTGTCGTTGTTGTTGGTCCGGTGTTGTCCCTATAACGCTTCCGGTTTCCGCGTGTGTTTACGGCAATTTTTCACTGCACACAGCTTAACATCGAATTTAATTCGGTAGTATCAGACACGATCTTTCGACAGCAGGACCTTAGTTTCACCAGCGACGCGTGATAAGAAGTCACGTTTTCGTGGTATATATACCGCTGATGTACGGATGGAAACAGAGCTAGACCAGGGCGCTGTGCTGCGACCTGACCGGAGACAGACCCCTCTATACTACCAAGAGTTCGGGTTTGTGGTCCAAACCCGCTGGCCGGCTACAAGGCCCCCGCTCAGCAAGCCGTGCCTCCGCGGGTCGGTTGCCGTGACCATGCACGCGTTTCCGGGAGAGTGGCCAGCTAGACATCTGCCCTACGTCATCATCATCATCATCATCATCATCATCATCATCGTCATCATTCTGCATGTGTGTTTTACAAGCAATCGCGTTTTCTTGCCACACGCACAACCGCCATGCTTCTCGACTGCAACTACGTAGTAGTGTCCCCCCAAAACAAAAGGCATTCCCAGGAAGAAGCCTAATTTGATCGGATCAGCCGCAAAATCCAGCATTTCGTTCCGCCGCATTAACTGTAATCAGGGTAATTGCTCCCCTTCGAAACGCAAGCCTCAAACTCAACTACAACGACATACGTTACCGACAACGGGTAGAAGAAGAAGAAGACTTAATGGCCTTAGGGCCTAATCCGCTCACGCGTTCCTTACACCAGGGGGGAGTCCCATCGGGTATCCTCCGGGGATGCACCGGTAGAGAGCTCGCTGTTCGATAAGGATCGCTTATCCGGATCACCGATTGATCTTCTCGAGCGTTATATAGGAGAGACAAGCGAAGATAATCTGTACGCGATTACGTGAACTATGGCTTTGAGGAGTGGGCGGGGGGGGGGTGATGGGTGGGGGGAGGTAGGGGGGTTGCGCGTGTAATCGTTCGGGTGTGGACTGGAGGGTGCTGCCGACGTCGTGGGAGCTAGGTGCGCTCTGTGTGGGGCTGGGGGGGGGGGGGGCTGCCGAATAATAAGTGCGAGTTGAGTGCTCTCGTGTTTGTAAAGTGAGTGTTGCTTGATTTTCCGGACCGCGTGGATTGGTTCTGCAGGTGTGGTGTTCTGGTGGGGTTATCTTGATCGGTGGGCTGGTGGCTTAAGGGGGGGTGGGGGGTGGATGAGAGTGAAGTGGGGTATAATAAGGTTTTGTTGTGTGGTGCATGGACTTGTGAGAGATGGATGCGACTACACAATGACTTCACACGAATGCAACTGTGACGCGAGTAATTTGGTTAGAGCGAGGAAATTTAGTTCAATCCATCACGTTTTATATTTGTCTTTTTTTTTTTTTTAATCTTTGCGCGTGATCACCATGCCACTGCGACTGACGTCTGATAATTAGGGGTTTACTTAGGGGCACAGTTACGATGATGAGCCACCGTGATAGTTTTCGGTACGGGGAGTAATTTTGCTTAGGACCTACTCTAAATGGAGACATGAGCATATACGGCAGTCCTCCACTCATGAGTCGTGCTGAGGGTTTCTTACGATAGTGACTGCTACGAGAGTTATAATCCACATTCTTTTGGGAGAAGAAATGACATGTACTTGATCATGGGCGTTCATGTTTATTCGCTCTGAGGCGCTCGGACTCATAGCGAATACACGGCTCAGAGCGTCACCGAGCGAGTAAACATAAACGCCCTATGACTATACCGTTATTCATCTGCTGCTTGCTATGCACGCGCGGTCTCCTTCTTCGTCGTAAACATGGCCACGATTTCGGAAAATCACGTGATAACGAAGACAGTGGCATATAGCGCCAAATTTCGGTGGCCGCCTGAACTACTGTCTCACTTCTTGGAGCTTTGCGTATGTGCAGTCCTCTGTAATATACTTAGATACTATAGATGAGGACGTGATTTTGAGCACCTGAGGGTTATTTAACGTACGCTGATTCTTATTGGCGCTCCGCATCCCGTATTTATCGTCCCCCCTGCAGAACGACTTGCCTACAGGGTGTTTTCACATGACGTCAAACGAACGCGTTCGGCCGCCATGGAGGTGGCCACTTTTTCGGCGCAGCTGCCGAGATTATCTAGCATATGCTCGAAAACGAAGTCTAGAATGGTGTTTCGAAATCTGGTCGCGTCCGTACCTTCCTTTTATCCTTTAGACACTTCGTGATTGTCATTCACGCATGTTCTTTTATGAAAACTATGGTTGTCGCATTGATAAATATCCCAGTTAATCATCTTTCAATGCCGCTATAGCACGAAAAGTGAAAAAGTGATCTCCAGTGCGATGAGCTTACGAGCATGCCACGTCACTGCCACGTCACAATGTCACATAGGGGAAAACTCCCTATAATGGCAATATTTACAGTATCCTCATGTCGCTGCACTCTATCAGGGTTCGTACCTACAAGCTGGAGATCAGTAAATTAGCACATGGTAGCTGAAAGCCAGGACGTCGAAAGAAGGCGCATGTGACAAACACGCGGGAAAACGTTCTTCCAAATGCAGGAGGCGAAAGTGTTCAAAAGCCTTTCAAAAAGATCGTTCTCGCTTATCGTTACTGGTATCTGCGCTTTTGACCTCTGAGCCGTGTAAAGACCGCCTCCGAACTCATTTCTTTGCTGTTCGGAGCATGCGATAACCTCAGTGAAGTGAACCCTTCACTCTCCGTATAGCAAGTGAAAGTTAACTGCCGCAATTCACCAACCGTCCTACACTTTCATCTACCCAACCCTATAGACATTATCCCCTCACAGAACGATTACGGACTCCACAATGACACACGCCCATTAGATGGAAACGAACTATCACTGCTCGCACGAGACAATAGAATGAAACAAAGTATACCGCACCGTAACAACACCAACGTACTCGCGCGCCTTCGCACAGGAAGAAGAACTGCCTTCAAATGGTGCCATCAGCACTAATTCCATCGCCATCCATCTTACGATACAACAGGTGATGACTCTTCAGTCGTCTCCGAGTGATGAGAGATAAAACTAGCCGATAAAATGGTAGCGGCAAAGACAAAAGACAAGCGGGAGAGACATTAGTGATGGTTGGGCGGACAAAATGAAGCTGGCCAGCTTCATCTGTACAAGTATGCTTTAACATTCCATGTGTTTGCATCTCCGGTGTAGACGACTTCTGCTGTTGCTGTCAATCTTGAAGAACATCAGTGTCTTTTTTTTTGTGTGTGTGGAGTGGAGAACTATAACTGTACAATGTCGCGTTGGAGATATGCGCCTTGAAGAAGTGTACAGTTTCAAGACACAAAACTATGAGATCCCTATCAATATTGGAGGTCGAAGGTCGAAATACGTACTTGAGATGATGCAGGGGGCTATGAGGAACTGCTTCTGAACACCGCAAATAGACGAACTGGGTGGTTACTATAAATAACGTATCCTTGCATGTATATTTATTTACACGCATTTGGGCGCATGCCAAGCAAGCACCAGTAGAAGCCTGGAAATTTGATTCCCTGCGATAATTCGGCATGCATTGAAATGGGACAAGCGTATAATACGCAAAGTGATTCGAAAACGGCAACTGTCAGTTACCTTGACTGAGGTACAAACTTTTCGTAGCCAGAAGTAGGGCTGTCGGTAGCTCCTATGTATTTGTAGCGACTTGGGACGAAGAATTTGATTCCTAGCCAGCGCCACGAAAAAACTGTGGCTACAAGCGGTGTATGGATGACTAGTGGACCTCAGGAAGAGGTAGGGGACAGGCGGTAAGAGTTCCTCCAGGGCTGGCTTTAGAGGAAACTGTATACGGACATGAGGCGCTGGAGGAAAACCCGGGAAAATCTTTAGGCTTCATAACCTGAGGTGGAACCTGTGCCCACCTCCTCCAAGTCATCAGCATGTCCTACAGGAGCTACCATCAACAAGCGGGTGCTGTATATCAACTCGACAATGCCGATAGTGGGAGAAAGCCCTTATCTCGTTCTAGGTCAATGGGGGACTTGTTCCGTAGAGGGCATATGAAAGGCCTACCTA
This sequence comes from Ornithodoros turicata, assembly GCF_037126465.1. Taxonomy (NCBI): domain Eukaryota; kingdom Metazoa; phylum Arthropoda; class Arachnida; order Ixodida; family Argasidae; genus Ornithodoros; species Ornithodoros turicata. Next base: position 7,815,672 of record NC_088203.1, on the reverse strand, counting down.
ACAGCAAGTGTCTACTTACCTTTCACCTTAGCCCCCGAGTGGGTCAGCTTCTCTAGAAAATGCAATCCCTCTATAGACATGAACGGGCATCGGTCTATTGGTAGCAATTGCTAAAATCTTCCCAGCGACCAGATTTGCAGTTACAATTTCTGTGCAGCCCTCATATCTTAAACACACTTCGACGGTCTCACACATTCCGAACGCAATTTTAGTCCACTTTTCTCTATCGTTTCACATCTGTGCACCGTGACCATCTTATCTCTTCAACTCATCCGGACTTCGTGAGATCTCCCTGAAACGTACACGCACACACAAGTCTGTTTCATATCGCCAAAATCAGACAAACTTTTTTCGTCTGTCTGCGTATATCAATCTATCACTCTCTCACTCGCCGCGCATTTTGAATAGACGGACGTACGCGATTTGTGAACCAAAACCCTGGCGCCTCGCGCAGTTCCACCAGCCCGTCTGGATGTGCTCAAAGCAACAGGTAACGGCCGTATAATTCCTCGCGTCATTTTGAAAGTCTGGACGCATGCTTAACGAATGCAGACATTACAGGAGCCGGCTATATAGGACGCCGTGCATGCTTATGAGGTGCCGACGTGCGAACCTTCCACCCGGTCCAGGACAGTGAAGCAGGTCTGATTAATGACTTTGGCGTGGACGGCCTTTCGCGGGAAGGCCGTTAATGCGTTGTCTAATTCGCCCGCATGCATTCGTCAACCTCCTCCAGCGAGCTCTGTCCGGCTTTGCGAGGACGCTCATTGTCTCCTTAGGGCCCAAACAGCAGAAGGTGCTGTTGAGCTATGGGTGAGCTGCGGTTTCTCTCTGTGTGTGAGATGGGGGTTAATTGTATTTGTCTCGGCTGTCGGCAGGTGGCGATATTGATGGTTTTTGGATATGTGGGACCGGTATATAGGGAAGGAGTGACTGACAGCTTTCGGTGGCGCCAGGGGTTTGTGGGTCGGGCCTCAGGGTCAGAAGGGCTGTCGGCCTTTGTGTGGGACATATAATTTTTCGCATATGGCGAACGGAGGAGTTGACAACAACTGGATCGGCAACACTATCTTCCGCGAATTGTCGCAAAGAAAAAGCTCGTGCGTAAATGGAGTAAACTAGGGGAGCAATTACTCCCCATTTTAGTCCCTAGACCCTGGAATTTGCTCCCTGGTGCTGCAAATAGTCGCTATACTTCGCGCAGACTTCCGTTCATTTAGTGTCCATATGGTTGCGACAATGCCTCTGAAAAGGACTAAAATGACTGATGTTTTTCTCCGAGTGTGTGGCTTGGTGGCAACCATGATCGCCTTTCACACCGAGACGTCGAATTGACCCGAGCTCGAGTACCGTGTGTCTTCGATTGGATAACGGCGTTGTGGGGCTTGTGCTCTGCTCGTCCTGCTATGTTTAATTGCCTCAACTAGAACTACGTTACCCGTGTGTTTTCCCTCCCGAGTTTTCTGCAGCCGCTTTGAGATAAATGTCGGCGCAGCTGAGAGTGAAATCAAGTCAAGGGTCGCGATCCCACCCGACCAACATGCCGCCATACGGGCAGGCAGACCGTTTAGCAAGAAGGCGGCAGCGACAACAGCTTTACTGACGACAAGGCCACGAAATAATCGTTGTCTATGACGTTAGGAGAGTTCGTGGCGATGCTTTGGGATATCTGTGACACGTTGCCTAACGTTTTCCACGGGCCAATAGGAGAGGAACATGAAGAGGTTCACGAAAACTGTTCGTGGCACTGCAGTTGGTTAACTGAAAGTAGACTACATACCACGTAGAGTCATCGGTTCTTCACAACACTGCAGCTACTATTCAGTCAAGGAATCTTCTGATGATCTTCTGTTTATTCGTTACTTGAACAGGGATTGTGAAGTATAAATGTTTGACTTCAGCCGCAATCCAAAGAGGGGCGGATTACTACCTTGTGGTACGTGAATTACTTGGTGGCGTATATAGGATAAAAGCTAAGCTTATATAGAATAAAGTCGACCCCCATTTATCCGGGCATCACTTATCCGGATCCCGCGCTATCCGGACAAAAAATCGTGGGGACAGCTTTCAGTCCATGCGCTTTAGGCTGTTAGCGACATTTATTCGTGCTGCAGCTTCCGGATCTGGGCAAGAACTTCCAGGAGCCTCTGCAGGGAAGTACCGAGCAATCTGCCTCACTTATCCGGTCTTGGGTCAGAGTCAGTGTGTGACCTGCATTTTGGCCAGCACTGCGACAACCTTGAGGGTAGATTGAAATACTCCGTACTCTGCCTCACGGATTTCCTCTTTTCCCATTTCCGGGGCTGATGACCAGTCCAGTCATTTGAGGCTGCTGAGGAAGGAATGACTCATGATTCATGATTCATTCAATGATTCATTCAAACTGGACGGACATGAAGTGTGTGCCACCATTTCGGATGAAGACGTCGTTGATATTGGCAGTTGTAATGGCGACCGTGAATAAGGTGCCAACACTTAAGAAGCACGTGTGCACTCTAAAAACTGAACTTCACCGCGTAGCACGCTCTGCGCCAACCATTGCTACGAATGATAGGGTCGTCGCTTCTGATTCGAAGAGAGAGGGAGGCGTACGCCTTTTCGTGTCAATTATCATATATTCAAATTGACACAAAAAGGCGTACGCCTCCCTCTCTCTTCGAATCAGAAGCGACGACCCTATCATTCGTAGCAATGGTTGGCGCAGAGCGTGCTATGAGGTGAAGTTCAGTTTTTAGAGTGTATAGTGACAGTCCAAAAGGTCCTAAATGCACACCAAACTGCTTTGGTGTTTTTTGAGCAAAATAATAATGTTCCTCAAGTTAGTGCCATAGCTAAGATCTTAGGTGAACTTGGTGTTTGTAGTAATCTTTTCTTTGTAGAAAATATATAGACAGTCTCATATGTATTACGGAATAAATACGGGCCTCGAGGACGTGTTCCACTTACCCGGATGCCCCGCTATCCGGACATTTTCGCTGGGAACAGTCAAGTTCGGATAAATGGTGGTGGACTGTACCACAAAAGAAAAACTTACGTTCTATTTCGCAGCCTAGCTTCTTCAGCCTAATTGAGCCAACACCTCTTCGGGACTCTTTCTCACGAAAGTCGGCACGTTTTACAACTCCATCACCCGTACGCTTTTTTTTCTCAGAAACAGCCACTGGTTAAGAAGCTGCCCAGTTAACGCAATTACGTCTTTCCTTTACAAAACCGAAAAGACTCGCCGAAAAAACAAACGGTCGGTCCCTCTTCTCTCCGGCCCCGTCCCCGAAAAAGCCACCCGGCTTGGTAACGGTGTGGGAAGCCCGAGTCACGACTTGACGCCACCGCGTGCAGATGGTTTTCGTTGAGCGTCGAGGTTCGAGACCTCGCACGTTTTCCGCAAACCTTTGTGTGGAGTGACTAAGCCCCCGCTAACATGCTACGAGAGAGCGAACGTTGAAAAAGGCGATGACAGAGCAATTAGCGGCTCGGCTATATTTCTCGGCGCGTTCCATCTTGTTATGGGCGTGTGAGGCTGATCGGCCTTTGAAATTTATGGCGCTGTGTATTTTTGCGATTTTTGTGTCTAGCTGAGCGTGCGGTTTTATACTCTACCTTTGTGGAATAATAAAACAAAAAGAAGTTCTGGTAGTAATAATAATGTAGAAGGAAGTATAGGGCAGCTGGAAATTGGCGTCGAGGACATTGGGCCCTCGGACTAGTTTAGATGGAAGAAATTGGTGTTTTGGGAGTGCTTGTGTTCATGAGGTGAAAGAGCCAGTCCCCTGATTGTAGCAGTGCTTGATTGCTTTCGTAGTCATGTGTGTTGTGCTACTAAAATTGACACTGTCATGTCTGTTCATTTTTGAGAGTCGTGAAACAATTATGCGAAAGATTACCAAAACAACAACAAAAACTGAAACTTAAACAGCTACGCGTAAAATACTGTTAATGCTTAAATGTGACGTCGCTAAAATTGCGATAGCAACAAAAATTAATCCGTTAATTATTAGTTATACGTCTGCGTGCTGGGAAACACACGTAGTACTATACTACTATACATCTGCTACTACTAATATAGTATACATCTATAGATGAGGTAATTAAGCGTACAAGAACGAACGCAATGCAAGCCTGACAACTCCCATTTGCGTACTTCAACTGAATAATGGCAGTTAGAAAAACCCAGTTAAATATACCGAAAATCGGAGTGGTGGTGGTGGGGGGGGGTTCAAATCCCATTGCTGGTGCTTTTTCTTCAACTGCCATTATTTTCGATTTAAACACACTACACTGTACACGCACGCAGGGCGGCTGCGTATCACGTGACGCGGATAGGTTGCAGCAGCTTGCATGTTGCTTACCTCCTCAGCCGGGTTCGAACCCACACTCTAAAAAATGAACTTTACCGCATAGCACGCTCCTAGGCAACCATAATCTCGAATGATGTCGTTATCTGCTCTGATTTATTGAAACCGGGAGGCGTACGCCTTTTTTGTGACACTTATGCTGTTCAAAATTGTCACAAAAAAGGCGTACGCCTCCCGTTTTTAACAAATTAGGGGACAAAACAATATCATTCGAGATGATGGTTGTTGGCTAGGAAGGTTTGCTAATGCGGTGAAGTTCGTTTTGAATCTAATCTAACACTTTGCTCTCCCCGACGAACTCATGCACCCTCTACGCATCTGCACCCTTCATCCTCCATCCGTCCGATCTTTCTTTTTTTTTTTTTTGCTATAGTCGTGACGACGCCCCCACTGCTGCGTGGACAACAACGGCGAGCCGATCCGGCCATTCCCCCCCCCCCCCCCCACCGCCCCTCATTTTTAAGAGTGCACGAACTGGGCAAAAATCAAAAAGTACAATACACTTTTGAGGCCTCGTGTCGCCTTTAAGAAAAATGCGGATGTCAAGCCCGTTCGTGTCACTTTGCACTTACAATTACACATGCTTTTCATTTTTTTTGTCAAAGTAGCGAACAGTTTTGCAGCTCTGAAAGAGCAAAAAAAAGTCGCATTGCTAAAAAATGACACGTACAAAACGTGCAACATCTAACCACCTAAGCAATGCAACGTATGCAGCCGGTAAATCTAGAATCTGATCAATAACTATCAAGTCGGTGAGCAATTACACCTACAGCCTGGCGGTGTCCGCTCACGAAAGACCACCGTGTAGCACTATCAACCGAACCACAGTGACGAAAGCTTTCTTATCAGTAACACGTATCGTTTCCTCTCATTACAGGTATACGCCAGTTCTCATCTTCATGCAATCAGTAAGTTGTATATACACTCTTCCACATATAACTACTCAGATATGGTCTAAAACGTGTCTGCGCCAGAGAACACGCAAAAGCAATTTTCCCACTTTGAAGCGCTCTCTCTTATTCGATAAGGACATCCACGGCTAAAAGGAAGCAGAAGTACACGCAGGGGTAGATAAGTCTAGACCACAAACTCGCTATCGGAAAGGAAAGATTGTAAAACAACCGTTAGGACCATATCTTGGTGCGGACCCATTGGTGGTCTTGAGAAAGTTACAAGAAGTTTGAAATTCAAGCGAGGCTGTTGTCTGAAGGCAAGGACGAATGAGTCGTGGATATCTTTGAAGGTGCCCACCGGTGTGTCTACCTGTGCGTTAAACCTTATTGCGCTCTGCAGATAAGTCTCGAGTGTCTGTATAGCGGTGCGCGTGCAAGACCGGCCTGGTAGGCGCGCCGGTGGAAGCGATACCTTCGATGGACTTGAGTGGCGTTCTCGGCGAAGATAGTGCAGAAATTTCATTCGTGTAAGTGTTCTTCTCTATTGGAGAACGCGGAAGGGTATGAATTTAATCGCGGAAGGCATTTTTTTTACAGCGTCCCTCTTTGGGGAGGAAAGGATTCTGGTAGACCTCTCGCGAAAAAAAAAAAGGGGAGATTTGGGCGCAAAAGGAAGACCCGTAGAGGGGAAGCAAGGGTTCATTTTTTCCTGCCTTTTGGGGAAATTGAATACGATATCTTCGTATCATTAGTCACGCGTTAGGTATGTGATTTTTCTTGCGCGCAGTGATTTAAGGGTTTTTGGACAACGGCGTGCTTCGACGTTAGGCTGGTCTGCATCTCCGTATCTGATTGAAAAGGCGAAAGTATTCCTCGTTTCAGGAGAAGTTACGCAAAGAGCTGCGTTCGAAGTAGACGTGCAGTGATCAGGTGGATGGACGGGGAGGGATCTTTGAAATATGTACGATGTCCCTAATGGAATGCGAGAAAGTATAGGCTTAAGCGTGTGTGTTTCGTCGGCGATAAGAACGGTTTTGAAGGCGTAGCAAGAGGAAAAGGGAACAAGAGAAGGGTTATGTGAGAGATGTGTGTGTGTGTGTGGTGGGCCGGAACGGTAATATGGTAATGGAGCTGTTGTGGGGAAGAGGGAAGGGATAAGGGTGTGTTTGCAACGGGGTCTCCCCCCATGTGTGCTCAAATCACACGTGGTTAAGCGGTTCGCAATGTACGATGCTCCTATAGGGCTCGATGAAGAGTATTTCGGCCATCTGATGTCCAAACGCTGATGGCCACCTGTGGGGGGGCATGGCGTTGAGACAAAGAACGAGAGAGCTTCTTTTAGGAGTCCTGTTTAGACAGAAAGACGAATGTTCTCAATGCTGAATTCCTGACCCTCTTTTGTCAAGATCGCTCTTTCTGTGCAGTCTCGTTGATCTTCCATTCCTTGCTGGCACCGCGAAGCAGCCGTCGTCATAACTGCACCGACAGCAACTCCCCTGATAAAAAAAGACAAATAAAGACAGGTTAGCACTTGTGAAAGAGCACAGCACAACTTGATACCCCCATGTGCCTTTCTGCTGTAGCCTCCGGGCGGCTGTGCGTTGTCGCCAACATTCCCGTCGAATTCATTCGTTGTCGGTGTCGTTATGAGAAACATGCGGACTCAAATGACAAGGCAAACAAATACGAAGAAGCGTTGTCTGGCACTTTCCGGGAAATGTCGGTTGTCTCTTTCCCCAGGGGGTTTCATCCCTGTTCCCCATCCTTACGAACTGACCACTCGTTAGTTGTGCCTGCCAGCTAAAACACATAACTCTCGCGACAACAATGCCCGCAACTCTTGCTTATACACAAATAACTTAAAAACAGAGCCCCCCCACCCCCAGTTCCTGCAAAACAAGACGCACTTACGACCGAAAGAAAACAACGCAACCATCCAATAAACCCCCGTTGTTTACGACCTAATAAACAATCCCGAACGACCCCATCCCCAGTGGTCAGAGAAGACAACAAGGGTACCACAATACTTGTCGTTCCTATATGGCGAAGAAACCAACACCAATTCCGGGTACACTCTATCTCTTGGCGTACACTCGATGTCAAGACGCGCCCGGAAAGGACAGGGCAGCGCAAAACGCGAACAGTTTTCTAATGACTCCGTATCGCCTTTCGAAGAAGTCATAAAATGAGGGAAGGTCTCGGTTCCACCCACCCGTCTTGTTGCGTCCACTGCGACGTCCACTGCGACGACCACCTGTGGTCGACGTGGCGCCGAACTCTGCCCCAGGCGCGCTTCCAGGGGAGGTCGTGAACCTGTCAGTATATGGCGTAGGAAAATTTACTCGGCTTTTCCGCACTCGTGACACATTGCACAGTGTACGGTGCAGTTGAGGAGACGTGAAATGTTCCGTGATGTTGGGACTCGCTTCGTTTTTCCAGTGCCGTAGAGGTAGCGAGGCTTTGATTGATTTATGTGTCTTCGAGTCTTCGGGAGAAGCAACAGCGATGTTGGTTGTGGGAGTGATGGTTCGAGGTTAGGTCCAGGGTGTACTCTGGTGGATTGTCTCGGAATGTTTGCGAAAAGGACGAAAAACTGAAGTTGCTGCGCAGGGCGTCGACGCTTGTGGTGCCACAGAGATTGTGCGCGTGTAAACTCATTAAAAAATCGGCAGTGTTTTGCGAGGAAAAAATATTTGTTGTTAACATTTACTCGAGTATGTATATATATATATTTATATAAACGCGTTGAGTCTCGTCCGTTTGTGTCCGTCCTCCCAGACACATATCTCCCCACGCTCAGGGAAATGTTGTCAACGGCTAGTCTATACACCGTCTTGCTTGCATTTTGTTTCTATGATCATCTAAAAAAAATGTTTCTCAACTATACAGTTCGGAGAGAACTTGTTTAGAAGCATTCTCAAATATGTTCATGCCAGTGCATATATTTATATTCGGCTATTTTTCCCTTGTATTTATACATATATAAATATGCATCTAATCTAATCAGTCAACAATACAAACATACATATATGTGTATGATAGATGGAATTCTTAGGCAATTTGAGGCTTTCTATGTTGTTCCAGCCTCAGAACATCAGTTCTCCCATACATATATATGTTCATGATGTAACTTTCCGGGAATGCTATAGCTTATCTTTGATTGTTGCCTTGTTGCCAATGGTAACGCATTTCAAACAGAGTACAGAGGACAGCAGGAAGGAGTGGGGGACAGAGAGGGGTTAGTATGCGTCCTGGGACGACTTCAGGGGGAACTGTGCCGACATTAATCTGGAAGGTCTTCGGAAAACCCAGGGAAAACCTCAGACAGCACGGCCGGTGACAGGATTCGAACCCGTGTCACCCCCCAGTCTCGGCGTGGAAAGCGATCATCCTAACCACTATACCACGGGAGCTGGTAAAAGCACCCTAATGTTTCATATAATCCTTCAAGTCCAAACTTGATAGAGTTACGGCCTCTGAATGGCTCCTGTCTGGTGGTGATGGTGATGAAAGGTGATGGTGATGTCGGCCTCACAGAGATGGGCAACGTCACGACTGACGCCCTGGGGGAATGTGCGCCCTGGGCCGACTTCTATGGGAACTGTGCCCGACATATGTCTGAAAGGGTCAGAGGAAAACCCAGGAAAAACCCCAGACAGCACAGCCGGCACCGGGACTCGAACCCGAGTACCTCCCAGTCTCGACGTGACATGGCCAACACGCGCTAACCACTGAGCCGCGGGAGCTGGTATGGCTCCTGTCTCCCTAGTCCTTTTCCCACAAGTAGCACATTCCGCGTGTCCACCAAACGCTGCTTTTGCAACCCAACCTCCCAAGAGACCACGTAAGAGATAACGAGGTACACCTCAAACAAAGACCCGGGCAGCACACGCTATCTCCTATCACCTTCACTCATCATCTCCGATGTGGTTACATGTCCTTAAAATCGCCTTGCTCAGCAGAAAGCAGAAGGAACCACACACTATCGCAGAACAGACTCGACACTGTGTCCTTCACTTCGTCTGCAAGCACAGAACCTGCCGATGTACCCACTTATCTCTTCAACTCAAAGCACAAAGAATAAAAAAACTGCCGCGAAATATTTTGCGGGCCTGTCCACTTTCCAGTATATGGAGCTCCCTCCTTTGACATGTTAAGAACAACCGTAGTAAAGCGTCCGTCGAGCATTTTGAGGCACCTTACATTTTTCAACGGACATTTTAGGACGCTCGACTTGGTCCACAACATTCTTCGTTTTTTCTTCTTTCGTTTTGTCGTTTTATTTGAATCTCTTCCGAGTTTCACTCGTCAACGCGGTTAGAGATTCCATCGCTGTCTTCTGCTAACTTTCCAGAGTTCCTTCTTTTTTTTGTCTACTTTATGCTCGCTGTCACGAAGGTTCCTTTACTTCTTCTGTTTGGTTTACGACTTTTGCTACGGACTCTGAAAAACTCGCATTCTTAAACGTTTTCGCACAGGTATATACGGGAGGGGGAAAAAAAGCACGAGAGAGAGCGAAAGTCTTGACGTTTCTGTGGAGGCAAGAACAAGACCGTAGAAGACATAGTAGACCTGACTCCGCGGTAGGTTTTCGTCAACGGCCATCAATTAGGTCAGCTAGTGGCGCCCTCTATATTGACCGTGAGGAGGCGCTGGGTTGGGGAGGTAATTTATCGCACTGCATGGCGGGCCAGACCCAGTGGCACCATAGCGACGTTTGTCCCGTTCTGGACATCAATCAGGTGAACGGTTGGCTGAACTCGCGGGCGTGGTGGTGGTGGTATATAGTGGCCTTTCATTGAGTTTATACGAGATATTGTTGTGTAGGATTTATTTTTTTTTTTTGTGAAAGAGAGGGTTTTTATGAGACAATGCCTTGACAGAGAGACAAGTGTCAGACTGAGATCGGTCAGTAGTTTATGTGGGTTTAAGGGGCAGGGTTCTATTATTCGTGGTGGCAGGGACGTCATTGCGGAGGTGGGTATTCAGATGAGTATATAGGTGAATGGTGTTTAAAGGGGGGGGGGGTGAAAGGGAGGGTTGATGGGTTTATTACGGGACTTAGAAAAGAGTGACGGGTATAGAAGTGAAATACTATGGACTTACGTGTGTGGCAGTTTATTGTGCCTGGAAGTGCTGGGTGAGGTCTCTTGAATGCCACGAAAGGACTTCTTGAGTGACTGGAATAGTGGTGTTTAAGTGCGACCTTTATTGTGTGTCCCGTTGCTGAAATTTTATGTGGATTTGGAGCATCGCACGATCAAGGACCTCCAGAGATTTCCAGTGCGCGTTGCGTTCTTCTTGTGATTTGGTAATGCATGCTAGCAGCACCACCGGTCCTCTTGAGTTGCAAGCGATTGGTGGACATGCGGGTTGTGCATAACGCATCAGTAGTTGGCGTGCTGGCCATGTCACGATGAGACTGGGAGCTACCCGGGTTCGAATCCCGGTGCCAGCTGTACTGTCTGGGATTTTCCTGGGTTTTCCTCAGACGCTGTCGGACATATGTAGGCACAGTTCCCTTAGAAGTCGGCCCAGGACGGACATTCCCCCAGTGCGTTAGTCTCTGACGTTGCCCACCTCTGTGTGGAAGACAACGGCGACCTCTTTTACATCACCACCACCACCACCCTCCGATAGTCGTGACGTTCACAACAATAGTCGTGACGTTCACAAAGTCGTGACGTTCACACAAAATCACGTGACGTTCACAACAACACAATTCTTTAAGATAATGTGCTACACGCGGTGAGGTGTGGACCAGATGTCAGCGGTCGTCGACACAGTCTTGGAGGCGTACGTCGTCCAACATTTTTTTCCCCATTCTTCATCAATTCTCCGTTCTAGTGTTCGTCGCGAAGCCGTGAGGTTGGTCCTGTGTAAGTCCGCTATGGATGACGCAGGGCGTTTTCGGCGCGCCCGCCGTAGACGGGTGGTGGTGGTGGTGGTGGTGGTGGTGCTGGTGCTGGTGAAAGGGCTACCGTAGAAAGAGACGGAAGAGGTTTTTCGGGAACAATCTATAGAAGCCGCGCGCGCCCGCGTCCCAGAGCACGGTCCAGGCCCAATGTCACCTCTCCCGCCGACCTTGACGATGGAGCGCGCGCGTGGACGTAAGCTTCGAGCGAATTGATGGTCGACACGCCACTGCGGCCTGGCTTGTACTACCGCCTGAGCGAGCACCGCCGACCCTAAGTCTCACAACAGCCTCAATATTTGTGTCTTTTTTTAGTATCGAGTATCGTTAAAATTCACGATACACTAAAAATGCATTTTCGATACCGATACTCCGATGCTCTCATTTTTGGCACGCGATACCTAATACCGATACACAAAATGTGTCGAAAGATAGTATCGAAGATACATGTATCTTCGATAGTCTTCGATATCTTAGATTCGATATATTCTTTATGAAAAGAAAAAAGGAAGCGGAAACGAAGAACACTGAGATTGACCTTGAAGACTTCCACTGCCTACGTGTACTATGGTAGTCTTCTCGAAATTTCCCGAATCTTGCCAACGAGCGCACCAACGTCTCCATCACTATTAGTACGATATAAGGCCAACCACTGTGCATCAGGACCGCTTGACACTAGGAGATTCGCCAAAAATTCACCACCAGCCACGGTATTATACAGCTACCGTATTTGAACGCGTTTGGTACAATGTCCAAAGATGTGGCCAGTTATTCGCACTTATACTCTCCCGATAACTAGAGAATCTGTCTCCTTCATTTTCTACCCTTCGTATACAACACATGGTCTCTATGGTTCAGAGACCTAGAGGAAAGCGACGCGAATGGTTAATTCTGCGGTCGTGGCAGCTATTAAATAGTCCGGCATTAACTTGATGGCCTCCCATGGGAGCCCTATGAGGCAAATTGCTCCTCCCTGCCAGAGGAGATCCTGCTCCGGGATCATCGTGTCACTGCTCGAGTCACGGCGCCGATTTCATTGCTGCCCTGCACGCAATCAGTGTCGGCTGCTAATGGACGTGGCTAAGAATTCTTCTTGATGACCTTTTGATGCGAAGGGAGTCCAGGCGATCTTGAGTTCAGGGGTGTGCGTAGAGGGTTCCTTACGTTGTCGTCGATCGAGTCACCAGGGCAAGCCCAAGTGTCGCCTGTTTGGGTTCGGTCCCTGTACCCGAGTTGTTTGGCAGTGCCGCGTTCGATTCCTGGATGACGGTTGCAGATAGCAAACGTGGTGAAATAGTGTGTTCAAGATACAACCGAAACTTTCCCACAACATCATCAACAACAACAACAACAACGAGAAATGATGACGACACGGTATATTTCCCCGTGGTAGCCACAGGACCCCACCTCACAGAGGTTAATATGAGAGGATGAATTATGGTGAATGCGAAGGCGACGACTGGTCGGAGTTCATAGATTCCCAATAGATTTAGTATCTGCCTTTATTTAATATTTAATACAGTTATGAGCCTTCTGCGCATCCGTCATATATAGGCGAGCGTTGGTGCGTTTCTATGGCAGACAGTGAACTGTTTTCGAATTGTACCTAATTTAACTGATATGCATGATATGCTTGTTGTACAACGTAACTGCACTCTCTTGACGTGCTCGCTCACTTTGTGTTGGTGCCGGTAATGTCGTTGTCATTGACCTGATTCTCTGCTCACTTGAAGGCGGTAGGGTGATATTGCGGTGACGACTTCATATGCAACTGCGCTGATATTGGCCTTAAAGCGCCTGGGGAAACCAGAGGAAAGAGGTGCAGAAAGCGCAGGTGGCAGAGACATTCGAGCCTGTGTCACTTCCCAGTAGAACTTATGCAATTCATGCTAGAGTTATGACTACAAGACAAATGTATAGACGGGTAGTGAAGGCGAGACAATAGACGAAGATCTGCACCAGCAACCCCTCGTGATGCGCGAGCAATCCTGACTGTTGGCAACGCAACTAACGAACGTCCATAAAAATGATGTTGATGTTGGAGAAAAAATAATAGGCCAGATTATCGTCTTATGCGAAACTCATAACTAACATGTATAGCAGTGATGTATTCAGATTTTCAATGTAGGAAAAGGGACCTGCTTCGCCACTTGTACGCGTATATATATATATATACGATGAAGTCACGAAGTGGTGCTATAAGTGTGCGTGTTTATCCGTGTAGCTGTGCGTCCGTCCAACGATGACACTCATAATGCCCGGTTACGACGATGTGGTTGTGACGATTCCGGCTTACCGTTGTTGATCTCACTCTGGAGGCGACGTCAGAAATCACGGACTCTTATTTCAGCCAATCGCATGAAGGCAGTGACGAAGGCGCCTACTTCGAAGCAAACCAGTGGATAATAGTGGATAGTTGTGAGTAGTGGACTTCGCAATAGTGAACTGATCAGAATATTTTATTTAACATAATTATCTAAGTACACAAGTTACTTCTCAAGTTACACTTTGCTTGTAGGTAACACCATAACAACGTAGATGTTCTGCGTGTGAACTATCGTTACAAGAATGTCACACTTGCGAGCAGAGCACCTGAGTAGTTATGAGTAGTTACGTTAGGAGTAGTGGAACAAGTCAGGAGGCGAGTTCAATTTCTCCTCCTTTTTCCCTGCAAAAAACAAAACAAAAATAAACAAACAGTGTGGTCATATAAGGATCCATTAACATTAACGACATCTGAAGGGGATGTTTGTCCGCTGATATTTCCTGAAGACTGTCGTTTGCACGATTTGAAAGAATGTGCTTCCGCCCACGTCCACAACATATACGAACAACGCCCTGTGTCTATAACCACCTTCGGCGACGAATATGTCATCATCAGCGTCAACAGTCGTCATTATCTCTGAACCCGCTCATCAGAGCGTCGTCATCCATTTCCTCTGATCACCTCCGTTTAACCTCACTTGATTCTCCCGATCGTGAGACTATATAGAGAATGTACTAACATTCCTTAATGACTGGTTATGGTCGGAACTATGTTTTGGGTATGTGTTTAAAGGGGCGAAAGGGTTACGAAGGCGGGCACATACAAATTAAACGCAATCGTAAGATGCGTTTGCAAGGAGAGATATAGGGTGGATACTGCGGTGAATCCCAGGTTTATGTTTCGTGATTGTAAACACCTCCTCGTCCAGTGCATGGGGGGTCGGAAAGGTTTTTTTTTTTTTGAAGTTGTGTCGCGTATGTGTGTAGATATCAAATTTGAAATAACAGTTTACTTGGAAGTCGCGTCAGAAAATAAAAAGAAACGGAGCAATGGAAGTACCGTAATTTCACGCGTATAAGCCGCAGGACGCGTTTTTAGGAACGTTTTGAAAATTTTCTGGCAGATAAGCCGCACCCGCTGATAAGCCGCGGTCAATACGATACGACTGATGTGTGCGACAAAGGAGACCATACAGAGATGGCAACCAACCCTGTGGTCCATGCATACTCCGTGATCGGCATAGTGTATATAACAAATGAGGTCAGTTCTAGAGTTCTACCAAGATCGGATTGTGCCCTTGTTGGGCGTGTTTCGTGGATTGATGGGTCAGTGGTCTTCCAGAAGACGTGAATCACTGTCACCACTTTCGTTAAAGCTGCTTGTGGGAATGAACCAGGGAGATCAATCTACTCGAATGTGGACCCGTCCCTGTTACGCACCGTTCGTGCGTCGGCAGGGCAGTGTTGTTCCACACTCTAAAAAATGAACTTCACCGCATAGCACGCTCCTAGCCAACCATCATCTCAAAAGATATCGTTATCAGCCCTGATTTGTTGCAAACGGGAGGCGTACGCCTTTTCTGTGACAATTATGAACAGCATAAGTGACACAAAAAAGGCGTGCGCCTTCAGTTTTCAACAAATCAGGCCAGATAACGATATTATTCGAGATGATGGTTGGCTAGGAGCGTGCTATGCGGTGAAGTTCATTTTTAAGAGTGCAGAGACACTGTCGGTCCTTTCGCTAAAACCGGCGTATGTGGGAAAATACCCGGAAAAAATAGTCATCAGATAAGCCGCCCCGGTGGATAAGCCGCAGAGCGCCCATGAGAAAAAAAAAAGTCGCCATAAGCCACGGCTAATACGCGTGAAATTACGGTATATCAAAATTAGGGATGGCCCAACCGAATCCGCGAATATCCCGAATCCTATAGGCATAGGGATTCGAGATTCGGGAAACCGAAGCCAGTGCGCAAAACGGCGAATTGAATCTTTCGAATCCACCAATCACGTTTGTTTGCTTCGTTTCAAAATTGGCGCCTCCAGAGTCTGCTGGGAAGCCTGATTGGCCGCCGGGTGTCTTCTGGTTTGTTTGTTTACATTGCTCTTTGGACTGAAAGTGTTCAGGCTGGAGAGCTCTTACATTACAAGTTCAAAAGTAACATGGTTTTGCTTTTGCTTGTTTCTTAGTATCATGGAAATAATTCAGACGAGAGAGTTAACGTATTTCGTGTATAGTTTCTCCTGACAGCGCAACTATTATTTATTTTGTTTTTAATTATACAAAGATATCAAATTCTGCTTCAAAACACTTTTGAGTAGAAGTGTCCCCCCCCCCCCCCCCCCCTGGCTTTTCCAACGTTTTTAAAGAAAGGGTTCCAAAGATCCGAGATTCGTGGATTCGCAGGACCTTCATTGGATTCGGATCGGATTCGGATTCGTCCCTAGTCTAGTAAAAATATACGGCAACCGGTTCTGGGTTTTCACTGCACAAACCGAAACCACTTATCAGCTAGTTTCCTCAACTCGAAGTATGATTTGCAGAACAGAATAGTCGGGTACACCTCATCCTCGGCTCTCGAAGTTGGTGCTAATGCTATGTCACGTTGCGGTACCCATGTTGCCGTAAAAGCTAACGAAATACTCTATGCCATTACATCAGAAAAAAAAAAAAAAAAAGAATATTAAAATGGTCATCGAACCTACCACGATGGGTCGCTTTTTTGTGTGGAAAAACAGCTCTCGCCTGAATACAACACACTGCTGCGTATATGTGTGTGGTGCTGCAGGAGCTGCACGACGGCTATACGCACGAGAAAATAAAAAACACATGATGTGTGTGTCGTGTATCCCTCCTCCTCCCTGTCCTCCGTGCACAAGCCCCTCCCATCGTCGCGCAATGTGGACCAATGGCAGCCTCGTTGTCACCCGACCATGACAGGTGGCGTCACTCCTGTCCCCCCCTCATGTGACGCTCTTCTATACCTGAAGGGGGCGCTCTCCCACTCATTATTATTCCAGGAAAAGAAGCTAAAGAGGCTTCCTATTTTTGAATCGTCGTCGGTGTGATGTAATTCGGAGCGTTCCCGATATAGCGGTGGGCTGCGGAGCGAACAGTGTATCTGGATGTGAGGATCGTATAACGCTGGCTTCTGGTGTTGCGAAGAAATGCTGCAGTCATATTTTACCCCTTTCTGGAAGCATGAGCAAGGCAAGTGTCAGCAAGAGCCCTCTGGTGAGAATTACGAGGACTTTGACTGGAAGGGAAATGTCCAAAATCGCACACAATACAGTGTTACGATACATTGTCGATATGATGAAAAAAAGAAAAAGAGAAAAGGACAATACCGAGTCGAACAGGATTGCACGGGACGCTTTACAACATGGCAAACATTACGTTATATATAAATACATTTTTCTACGTACTAAATTACATTTCATATCTGGTCAAAATATCGAATGCCAACATCGCTACGAGATCGACCTATAGGGGCGACACTGTGGCCTTTCTACTGTGGATAACACGCCGGCCGATGTTCGGAGTTGATAATTCTTTTCTGTAATTCTTGCGTATATGCACCGGAAGATCACTTGTGCTGCGATGGTACGATACTGCTCGGTTTCCCAACGCTCCACCTACTGCACCGAACGCGGAATAAGCGTGTAAAGGCAGACGACGCGTCCACACTTCAGCAGTTCATCGTTTCTCCGCAGCGCGCCGACACCGTTCGCATCTCGGAGCGAATAGACATCAGCATGGCATGCGTCCCCCCGTACAGAGCACACATGACGACATACATGATTGTTCAGCGAATGCAACAGCTTCCTTCGTACATTCCGGCGTTATGTCCCCCCCCCCCCCCCCCAACAAGTCTGCATTCCAGTCTCCCTTGCGCACGCTGCAAAGTATATATACTATCACCGTAGCGGGCTCCCATCGTACACAGCTGTCTAGTTTCGAACCTACAACTTACTTGGACGACACCTTCACGCCTTCCCAATCAATCACACATTACAACGCGACTTATCAATCAGGAATCGCTTTCAGTGACCTTCTCCATCTATAAATATACCTTGCGACAAATAACACGCTTCCACAGTCCTGTGTATTGTATCAGTGCGCGTAATGAGAGGCTATACCATGGTCCACGTCTATCTGGCGTTGATCTTTGCCATGCCCAGCCCAGACTTTCCAAAAACGCGAGCGGCTACTCTCCCAGCCTTGAATTCGCGACTGAAAACGGAATAGGGCAGTTTCGGTTTGCATACCGAACCTAACGGTACTAATGAAGACGTGTGGCCGACAAGGAGGAACATATCTTCAGGGACACCTCCACGTTTACGCGCCCCCTTTAATATTTACCCTGCGCCCCTTCGCACGCCCCTCATCAGCGCAGCGGGAAGTAAGCAACTTTTTCGTTGCTCAGACACGCAAGTCAGAGATTTAGCGACACACCTATACTTGGATTTTTTGGTATTCTGCTTCCTCGTGTATGACGTTCGTCAATTTTAGCCTTTTTAGCATAATCGCTAGAGACTGCTCTGGCAACAGTGAAGTGGTGATTAGGCACGTCATCCGTTTGCGTCATTCGAGAGTTGGGCGAGCATGATGTATGTGTCGTAGAGTTTTTTGGCGTCGTCTTTTCTCTTCGATTAGTGACGCGGCACACGCACGGTTCGTTCATATTGTGAGCGTCCGCCACACTGGTGTCGATGCCGAAGCGGCTGATGTGCAATTCAGTATTGCGAGCAAGCGACAGGGCATGATCTTATAAGACGAAGCCTGTCATCTGTCGTGGGCGCAGAGAACCTGGTCACGAGGATGCGCCGGTGCAACTATAAATGGATGCGAACAAATAATTGACACCGCGGCGAATATGTCAGTATTTAATCATAATAATTCGGGGCTTGACGTCGCGAGACAACTGAATATGTCAGTGAAACTGCTTTCACAAACTTTATGAGCTATTAATATTGCTTCATCACCGTAGTAGTTCATTCTCCGGCCTTTGATTTACGATCTGTCTTACAATCTCTCAGTATAGCAACCGTACACTTGTAGCACTTGAAAGTGGCAAACGTAATGTCAAATTCTCGAAGGTGTGAACCTCGAGGGTAAGGTGGTGGAGTATCACTGCGGGTACCTTCTTCATCAATGTCTACCATCACAACGTAGATTGACCTGTACCATACTTTCAGGATCAAATCGCTTCGCTTATTAATTGGGTTGCTGTCGTCCGCTGCCGTGACTGCAACCAGTGAAGCGCTCCAACCTGTTCACCATGCATGTTGCTTTTCGAGCTCTATCCGATCCAATCGAATCCAATCCGATCCGAAGAGTGCTTTCAAATTCGATAACTAGCGAAAGACATATGCACCCACACAAAAGAGATGTTGGTAACATAATGACACTAAAAACACCCTTATGCGTGTAAATGGCTTGTCCTATAACTCACACCACTTTTGACACCGTATAATCTGGAACACCCTTTTTTGAGAGGGCGTATTCTGTGTAAAACACCCTTTGGAAGGGTGCTTTCCCTTCAAAACGCCGTCTTTTGCACCCTTTGTACACTCTTTTAGGAGGGTGTTCAACAATCTTACACCCTCCTAAAAGCGTGCTTAAAGGGTGCAAAAGAAGGCATTTTCACAGAAAAGCACCCTTTCAAAGGGTGTGTTACACAGAATACACCTTCTAAAATGGTGTTCCAGACCATACGGTGTCAAAAGTGGCGTGAGTTATAGGACAAGCCATCTACACCCATAAGGGTGTTCTTCAGTTAAGGGTGTACAACAGCTCTGGAGGATGCAACGCAACGAAGCAGCGCACAACAAAATAACACATAACAATAACACAGGTGAATGAGATTGCCGCACTGCATAAAGGCAAAGCCTGGAAGGCAAATTCGTGCCAAATGGAGACAATCTTCCCCTCCCCCAGACGGAAAGAAGTGGAAACGGAATTTCTGCAGAAGTTTGCCCTTAGTGCATGCTTTATGCTTGCCGCAGGTGCTGTGTAAGCGGAGGAACTCTCCGCTGCATCCAGCCGGGCTCAAGTTAGGCTGTAAAACGCCTTGTCACGCAAGAGGGTTATTTGTGCTCGTCGGAGCCTCGTCGTATACGTTGATGATGACTCGCCAGTTTGAAGTCCATTAATCACTGGGTTGCAGTGAATACATTATGGTTCATGCTGACTGGACTTTCTTTTCCCGGTCAGGATTACCGTGCATAAGGCCTTGGGGCATTGTGCATGACGGTTGTTTCGCGCCTGGTGATTATGTGTCGCTATGTGTTGTTTCTTTTTTAGGGAAATCTCGGAAGAAAATATTTGCTGGCCGTAACTGTGAAAGTGACGCGAATAATTTGCACAAAGACTTATAGGCTGTCTTCCTACTGAATCACGAATTTTGACGGTTCTTTGCCTGGCTAACCTTTCCTTTCTTTTATTCTTAATAAACATATACCCCCCCCCGCCCCCACACACGAATTTGAAAACACTAAAAGCAGACGCCAACAACAACAGCAGCAATAAATAAAGGAGAAGTGATGATGACATGGGCTAAAAGCACACACAAAGACACAGACACATAAATAGCGCATTTTTGCGCATTGTGCGCTATTTGTGTGTGAAACTCAACCTTCCTCATCCTGTTGATGACGATGATGGTGGTCAAGTTGTTGATGGTGATGGTCATGTGATAAAAAAAAGAATTGGGGATGTGAGTTACGAAAAAGTCGAACTGGCTACCGCAGTACGCTTACGCACAGAAAGTACAAAAAAGATGAGAGAGTCAAAATGATGGAGTTCAACATGTAATGAAGTTGTCGTTCTTCTCTTCGTCTGGTCTTTAGTGCTTTTAATTTCATTAATTTCATTTTAATTTCATTAGGCATGGAGGTTCCGCTTCAAGAGTATATATACTCTTGAAGCGGAACTTCCATGCCTAATGCGGTTTTATCTAACTATCGTCCCGCTTTGTTTATGCGGTTGTGTTCCACATCACAAAAAGGCGCAAGCCCGGCGAGGTATCATTCTGCGTGGTTGACCTTCAGGGTGTTATGCGGGGAAGTTCTGTTGAATTGTTGTGATGTGCTCTGCATTTGAACGCCTTTGGCGCAACAACAACAACGACAAGAACAGTAGACGATGAGATGGGGTGTTTCACAGCGATTGTGTGGTGCCCTACCCTTTTGCCCGTGGAATATTATATGAAGATGATGCAGGAAGGATGAAAATACGAGAACGAATTAATGTGTCTGGAGAAATTCAGTGGACGATAGGAAGTCCATGAACAGGTGAAGAACCCGACGATGGAGCACAGGATCTTTATAGGAGCCAATGAGTGTAGCTAAGTTGAGCGGTCTCTTGCTGATACAGGCATGCTCATCGCACAGTATCAGCAGAGTGCACATTCCATAAGAATGTGTTGGGTGTTCGCCACGACACCGCAGGTGGAACAGAGGCTTGTGTCACGGCATCTGATCATGCAGGTAAAACGCTGTAATAAACGGGCAGGGAAAGAAAATTACAAATTTGAGTCTACCGAATACATCTCAGGTTGAGCCGTGGTGTCTCGGCGCCATTGATGCAGAGCAAAGGATCGAAACCACGCAGTTAGTATATGGTCCTTCTATCACCTCCCTACAGCACAATGTGCACGGCTGTTGGGGACAGCCGTTGCTACTCTGGGCCTCCTCACTGCCTGCTAAACCGCACTGACCAGGAATCCACTGCAGGGAAATATGATGACCTTCATCATGTTGACGCTGAACTTGGTGGACTATGTCTTCTACGATGGGGGCTAGCGACCCCCGAAGCCCCATAGGAGCCACACGTTGCAGAGCTAGCAGCCCGTAAATCGGTGTAGACCACCCAGACACGCGGAGGAACTTGGGATATCTGCTGCAGAAAGAGTAGGATGGCATACAGCTCCGCCGATGTTGATGACGTACGATGTGAGGGACGATATCCACGTGAGACTGCATCAGATGGGACGACAAAAGCACACGACGAACACTCCCGTGCGGTAGAGCCATCAGTGAAGGCGGCAGTGTGGTCAGGATATTTAAAGTGCATCATGCCCGCTGCCAACTGTTGAAGAACTAAAAGTGGCACTTGATGCTTTGGAACCTTGAGGCCAGGGACAGGTAGGGAGAGTGATGGGAGGGGAAGCGACCACGCAGGGGTTGTGGGAACTGTTGGGTGCACTGTAAACTGAAAAACACCCTTATGGGTGTAAATGACTTGTCCTATAACTCACACCGCTTTTTACACCGTATGGTCTGGAACACCCTTTTAAGAGGGTGTAATCTGTGTAAAACACCCTTTGAAAGGGTGCTTTTCCTTGGAAATGCCTTCTTTTGCACCCTTTTAGGAAGGTGTTTAACAATCTTACACCCTCCTAAAAGGGTGTTTCAATGGTGCAAAAGAAGGCACTTCCAAGGAAAAGCACCCTTTCAAAGGGTGTTTTACAGAGAATACACCCTCTTAAAAGGGTGTTCCAGACGATATGATGTAAAAAGCGGTGCGAGTTATAGGACAAGCCATTTACACCCATAAGGGTGTTTTTCAGTTTACAGTGTGGAATATGAACGCAGGAAGCTTGGGCCCGACTTTCATGAAACACTTGAAGACAGCACTTTGGCTTCGCCGATAGATTTTTGCTAGAAGAGGATGACGACGGTGGTGCGTTCTGAGGCGCGTGTAATGGCGAATGGTTTCCATCTGCCGTAGGATTTCTGTCGGTAACTCACGGGCTTCGGGCAGCCAATTTTTCATTTTCGAAGGCTTCCTCCTATAACTGCACTCCGCTCATCGACGAATGAATTTTTAAAAATAAATGAAATCCACTTTACCTCCCACGCACTTAAGCCACTGGAACGACACCGATCAACCATTCGCATTTGAATTTACGAGGCTTTAATAAGATTCAACCCCGCAACAAACAAACTGTGTTCGTTGTTGTCGAAAGAATTCTTTATGGCGAACGTCCCCGGAAATGTTTGTAACCCTCAGAATCGTCGAACCGCCCTTGACTGCTTGACGTTGGGCGTGTCTTCCATGAGGCTGTCACGCGATTATAAAAGCCCCATTTACAAAGATACCTGAAACCCTTTCAACGGGCTCCTTGAACGCTCAAAGTATTTCGCTAATTCTAATATATAGTCGACGAGGAGAATTTATGCTATCATGTTGCTCTCTTTTCCTGCATGGGGCGCCATCTACTATATGCCTTCGTTTAGTGTGGAATTTATTTTGTGTATATAGCGCCTTGATTTAAGAACATTTTTTTTTCTTAAAAGAGGCGTGTCTTAATATCGTATATAGTGGAACGTTCTCATTGGTCCTTGCGGTTATCATTATACAGCTGGAACCAGTCTTGCAAAGTAGGAAATGTCTGCGGCCGGCGCGAAAGAGGGTTATAAAATATCTCGAAAAGCGTCGGCGCTATTAAGAAACCACTCTGTTCAAATTTTCTTTCCCTCGAGATGTGCCACTTGGTATTTTATTGTCCGTCCGTTATTTATGTTATGGGGTACTTATTTTTATATTCTGAACACGTGCAGAGCCATAGCGCGAACTAATGTCCCACAAGCAGATGCGGCAAAAAAAATTAAAAAATTAAAAAAATAAATAAAAGTAAATAAAAGCCTCCCTGCTCAAAGCTCTCGTATCGTGAACGGAAAAAGAAAGAAAAGGAAAGGATTGGATAGAATCGTGAAAGTAATAACAAGAACGTTGCATTTGAATAGAGGCAGCGGTTTGAAATAAAGTTACCCGTCGCAATGGGGGAATGCCTTTTTATATAGCACCTATGGGCAGTTTGTTAGATGTCACAAACAGGCGTACGCCCAGCGCTTTCCGCTGCGCAGTAGCGTTAACGTCCTCACACGCTGCAACGTTTTCCAGGAGGCTGTCGACACAGTTCCCCCTGAAGTCGGCCCATGACGTATACTACCTCCTGTCCCCCACCCCTTCCTGCTGTCCTAACGGATTCGTACGGCCGACGGATATTTGAGGGACATCCGTCGGACGTACGAATTCGTTAGGACATTATTCGTACATCCAGAGGATATTCGGTGTTGTTCGGATATCCATCTATCTACGTCTGTACACCGCTCATATAGCCCCAGTTGCATCGCGGCAACAACGTACAATTAAAAAGAAAGACGGCGCTTTCTATCGACTGCGACTCCTATCGATATCAGTCGGCGTTTGTTTCTCGGTGCGAATATATATAGCGTCGAACCAAACGAGGATATTTCTTCAAAAAAAGCGGGAACATTTTTTTCCCCCCTACCCTCCTCTCTCGGTGGTCGCGAAAGATGTGTCCGTAATGAGGGATTGTCGTCCGTCCTCATTGGATGGCTGGATTCGTTAGAGGCTGCGCCATCCATCATGGTGGCCACTTGGCATTCAGCGCATGCGTCAAATGGAGAGGCCCGCTGGCTAAGCGAATCCATCACGGCTTGGCACCGCAGCGCAAATATTGGGAGCTCGGTCTGATTAGAAACGCCACTATAATACGTCATGCGCTTTCTTTGATATGCGCCCTTTGGTGTTGCCTCGTCTCGCCCAGTGGTGTGATCAACTCTGTTTTTATCTATTAATTTTTTATTTTTATATCGTTCCTTGCGGAGCCGAAGCTTTAATTCGATTAAGTGCGTTGTATAACGCAACGTGTGAGGTGGATGTGAGAATGTTTCGCTGCCTGCAGTTTGATATGCGAGGGCATGCCGTGTATTTTGCGGTATCCTTGTAATCGTCCAGACATATGTCGGCACAGTTCCCTTAGAAGTCGGCCCAGGACGCACATTCCCCCAGGGCGTGAGTCGTGACGTTGCCCACATACGTGAGGCCGACAACGGCAAGCCCTATCACCACCACCACCACCACCACCACCACCACCACCACCACCACCACCACCACCACCACCACCACCACCATCCTTGTAATCGATAAAATATACCGGCTTGACATGACATACATGGCTTGACATACCGGCTTGAGGACGTTTTGATGCCCGTACAGGCATCATCGGCTCGTCGAAACGACCAACTTTGTGTTTTCTCGAGTTATGTCAAGCCGGTGCGTACAAGAACACGTCTCTTAACTCTTGCTCGGTCTTCGTTTTGCGGAACGTTCGGCCTTTCCTAAAACTTCGAATATGCCGGTGTTGGAATAAGGTTATTGAATAGAGTCAGTTTTGAATACAATTATTGTAGAAAACTAATCTGGAATAAAGCTGTTGTATAAAACTGATCTTCAATAAAATCAATCGGTCGATCAGTTTTGTGAATAGAATATTTATTTAACTTGTCTACGAAATGTTCAAAATATCACAAAGCCTGACTGCTAAAAAATCTCAGACTAGTGTGTCACACGGTTGCGGTCCTTTAAAAACAAAACGATGTCATTTACCTTCTCCAGTTCCAGTATACAAAAAATGCAAGTTTTGTTGTAACGCCATAGTAGAGCAAATCCTCATGATCATCAATCAGTCCATCTATCAAATAACCTCAATTGTCAACTATTGGTAACAAAAAATAAAAATAAAAAAGGGAGCTGGAATAAATCTTTTTACAGTAAACTGTTATTTGAGAACGGCTTGTTTAGTCAACCCTTTGTCTCCTGTGAGATTTACATCGGAAATAAAAAGGTAAGGGTAAGTTGATCTCGTCAACCTTCTCCTGTTCTTTCTGATCCACCACATATATGGCTTTCCCGCGTTGCCGCGAACAGATTCCGGTGAAGTCTACATTCCGGGTACAAAAACAATTCACTTTTCATTGACGCGGGCTTAGAAAAGAAAGAAGGAAAGAAAAGAAAAGAACCAGGCTTGTTTCTCGTTATAATTCACCAGTGAATATAGAGGTCACCAGCTCCTATTAGAAATGCCCTGTCGTTAATCACACTCGGCTTAGACGCTGGTTTCAAAATTAAATTTGCGGAATTTGGCTCCGGACTAATTGCCCCCTCAGCTGTTGCTCATCCGTTTTGGAAAATGCCGGGGGCTCGGTCCGTCTCTCCACCGCATTGCATTCGCTGATGAGTCTCTCCAGTGCAGGTGTGGAACGGCGACGGAATTTAGCCTCTCTCTCTCTCTCTCTCTCTCTCTCAGTCCACGTGAGGCACGACCTCGCGGATAAACTGTGGCCTTTGCGGAGCATTACTATTGTCGGCATTACGTTTGTGGAGTTTCGTTACATTTTCTTTATTTGCGCAACACAAAAAGTTTAGCGCATGCACTCGTTTCGTTATCCCCCATTTTCACCTGTTCCTTCTCTCCCCGCAACTGTTACGGACGGACACAATGACTGGCGTTATAAAGGTATCGCTTCAATGAAACTCAGATGATAACTGTGTGAGATCGATGATTCGGAACTCTTAGAAGAATGTTGTCCGCTTCTGATCCTGCGTTAACACTTTTATAGCACTGCCGACACTGTAAACTGAAAAACACCCTTATGGGTGTAAATGGCTTGTCCTATAACTCACACCTCTTTTTACACCGTATGGTCTGGAACACCCCTGTGAGACGGTGTATTCTGTGTAAAACACCCCTTGAAAGGGTGCACTTCCTTGAAAATGCCTTCTTTGCACGCTTTAAACACCATTTTAGGAGGGTGTAAGATTGTTAAACACCGTCCTAAACGGGTGTATAAAGGGTGCAAAAGACAGCATTTTCAAGGAAAAGCACCCTTTCAAATGATGTTTTACACAGAATATAACGTCTACAAAGGGTGTTCCAGACCACATGGTGTAAAAAGAGGTGAGAGTTATAGGACAAGCCATTTACACCCATAAGGGTGTTTTTCAGTTTACAGTGGAGGAACTGTGGCTGTATGGCGTGCCATAAGGTGGATAAGGTGGGGAATTAAAGTATAAGGAGGGATGACAAAGAGGGATGGAAGCTAATATGTGTCCTAGGCTGATTTCCTGGGTGATGAATGTCGAGATATCTCTAACCCCAGTTCAACCCGTCGCCTTCAAGTCTTTAACACTACAGAAAATGAGGCGCTTCCTATATAGCAACCATAAGCGATTGCCAGACAACAGCAACTTCCAGTCAGTTGGCGTTCATAAGCGCACTAAGGGAATGACAGTAGTGGCTGTCAAACTGGATATTGCACTCTATACTATTGTCGACCAGTGTCCATCTAGAAGTTTTAGAAAATAACGGTATCGCCGCTACCGGTAAAGTTCCTGGTTCGAGTCCCAGCACAGGTTGACTTTTTGAGATCTGCATGAATGTCAGCGCAGACCACCAACCAAATGCTGGTGACGATCGGTGGCGGTGTATTCCGAGCATCTCACATGGTGTTGAAAGTCAGGATATTCAACAGTGAAGCCTTCTTTAATATTCACAAGCCCCCTTTCATGTAGTAGTCTACATTTCTTCAGGTGTCTGTACCTTTCTTCAGCTGTTTGCATCTTGTCACGACTGTGTCGCTACCGTCGGGCCCCGGACTACTGCTAATCAGCACCGTCATCGTCGGGCACGGGCAAACGTCATCCGGCTCGTGCACGGAAGCCAACAAAACTGGGGAGCACGAGAGCTTATGGTCCGCTTGGCTGTTCTGGGCCCTCTTCGTGTCTGCCAGAGTTTTCCGCCTTTGATTAAAATTCAGATTCTGAACCTCCCTGTGTCTTCAATTCGGGGGAAGGAATGCATCAACCCGAAGAAATGTAGGCTATGCTACATGAAAGCTTGTAGATATTAAAGAAGGCTTCACTGTTGGACTTCTTGCATGCTGTTCTGGATGCTGGCTGTTTTCTTCACTTCCCTCTGATGTATTGAAAGGCATTTCCAATCTAGCAGAGCTCGGCTGCATTTTTGAGGTGCTGTCACCAATGCAGTGATCCCTCTGCAGTTTTGAATATACCAGCTAGTCTGCCTCTGCGCTATTTTATCCGCGTTCCCTATATCCCTATACTTCTTTACGGCTTCGTTACAGCAACTCATAGTTTTTTTCGGTGAAACAGCCCCGTAACATCGTTCGTCATAATGTATTTGTTTTTGAAGTTGGTTGCATCAACCTTCCGGCCTGTTAACTGTTTTTAATTTTTGATGAGTTTTTCGCTCCAGTTGTATAGCGTACTACGTTAAGACAAATTATGGCAAGCACCGCATTTTTGCTCCGCTCTGTACAGGAATGGAATTGTCTGCCCCCACAAATTAATAAATATAAGAATTTCCTGTAATTTCAAATGGTAAGTCAAATTTTTTTTGTTTTTTTTTCAAATTGCCAGTGTGCTTTAATTGCCATTATTCTTGTGATTTGAATATTCAGTTACTGTACTGTTAGGTGCATGTAAATTTCCCTTCCGAGTGTATATACTGCGCTTGGCGGTATAGTGTTGGCGATACTTTGTAGACTTCGTAATTAATATCAATGCTCGTAATTGTTGTAACCCTTATACGCGCATTATAGGGAGGAGACCTTAACACTCCTCCACCCTATATACCTGTGTATACAATGTTTGTAAAACAAATCAATCAGTCATGGTAGTTGTAAACAGTGGAACACTCAAAGGTATGCCTGGTATCATCTTGGGACATCCACGGGTCGTTACGCAAGACGACATTTGCGTTAGCTTCCTACATGCGCACGTCAAAGCCGCGGACAATCTTCTCCGTATTCACACATAACAATCGCGCGATCCGTGATGCATGTTGTTAGCGTATTCAGCCGCCGTAACAAAACATATGCATCGCCTTTCTGTTGTTGAGCCACTGTGTACGGAACACGAGAGCCAATATATCCTGTGTGCGAGCAATCTAGGCAAGGACAATGGGCCGGCCTTTACCCGATAACAGCCCCGCTCATTAGGCATTCGGCTAAACGCTACCTCCGTCCGAGGTGTGTAGTAATATAGGTTGGGCGAGCCGTGCGTTCGAGATAGCGCGTATACCGCAGGATGTCTCAGTGACCTCCTATACACACCGTGAAAGCGCGTTTGGTGTTGCGTTGCAAGTTGGAATGGTACCATATAGTGAGTTGTTTTAGTATAGGTGTTAATGATACGTCCGAAAAGTTGATAAAAACTTGATAAATCGCTCTTCCTTTGAAGTGGTTGACATAACATTGCTGAACTTGAATTTTGATTGATTGATTGATATTTCGAAGAAAAATTGAGATGTTAGTCTCTAGCCACTCGGGACTGGCTACTCCAGGACGCGTTATTAAGAAAAGAAAGGAAAACTACACAAAACTGGACGCTTTGAAACGGAATGGAAACAGAATAAATGAGAACACCACCACCTAGCTTGGCACCAAAAGCGAAATCTCAATGCACCAAAACAAAGAGCGTCACAATCTGTCAGAGGGGTCCGTCGAGACGAGAAATTGCACAAGGGCGCGCATGGCAGGTATGAGCTGATCTGCTGGCCAGCACCCAAGAACCTTTTCGGTGGAGTATGGCCGATTATCCAGGCGGGACAGGGACGACACAAGGGTACAACGGTGTGCGCTGTACCTCGGGCAGTCTTGAAGTATATGATCCACGTCCTCAACTACATCACACAGACCGCAGTTGGGGGACGGGACCATGCCCAGCTTAAACAAAAGTCGTCCACTGTATGGCACGTTGAGGCGAAGCCGAACTTGGATATTACAGTGGGTGCAACGCGCTTGTTTTGCTGCTGTGGGCAAAAGCAGCTTCCCAAGCAGTCAGATATTTTACGGATGTTCAGAGGGTGTCCATGAAAGGATATTAAGGCATCCTCAAGATATCGTGCATATGCCCAAAGACGTTTATGGGACATTATTGGGTCTGCCAAGCACGTATCCCAGGACATCCTGTTCGAGTCCTGAGGACGTCTGACACGACACAGTTAGGACTTTCTGTGGACGATTTCCTCCTGCAGAAATGTAGCTTCTATACATGTCGTCTTCTCCATTACTGCATATTTTACGGTGCTTCCGTTGTCTTTTTCTTTCTGCCACATTTTTTTCAATATCGGGCACCACACATTTAATTTTCTGTTTCTAACCTTTGTTTGTTCATTGTATCTCCCATAATCGAGCATGAGTTCGGAATTTAAAAAGGGACAGAGAGAGAGAAATATAGAAGCTTGCAGGACAGCTAAGTCCAAAAAGCTCACTTACGCATATGCGACAGCGGCATTTCCTAAGAGAAAACAGTTACTAGTCAAACCTCCCATTACGGACACCTCTCCTAGACGGACGCTCCCCTACTGTAGACAGCTGGGTTTCCACCGCAAGCTTTAATGCTCTTACTTCGGTACGTCTCGTGTACGGAAACCAGGGTGTCGGACCGAAACGTTTTTCGTTCCGGTTTTCGTTCCGGTTACATCATAAACGATCCGGTACCGGTTCTGCTCCGGAGCAAAAAAATAATTGTTCATACCGGTTTTTAACCGGTTCCGCTTCTGCTGGGAATATTCATCCCCACAAAAAAAAATCAATGTTACAAAATGTAAACCCGTTTATTCAGCATACATGGTATTTAATATTAATAGACAGCTGTGAAATTGGTAGCTCGTGGTTCCTGTAGGTTACTGTCTGTTCAAATGGGCTCATTTCTTGAAGCGCATGCTACAAACTGACTTGTTTGTCGTGATGTCATACGTAAAGTACTTTCTTGCTGGGTTGGAGCGATTGCGTTCCATCCCAATATCTGTTGCTACTGTCTAGCCAGCAAGCACCACCGCACGAGTACGACGCAAATCGAGGAACACCTTCACTCACAAACGCGCTCGACGGCTCCGTTTTATTTTCTTCGTGTCCTGTCCACAAAAGAGTTGCCACTTTGCACGGGCTTGCCCTCGCGTATACGTAAATGTATTCAACTTAGCTGCTCTCAAACAAGGGACGCGTTGCGCGACATTACCGATAAAGAAGCCGTTATGCAGCCCCCTTGGGTCGCTCTTTAGTTGAGGAGAGTTTGGGGGGATCAAATTAAAACGAACACTACGGCACATTGCTAGAGAGTCACATGTACCTCCAAGTCTGTGTGCGTGCGCGAACGATAAACCATTACAAAGGGAGCCTAAGGGTCATACTATACCGACATACATTCCACCGTAACCGTAACCCTCGTATAGTATCCATGACATGACTTCAGAGCACACGACGTCTCATTCGCCTATCCGTAGTCCAAACCGGCGAAGTTTTCTCTTGGACCGAAAAGCGTTAAATATATTTTTCGGTTTCCCTCCTGAGCGAAAAAAATGTATACGGTTTCGATTCCGTTCCGGTTCGCACCAAAATAGCGGTTTTTTTCGGTTTTCGGTTCCGGTTTTCGGTTCGCTCCGACACCCTGGGAAACCTCCGTTCAGCGGACAAGAACCCCGGTCCCGTGGGTGTCCGTACTAGAGAGGTTTCACTTGTTGCTTGCATCGCGAGCTTCCGCAAATTGGGGAGTCCTGCTCGACGGATGAAACGCCTAGGTTTAGTTCGATTACGTACAGAAAAAAAAAAAACACTGAAGTAAGGAATTGCTTGGCATATTAGTGAGTTTTAGTATATAGTACGCTATCTCCTCTGCGTACGTAAGGGATAGCGTTGGCGGTTCTGCGCACGCGCACGACATAAACAGAGCTTTGTGCATTGCGCAGAACCACCACGCTATCCCCTACGCTCGCAAAGGCGACAGCGTACGATATACTAAAACTCACTATTATCTCACCATCACGATAACATGTGATTTTTACTGCTTTCGGTTTGGGACATATTCAGTTGGTCCAACAAAAGTCGAACTTCCTTAGTGTTACACGATCCCGCACTTCTCCCTCTCTCTCGCAATAAATGCTTCATGTGACATCCCGTCAAAGACCTGATTCGGACAATTCTTGAAACAGCTGCGGCGAGATGTCCTGAGGATATACGACTTGGGACGTCCATTTACGAAACTCCCAGAGACTTCCGACAGACATTTATATATTCTGAATATGGAAATGATATGCCTGTGGCGCGTGTCCACCGAACGTCCGCAGGACGTCTGGAGATGACAACGACGTCTGGATGTTTTCCGGACGTCCCTTGGGCATTTGTGGTTGTCTGGGTTGTAGATAGCATGTACTCTTCCGCGAGATTTTGGCGCTGCTTGAAGAACCCCTGGGAGGGCAAAACTAATCCACAAACCGATCACCATGGCGTCGCGTATAAACACATAGTTGTCTGGCCACGTAAAGCTACGTTGGGACAAAAAAAAAAAAAAAAAGCTCGATAAAATATACTGGATACTCCAGAACAGTTAGGCCCGGTCTCGCCCATGTCAGTGCTGGTGTATGCTGGCTTTAAATTAAAACGTTAAAAAATCGGTTAAATAAAATTTCATCCGTCAATATCCATCTGAATAAACCGTAGAAGCGTCAACGCCCTTACACTACGCATTCTCAAAATGGAGCATGGTTAGACCTGGGGGGGGGGGGATATGTTTATTAAAAAAAAAAAAGAAAAGAAGAGACCTGGGGTGTTTCTCTGTAGTATGCTAGTTTATGGGCGACCTTCTGTTCAACGAAACTCACGATATGAATGTTTCTTATTGATATCTATACTATAATTTCGCATGTTTCTTCCAAGTCAATACTAGCCAAGGGAACCGGAATATATAAGGCACCTCCCGAGAATAGAGTCATGACGTTCGAGTTCATTCTGAGTGGCGAGCGTACTATTTTCCGACGCGGATGTTGATAGCTTCCGCTGAGCACCAATCAGAGAGGGTGGATTTTGAAACATTTATTTTGAAGGATTGATTTTGCGAAGTTTATTTGTCCGAGTTCATTTTGACGACATGGTTATACCCCTCTCTAGCCTACTCTCGAACCGCTGCTACGAACCGTGGTTGCTGACGTGCTTGGCACGGGTCCTAGGTTTAAACTCTGCAGTTTTCGACTACGTGGAGTGCGGAGTGTAATACGCGTTCAAAACTGTCCGCAATGGGTAGCGTTCTCCGTGAAAAGCAGCAGGTGGCAGCTCAGCGAGGGCAAGATGGCGGATACCATGGTTTTAGGAAATATTTCGTCTACACGCATGATTTATTTTTAGAAGCTTATATCGGAAGTTGCGCTTCTAAGATACCTCTTTTTTTAACGTTTCATCTTTAAATGCTTTATATCCCAGCGTCACCCCTGTCTGGGCTGTGTACATGACAGGACATTCCAACAAGCGACCTCTGCCCTCCACATCAGACTAATGTACACATGCATCGAGATTCGAGAGAGAGAGAGAGAGAGGCCAGGCAAGTCTAGCATTGGCTGGCATTCCATTGCGACGACAAGTGTCCTGTGGAAGACGTACCCATCACACTCTGAGATGAAGGGTCCATGATGCGTAAACAACAAACCCTCGGGGTCGTCCCAGTAGGCAGATGTGTCATCATGGCAGCTGTCCCGACGCCAGGCGGTGGACGCGGCCATCCACGACACAAAAGGAATGCGGGTCCTCGCTGGACAGTGAGCAATTATCGACGCGGACCCTTTTCTCGTTCCTGGCTGCATGTACGGGGGACGTATATATCCACACTATGGTGCTTACCTTGTCGCCAGTGCTCGTGGAGATAGACAAAGGTTATGGCAGAGGGAAGTTATAGACACTTCGGTGCCACCGCTTAAGCGATGCATTGAAGCAGACGTGAGCGTTTTTGTCTGCCGCATGGAATACAAATGGCGGGGCAACTTATACCGGAAATATCTTCGTGATGAGATACATCTGACTTCAGAGTAGAGGTTCAGGCAACAAGTCCCATATATGGAATCACTGGAGCAAAAAAGACGTGGACGACGTGAAGAGAGCAAACAATTCTGTTTCTTGGAGTTGGACGGACTAAAAATAATACGGAGAGGTTGAACTTGTCACCTGACAAGTTCTGCTACTCCGAGAAAACAAAACAAAAAGCAAAAAAAAAAAAAAAACAAGAGAGATTACTAGGCTAACCAGGGCGTCACGTGCAGATGAACTAGTACTGAACATCTTCATGTTGTCCTCGTCTCTTTACCTTTATTTTTTCATTCACAATACCCCAAAAGGTCTCTGGCGGTTTTTGCTTCAGTGAGTTTCATGATGCAGCTTTATACCAACGGGCACGAGGCCTTGTTTCTTGATACCTTATTTTGCTTTTATCTGTCAGGATTGCCGCTGGCATTTTCCGATCAATACACCAATGCTTCTTCCAATTCCCACGTAATGATGACTGAAGTTCTTGTACTGGAGGTGTGTGTGTGTGTGGGGGGGGGGGGTAACGTCGGGTAGACGAGCGGTCTGCCTCTGTTTGTCAAAATTGCTTGGTCCACGACCAAATTCAGCCCACCAACGCTGTGCCCTCAAGCCGCTTCTGACCTTTTTAGGACAACATGAGACTTTGGTCCTCATTGTGAGGAGACTCATTAAGTATTCTATTTCACCACGTGAACAATGGGGTTAGTATCTCCCCTGGCGATGAAACTCCCCAATCATAATCACAAAAAATGATGTTGTTGCTCTTGTACTCTTGCAGGCGTATCTATACACATCGATCTATAACCTCTAATCTATCTACATTAATTGGAAGAAGCTGTGCCCTACACTGTATGTCCTACAGGTCTTTATTCCCCACTAGTATTGATGAAAGAGGTCAAACTACACAACAGAGGCTACGTCCTACAGGTTTGTCTTCTTATAAATATAGGGTGAGGTGGGGCAAGATGAGGCACGGGGCAAGATGCGACATTTTTTCCTCGACACCGCCTTTCTCAGAGACGTGTTGCTCCATGCACTCGAAACTTTACTCATAGGGGGCTCTGCATGTCCGCATGGTTTTCGTATTCTTTCCCCTAGAGTCACTAAATAAGCTACACTAAATAAGCTAAGCTAAATAAGCGTAGCTTATTTAGTGATTCACTTTCCCCCACTCCCTCCTGCAATGATTTTCGCGACGCAACGTAAATAAAATGAAAATGAATTGAATGAATGACAAGTTCTCCCCTATACATTCAATCGGTATTTCAAGAGGAAAGCCTGGCTGTCCTCGCGCATTATTCAAACTGCAACCCGCATTCCAGAAAATATGCATCCTGAAGTCGCTCCCAAATGGCCTCTAACAGTAACGATTAGCGGAGGAACGAAATAGAGCGTTCTTCGATGCCAGCAAGAACTGTGTAATGCCGTTGCCTGTCAAGTGCTCTTCGGTTTTGACAAATGATCCGGCAACATCCTGTGTGGTCTACTTATGGTTGCTCTCGACCACAGGAAATGTAACCGCAGTCCGAAGGTTATTAGATTTAATTATGTCTTCATTAGGGCTCAGCGCACGCGCAGTCGTGGAACACTACTGCCATCTGCTACACTTGGCCACGAGGAATACCAGCCAAATGCTAGTGCTTTCATGACTGTTTGGCTGCGCAGTTGTACTGGCAATCTTCTTTCACCTTTTGTTAGTTTATCCTTTATTTCCTAACTTTTTCTCTTCTTTTTTTTTTCTTTTTGTGGAATAAGCCGACATACCGTTTGGCTGATATTTCCTCCTTTTTTCTCTTTGTTCTAAGAAATATCTCCCCCCCCCCCCCCGCAGGTGTGGTTGCTTCCACTGGATGGCCTAGATGAGGGTATATGGTCAACTCTTACAACAAGAATGTTAAAGGTTTTTATTTGGCCTCGTTTTCGATTACACAGTTTTGTTTCTGGTCGTAAAGGAAATGCCACTTTCTAATTGGTTAATTTATTTTTGTGGCTTACCGATTGTTCTGACTCTTGCTGGGGTATCATATGCTCCTGCCTTCATTGCACTCACCAAGCACGCCAACAATCTTATAGCGATCCAGCTACCTCAACGTCCAGTTATAAAGTATACCACACATTTGTGACCTTTGTTATTCCACTGGGACTGGGTCAGTATTACCTGATTGCGTGTTTTCCCATGCAGAATGTGATCCGGCTGACGGTCTTGCGATTGCTCTTGCGATAGCCATTGCAGACCTGTGCAGGCTGGATGTCTGTGGTTTTCACCACTTTACTGGCTAGCATAGCGTGTCTGGGAATCATGCACTTGATTGACAATGGCGAATACTCATATTGCATGATATCTTCTGCATGTTTGCTTATCTGCTAAGTATACTGGCACGTGCCCTGAGCATATTTCAGGAGATCCGCTCTCCGAACTTCTTGTTTGATTTATTGCCTCGCTTACTCAATGGTAATCTGATTGGCTTGTAGACTTACTGGCTAACTACCTTACTGTGGCTACAAGAAGAGGTGCACACCGTTTTCGACACCTGTTATGATGATAGTTGGGTTTCACCGCCACAGGGGATGCTGTACTCTATCCCATGGTTGGCTTTGATTTCGTGAAAATGTAATGACGACCCTCACAGTGAGTGCCTCAGGCCTACATTTTCAGTAAGGTTAGTACTGCTTTCAAGGCAGAGTTAGTAATTCTGGAATATGACAAGTAAGTTTGTTATAGTCACCATCTTCAACTTTGCAGAGAGGATCGCTATAAAGCGTGACGTGATATATGATGACGTACACGGGCTGCAACCGTATAAGTATGGAGCAGAAAAGAGGGGAATAAAGAAATAAAATAAAAAAGTCTCCGTGTCTCCGCAATTACCTTCCCCCGGGTCGCTAATTTATCCAGAAACCTTATAATCCTCAAAGTGATTTATTATCACTGACCGCCTACGACACACTCATTAACCCCATAAACCACATTTCCTGGACTCTATAATGCCACGTCTGCTCGACCTGCCCACGTCTGCAGGTAATGGTTGTGTATAGGGACAGCGTTTTACTGACGAAACGGGGAGGGGGGGGGAGATATGCGGTCCGTAATGCTGGTAATAAGGCTGTTTATTCTTACCCAAGGCCGTATAGAGAATTATGACGACCGCCGACTCGACAGCTATGCCTCTCATAAGAGGGTATTAATCACGTGCTCGTTTGTTCATTTTGTGCCTCCTTGATTGGGCCCTTGCGTCAGTATACGAAGCCGGATACCGAGGGTCCCACGAGGCACTATACGGATATCGGAGCATATCTCCGTAGAATTAAGTAGTTATCGCGGTGCACGTGTGATTTTATAGCGGTGCTGCGCCACAGCATGAGAGCCGAGGACAGTTTGTATAATTGTGGGTACAGTCTTGTTCGGTGGAAGCCTTGACCCCGTGGTCTGTTCAGCGTCGTTTGGCTGTGGCGTTTTCGTTGCGCCAGTGAGGGCTGACGGGTTTAGTTTTGGAACGATTTTGATGCCATGATAAGGGGGATGTGTCTTCTGTTTACTTATTATTTATTATTTATTTATTTTTTTGCTTCGACGACTTGAAGGCGCCGTGAATGAACAAAGTGGTTGTTGAGAAAGGAGCTATATTCGAACTTAGTCACGAACCTGCCACTAAACATCCGTATTACTTCCGTTATAAGCCAGCTATATACTTTCAGTACTACATATAGGGGCTGATTCCGTGATTTTTTGTTTTTCCGTTGCCATCAAGAGATGGCGGTGGTCCCAGGCAAAAAGCTGCCATGATGCAGCTTGAAAACGCCTGGGGACCGCGACGTCAATAGCAGTGCTGACACACACCAGACAAAAGAAAAAAACTGGCATTCACATAGCGACACTTCAGCAACAACGAAATAAGCACATCTGACCTGATTACGAGCATCGATAAATTCAAAGATAAACAATCTTGCAGAAAGCACCACAATAACAGAGACAGTAACAGCTTTGCCATATACCAAACAAAGGAAAAGGACTGGCATTCACATTCGCGACACTTCAGCAACAGATTCGTCAACTCTCGCAGAAGATAACTTCATTAGCACCGTTGGAGCAGCCCTATACCTGTTCCCTTTCGCACATTTTCCCATACAGTGAGGAGCGGTACACTGCCGTTGAACAGAAGCATGAGATTTTTCGTTTGACTAAGGTAGATTGCACCAGTTCCAAAAGTACACTCCTTGAATTCGATTAGACGAAGAAGAACGCTCCAGAAGAGTGACGCCACCAGAGCACTTAAAAAGCCCGTTACCTATCCCTAAGCCGCGCCACGGCAACGCGTGTCTCTGAGCCTACATGACTGCGCAGTGTCCCTCGACGCATCATTTCCACGCACAGAGAGAAGAGCTTGACGATTGTTCCAAGAACGGCTTCAAATCATAGACATCCTCCTCTCCGATGGATTGAATGGGCGAAACCTCTTTCGGCGTCGACACCTCCGCGGGGTTAACCGCGAAGGCAGCTTCATCCCGGCCAACCCTGGATGCCCCGAAGGTTGGCGATATATACCGAGAGGCAAAATTCTTTACGAGCCTCGACTTTAGAGCTGCACGACTTCATAAAAGGTCGGCCGGTCTAGCAGACGATTACGGCAGGGCCACCTTTCCCCCCCGCGTGATTTATAGGGATCGCCAATTACGGCAACGTTTGGTCAGCCGGGAAACATGTAGTATATGCCGTGGAGCTGTATCCTCGACCGCTTGCCTTGACACGACGCTGCTTCTGCTGGGAATTGGTGTGTGTACGCTTGCTCCGGTTCCGTGGACGGACGCACGTCCTCGGACGGAGCACACGATAGACTGTAAACTGTTTACACCGTTTATTAACAAATGAGCATGGAGCACCACCTCCTAAGCTAAAAAATTCGCTGCCTCGTCTGGTTTCTCCAGGAGGGCGATAGCCTCACGTTAATAGGAGAATGACTGACTATAAACTGACAAATGATTCAGTACCGGTTGTCGAAACCGCCGAAGGAAATAAAGTATTCAGGGACAGCCTGAGGGGAAAGTGGCTATACGCACTACGACTGTTTGTCCATGCGCAGGGGAAATGGTCAAGTTTTGTTCCTTCGCGCACGGAACGGACGGGCTGACGCCCCGAGGTTGTGGGAACTTAAGTTTCCACAAGGTGTATGGCCTGCAGAAATGCCTAGCGTTTCTTGAGGTTCAAGACATGACGGTGGACACCTTAGTGACTGACCGATAAGAGTGGCGACCGAAATGATCATCATAATTACAGGCCCATGTCTGTACTATCCGTAATTAACACAGTCTTTGAAAAACTTGTTAGTGTTAGAGTCTATTCTTTTTCAGAAATGTTTCAGCCTTTTTCTTCCGGGAGGGGCTCACCTCTAACCAGGCTACAATGGTGGGACCGTTCCACAGTGCAAAGGGCGTTCCGGCCTTCAGTCTGGACTCGCCCAAAAGACTATGAGACCTTGTTTCTTTGCTCGGATATCTCCCCAATTCAGGCAGTGACCGCCCCAACATCTTCACTTTCGGCCGTCATCATTCCTACACATCTGTTATCATATCATCTCATCTCATCCTGTGACTATACAGTCGTGGTGACGTTGCCCACATAAGTGAAGCCAACAACGGCAAGCGGGTGTCGTCACCACCACCTAAACCACCTAAACCATGGCGGTTGTTTTGATGATCCTGGGGAACCACTCTATATGTGGTCGGACGCATGTGAACATCTCCATTTTTCTTTTCTTTCTTATACCGACCAACCCACCGTACGTGAACGATATGGAGAGTATGTGGCACATTGGCAGGCATGCTGGTGGATGCCTTGACTATATAGCCTTGGATGACTGGATGACTTGAGCCTTGAGCTAGTTTGAGCCTTCATGCCATAAGTCGTTTCTATATGATGGCCCATAGCTAGGCTTATCTTAAAATACAGTGAACAAGATGTAGAGCTTCACAGACCACTGCAGTCGTTTAGATATGTCAGGGGATCAATATCAATCCTATATCATCGATCACGTTCATATCTCGACTATGCTGTGTACTTCCTTGAAGCACAGTTTAAGGGAGCAGCGATATCGCAGCAAACAATCCTTTTCGAAGCTGTCGCCTGAGACCTATACACCTAGAAAGTTATTGACATTCAACTTAAATAATGACTATTATTCTCTAACAGTAGTTTTGTAATATATAGGAACGTCCTCGTTACAGCAACGACATTAGCTTATGAGGACATAAAGAGTATTCAGTTTCACTACTAAATACATTTGAAAATTTCTTGTGGTAGTGTAAACCAGTTAGTTAGTTATTAGCCACTTATTTATTGGAAGCATAGTTACGCGAGAGTACTCCTCCACAGAGCATGTACCCCACATACGTCAGAGCACGAATCGCAACTTTCTATTTGCAAGGGACGTCAGAACAATTTATCGAGCCCGAGTGAAGAGTCGTACACTGCAGATTTATGCACTATACTATCGTGCTCCATCTGAGAGTATGTGCCAGCGGCGTATACATATATCGACGCTTGTGCACCATTTTTCTTTTTCCTGCGCGCGTATATGTAAGGCTGATGTATATAGGAGCTGAGTTTCTACGCCGTTAGTGCGAGTGTGTGTGTGTGTCGATTTTTCGGGTGGGCACTGAGTTACATGCACACGAGGAGTGTCTATCGATTTGACCTGATGGGTTTCAAACGCGAGAAGTGAGAAGTGTTCGCGACTGGTCGTCATGGAGACTGTGACTTTTTATGGCAGTGCGGTGAGAGAGAGCGCGTGAGATGAACTGGTTTGTTGCGTGGGAAATCTCAGCTTGGGTGTGCTGTTGTTGGACGCGTGCTCTTATTTTCTATTGCTGGACTATTAATGTTCGATTTTTTTTAAAATCAAAGATGATTGTAATGTCCTCCACCGTAAAGCAGGTCGCAGCAATCTGCGTCCCATTTCATACTGTAGCCTTTTCCTCATTTGCTCATGGAGCGCTACCTGTAGGTGCCCGATACCACAACGAGAAAAATGACAATGAAAATAGCTTTAACCAGCGGCATGGCCGAGTGGGCTAAGGCGTCCGCTCGTTGGCGGTAACCAAGGTCGTGCTGTAGACTGGGAGGTGGTGGGTTCGAATCCTACCGCCGGCTGTGCTGTCTGAGGTTTTCCCTGGGTTTTCCGAAGACTTTCCAGACGAATGTCGGCACAGTTCCCCCTGAAGTCGGCCCAGGACGCATACTAATCCCCCTGTCCCCCACTCCTTCCTGCTGTCCTCTCTCCATCTGTCCACATCTGTACGCCGCTCATAGCCACAGTTGCTTCGCGGCGCTAATACACAAAAAAAAAATAGCCTTAGCGAGCGTAAATTGGTATAACGACATCATATTTTTGTGAGTCGCGTTGACAACTCGACCAAGTTGAATTCTGCATTGTGCACCAGAATGTTGTGAAGAATGACGGACTTGCTGTATAGAGTTCCTGTTTCCGAACATCCATACGTTATCCTGTACAGTGCCGATACCGATTATCGCTGCCAGGCAAGCAGTGGTACCGAGCACCGTCTGTTCCTGAGGATGGGTCCCCAAAACGATAACAGCAGTACGGTGAAGCGCAATATAGTATTGTTTCTGAGTCAGATCGCCCTAATACTGCATGAAAGGCTCGGGCTTCAAAAGCAGGAGCGCCAGGAAAGTGCAGCTGCACGAATGTTGGTGATCTGTGTGGGTACCCGTCCACGAGTGGCCATTGTTTTGAGCACCTGCCTCTTGTGCCTCACATGTAGTTGAAATGGATGAAACGTTTGCTTTTTTCTGCCACCAAAATGGGCGAAGCGCAGTTGGAACTGGTGATAGTGGTGTGGCATGCTGTACGTTATCAGATATATTAAAGAATTTTATTCAGGGGGGGGGGGGGGGGGGGGGGTTGGGGGCTTTTACTGCCAGGTGCGTCAATCCCGCGTGAATCCGTCACTTCTGCGCACGTTGTCGAGCGTATATTTACAAGGTGACATCACTTTAAATTCGGTATGATCAACTTATCGTACGGCACGGACAATAAACGATGTACACCGTATTATCTACGATGCTGTGTTGCGTACCTGGCCTCAGACTAACAACAACAAGAACCTTATCTTGGTGATACTGGCTGAAGTATTGCATCGCTGTAAGAACACACTAGGTTAGGGGTGGATCGAGACCGTCCGTTTGTGGGAGAGGGGGGGGGGCGGTATCTTTATTGAAGCGCATAGTGGGGGAGGGGAGAGAGGGAAATTCAATGCATGAACTGACGTTTTGGGGGCCGTCGCCACCCCCACCCACCCCTCCTGAATCCGCACTGCTCTAGGAAAGTGGTCACACACTACAGTCTAAGAAAAAAGGGTGTAAAAAGGTGGTACCTTCTATAGGTACCACCTTGGGCAACATAGCATCTGATAAAGGGTGTAAAAGCGTGGTAAAAGGAATTATCATATATCCAAATTGCTACAAAAACAGCGTACGCCCCCCTCGCTCACCGAATCAGGTGCGGTGACCCTATCCGAAGTTAAGCAGGTAGAACATATGCAACAACTATTACCTCCAAAAAGGTGTATCTGCTCCACCCTTTTTTCTAAGAGTGTAGTAAGATAATACACCATAGAAAACAGTTCATCCAAGAGTGGAAAAAAAGAACGGAGTAAAAGACTGCGTTTTGTTCGCATAATACCATCTTTATTTCACGCCACACAAAACAGAAGCGCGCATTTTGGATCGTGCCTATGTCTCGTGTCCATCAATAGCTATGTACATTGACAGGTTCGTCAGCTTAAGGTCTCGCTTACAAACAGTCGTAAGAATGCTTAAATAATTCACGCTTGCCCACACATTGTGCACAACGGGATATAGAACACAGTCGAGATCTTTGCGTAAAAATCAAAGGGGGGAAAAAAAAAAAAAAAGAGAGAAGTCTTGGCATTTGTACAAGCCACCTTTGCTCCGCATAAAAACCAAAACTACAGCGTAACACGATTCGTACACTTTCAAGTCGCTCTTGTGTCTTTCTTTCATTGGAATTATAATGTTTGTACTATAACTTCTTGACCATCACAATACGAATCACAAGACAGAGGAGCTCGCAGATTTTGTATCCTCGTCATATCATTATCTTTGCACACATAATTGAGAACCCAAGTTTGTTTTCAACACCAATCAAGAGTGAAGGTCAGAGAGGAATCTTTAATTAATTACTGCTGTTAGTATCGATGACTGACTGTCGTTTGCATTAAAAAGCCAACAGTATATCCAAACAGCAAAAAGAGAGGAAAAAAAAAACTGGTTATGGAAACGGCATGACGGCTTGAAAATTCAAGCTTGTTATAGGTAGAAAATTTTGGTTCCTGTTCTGGCTTTGTCGCCCTCTGAGCTGACATTAAGTTTTGGGTCTCGCAAGCATGTGTACACTCTACTTTCTAATACAGTTTCCTAACAGAAATTACGAGCAAATATTTTGTTAAACTAAAACAAGTTTGGGGATCTTTCACTATCTGCCACCATTTTATCCTTACAAATAATCCGCGAATATAAAATACGAGAAACGAACTGATGATAGTAAAGCAAGAAAATGTGGCCCGAATAAACTGGTCGTAAACCCAAACAGCTTCCCGAAACTTCCAACAGGGGAACAGAAAATGAAAATACTGCATCAGCCTAAAACACGTTCTGAACTGAACTAGTCGTCACCTTTCACTTATGGCAATGGGTACACTACATCATGAGGTATTGTTTCCTTTCGTCACACACGAACACTTGATGGCAAAAAAAATAAAAAATAAAATAAACTCGGTGATGTTTTTTTGTTTTTGTGGTGTGTGTGTACACTCTATTTTATCGTCGCTTATCTGTTCGTGTTTCATCCAGCTTTGCAGCACACATATCTGCGTGCTTGTTTGTGAAGGTGACACATGAACACTTTTTTTTTGTTGGTTTGTTTCACTGCTGTGTGTGTCTTGTGATGTGGCTCGACTCCCGAGATAGACACCCTTTTATGCTATGTACAGAGAAAATTATACATGCACAGATCACGTGCTTAAAATATTGCAGTTCGCTTTCTCGATAGTCTCTGAATGCACGTTCGGCACATCAGTCCAATCCGCGGCCGTGCGTGGTTTTTTCCGATACAGTTCGATGTGAAGTTGTGTGGTCACAGTCAGGTGTCCTTCGTGTGCACTTGCTGTCGCTCAAGATGTATCACTCGCGCCGCGATCCAAGACGTATAAGTATCTGCAATTTGCACAGGAGTGATGAGTATTGCTGGTGTCGGCCTCATAGATCTCTGCAGTCGTCGGAGAACGATAGTTCTGTACACGTTTCGAGGTACAAGGAAGTTCGTATTCACATATGGAGCTTCGCTTTCTGTTTGACATATGGGACATTCACCGCCATTTCTGTGGTAGGCATGGACTTGTGGCTTCTGCTCTTCGCATGTTTTTAACATCGTATGTGATGGGACTGACTACTTTATGCCAGCAGTCAAGACTTAGCTGCAATTTCTGTAAGACTGCTGTGAGTCAGTGTGTCTTCAGTACGCGGTACAGGCTGTGGATTAAAGTTATCACAGAAGTCTGTGGGTATGAATTGAAACAACTTGTATTTAGGCTATGCATCTAGGATGTTCCGCAAAAAAAAAAAAAACAAAAAAAAAACAATATACAACTTTTTGACCAGAAGCCACAAGGTCCACGACGGCCCTCTCGGAATCGCATTCGTCTCCGATCACGTACCTCCCTTTCCCCCCTCTACTTCACACTTCATAGCCTCTTTTTAAACTTCGAGTCCAGTCACGAACCGGTCTGCACCGAAACC
The DNA here is from genome assembly GCF_037126465.1 of Ornithodoros turicata. Lineage (NCBI taxonomy): Eukaryota > Metazoa > Arthropoda > Arachnida > Ixodida > Argasidae > Ornithodoros > Ornithodoros turicata. The sequence goes on along the minus strand of NC_088203.1, from coordinate 7,771,731 downwards.
ACAAAGCCACACATTTTGTTTTCTCTCTTCTCAACCAAGTCCACGTTGCTGAACGTCTCCGCGTATTGCACACACACACACACCTCAGGCCATCGCGCCCACCATACTGTTGGACGCGGCTAGGCCTAAGCCTGCCGCCGCAGACGGTCCGAGCGAGAGTCCAGACAGACCGCCGGCCGTCGTCATGTGCATGGGAGGTGAAGTGACAAAAGAGCCACCCATGGAAATGTTCATGTTGCCCTGGTGCATGTAGTGGTTCATGGTCATGGACATGGATGAGGCAAACTGGTGGCCCGCGGGCGAGAAGCTGCTGAAGCCCTTGTCCAGTGGTTTGATGCAGTCCGGTAGCGCCATGGCGAGTCCCGCGGCTCCATTGCCGCCGCCTTTCTTCTTCTTGCTCTTGGAGGAAAGCTTGCGATTCCTTGTCTGGATGCCTTCTTTTTTCATGGTCAGTGGCCGGTTCACCTGCGAGATGGAAAATCGCAGGAAGTTAGGATACGACAGGCACGAGAGTGTTAATGAGAAAGTTAACAGTGCGGAGAGAGATGTTTGACCGAGGCATTTGGCGCCGGTCACGGGTTTCTGAGTTCGAAACGAGAAAAGGGGTAAGCGTGTAGATGCAGCAGCATGAATGGTTGCAAGCACTAAGTCCTCCGGAACGTATGACTTTGCACTTCCCCGTCAGTTCCCGGCGCGTGTTCTCATCGTGCGCGAAATATCGCCTCAGTTATATACAATCCCAATGTTCGAATACAGCCGAGGAAGCTAGCTTATCTGAGACCCGATCTTCAACTTGTCGTTATCTCATAACACGCCTTAAAGGGGCAATAAACAGGCATACAAGGCGCACTTTTTTTGAATGTGTCGTGATACGTTGCCGACGGTGAACGTTTTCAAAAAATTGTTGTCGCAAAAAAGTAAATAATGACGCCAAACCGACTGAATATTCACTGCACTCTTTCGCCCTTATGCTCCGCCCTGCGATCTCCTGGCGACAATAGCGACACGTCATTTTGACGTCGCGCATCATCAGCCATTTAGAATGTGGGACGCCTGTACATCAATTTTGTTGTAATATCGAGAGGTGAGGTCAACTCTAAACACATTCCCACTTGTCAAATCCAAGATAGCCAGTTCAAACCGTACCAAAAACCCTCAATATTATATTTCACGTGCGCACTATGTTTCCGGTGCTGTATTGCTCCGCGAGGTCACCGCGATGTCCCCACAACCGGTTCCCTCGCGACCTGCAGCTTGTCTCAGTGGGGTCCGTCATTGGCTAGGAGAGCGAAACCTCCCCCACTTCCAGCGCCTAGAATTCGGTGTTGCTATACGCTGGAATATAATGACGTGACTCGGTACCAAGGATAAGGGGAGACTCGCGCGGATTATGCTCTTTGAATGGCATTGTTTCGTGTTAAAGACGCTCGCTAGAAGTAAAAGAATTTCATATTTGGATATCGTGAGCTATGTTCTTTCATTGGGCATAATAATTGGAGAATGTTCCTCAACCTGTTTTGTGCCCCTTTAAATGCATCACTTCGGCCTGTGGTGATCGTAAAAGGGCTCGCCGTTGTCGATATGGGCAACGTCACGACTGACGCCCTGGGGAATGTGCTTCCTGGCCCGACTTCTAAGGGAACTGTGCCGACTGAAAGCGTCTGAGGAAAACCCACGAAGAACTCCAGCCAGCACAGCCAGCACCGGGATTCGAACCCGGGTACCTCCCAGTCTCGACGTGACATGGCCAGCACGCTAACCATTGAGTCACGCGATGCAGGCGTGATTCGCCGCGAGCTCTTGCGCCAGCCTACCAAAGCGGCTTTGGAGCGTGCGAACTAACGATAACGATCATTATGTGAAAGTTCGAGACCTGGGCCCAGGAGGCACGGTACAAGTTGCATGAACGTACGCTAGGTCGTCTTTCTTCTGGCTTGCAGTGAAGTTCCAAGGAACGTTAAAGGGACACTCTCGTTTCGAACACAACGCAGAAACCACTCTCATACGATTTCCAATCCTGTTCACAATTACCAGGACAAATATATATATAAAAAAAATCATGACGGCTAATCACAACGGCGCAATTTTTAATGCTGTAAACCTTAGCCCGAAGGCTTACAGTCGTGTGTGTGACATCCATGCACGAAGTTTCGCCAAATGAAGAGCTTCAACATGCACAACCGTGTTTCTGGTTTGAAAACTCGCAATCAAAGGATGTTGCTTCTGGGGCCATATCGCACTTAGTATATCCCTTACCGCATTACGTATATAATACTCGCGCCGCTCATAATCATCTCCCTACTGTCACGCATCGCGCAGAGATGGCGCCACTTGGCTTCCCTGACATTCACCACAAGCGTCGCATCTCGGCCGCGTTCAACAAGGCATGTCCCTTGTGTATTTCTGTTCCGCATGCTGTTCCGCGACTTGTCCTTTCCCACGAAAGTCGGTTGGCCCTCTTGGCAACGTCGGTGCGCGTCGTCGTCGTCGCGTCTCGTACCGGCTCGGGATCGCGTTTCCCCTACAACGACGAAGAAACTGGATACAGCGAAGAGCTCCAAAATGACCTTTCTGGAAAGAATTCACGTTCCGGCATTCCATGTTCCGAGGACGTCGTCGTGCGCAGGAAAGAAGTTTCTTGTTTGTCGAGGATGACATTTTGTCAGAGAGAGAAAAATGTTGGAAGTCCGCGAAATATTTAGTCTTTTTTTTTCTTTTCCTCAGCGTCGTTTATTTTGAGGAGGGGGACGATACATGTCGTCAAGTTAGTCTCTTGTTGTGTTGGGAAGTGGTCGCGAGGTTTAATGAAGGTTTTGAAGATTGATGAGGGTCTGACTAGGGGACAATACGTCCTACATGCGAGTTGGTTGTTCTATGAAAAGTACGATATTTTTTCACATTCTTTCGTCTCGCGGAGTCTTGATGGATTGATCTTTTGTTTAGTTAGTTTTACGTGTCTTTCCCTTGACGAACTACGAGAAAAATAAGAAATCGAGCCGATATACGCGCGATTCGATAATTTAGAGTGCGTTAGGATCTGCACTGCCTTCTATTGTATGTCTAAGATTTTTTTTAGTTTCTAGAAGATTTAGGTATAGAAGTATCAAAATGACAGAACAAAGATAAAAGAAACAAACAAACAAACAAACAAACAAAAACACGCGTTTCTGTATCTCTGTACCGCCACAGGGTGCCATGTTATGAGAAAGCTTCCACCTTGCGAGTGGATATAGTACTACGTCCGCGGAAAAAGCGTGGTTCTCGGCAATTACGGACAGTCTTCGCATCCGCAACACAACAACAATAACTGAACTAGCAAACAAACAAAAAAATCAAACGTAATTCCGATCTAACGACGTGCCGCTTCTTGCAGGCATCTATGACCAACTAGCAGGGTCGTAAACAGCCACAAGAAGAACCTTCCGTACAGCGTGGTCGCTTCTTGAGCCTTAACGACGCGTCTCACGTTTTCTTTCTTTCTTTTTTTTTTCTTCTATTGCGTGCCAGTTGCGAATCAAAAGAGTGCGAAGCCAAACTCGTAAAATTCGCTCGTAAACCAGCGAAGAAACCGGGGCGAACGCTTAGCGCTTTTAGCGCCCCGACAAGAAGAATAAAAAAAAAGAAGAAGCAAAAAAATAAAAATAAAAATAATCGCAGCAAATCACGCCGAGAACGGCACCTACGTATAGATGCTGCTCTCTTCCTGCGTTTGTACTTCGCCTCAGCACGCTTCCTTCTGTATGTCTTCGTGTGTTTTTTCTTTTTTTTTTTTTTTTTTTTTTACGATCACATACCGAGAAAATGGTTCGCAACAATTACATACACCCTACATAATACGCGTTTGCAACGCTTGGGGGCAACAAGGTATAATGGCGGAGTCCGTGTTAAACAAGGACGGCGCGACAGACAGAAAACCGCTTTGTTTGTAACCGTTTCTTGATTATACGTTCACGTGCTCGTCCAGATCCCGTTAAGTCACGTGGAGGAAAAATGCGGAATATTACACGGTTGCGGGTGCGAAAAATCGTCACTTTCTGGGCTGTGGTTTGGTATACCGGCGCGTCTATACCTCTGTGCTGGCGTATATAGGGCGGAGTCGGGACCTGGAGAGGTTCCTTAAGTATCCCTTTCAGAAAGGGCCCGTGCAGTTTAGCTAATGGTTGCGCGATGTTAAAGGAAGCCTGCCGCAGTGACCTGAGTTATGTGTACGATGGCAGTATGCACGACAAGGTGATGAATTATCTTGTTGGAATTGGCCATGCTGGGAAAGTGCGTTCTTCGGTTTTCATTTATTATATATGTTCCCTCAAGGTTGTACGCTTGTACGATTAGCGCCGCTACTTATCCGGATTAGAAAATTTTATGGTCGTTACAAGGCATTTGTCAATGTCGGTACGATTTCCTCGAGCTTGAACGCGCTGGTAATACGGAGAGGACAACGCAGAACGTGCAGGATGTGTTCGAAGGACGGGAACGTTTTCGCATATCAGGCTGCTGCCGTTACAAGAAACACAGAGCTGTTGCGAGACAGACTGCAGGTCCATGCACTGGTTGTGAAGCATTTTGCATTGCTCTGATCCTTGCGCTCGGTTCGGCAAGATTTTAGCCATCTGCACTTCCGAGCCATGCCACTGACTTTGAATCATACCGTCACCACATTCACCACAACATACTACAAGGTGTTCAGCGAGCGATTCCAGGGATTATCGTCCTTACAAACCCACTTTCTAAGCCCCAAAATGGATACGACATCCCGTTAGAGTGTAAACCCTTGCACATTCCCGCCGCAGTACACTAAACGGTACACATCGTCCCATCCGTCACTTTCTTTTCGAACGCTAACCCTCCGCAAAAAAAGACAGCGCATCCCGCCTTCACGCACAATGTTTACCTGCAACGTTTGTGCCGAAATTGAAGAGGAGCAACCACATACAGACAGAAGAACTGCAAAGTGCATCGCTATAAACAAACAAATACACTCTCCAAACGGCGTTTGAAGGGCCATTCTAGAAGAGCTCTTTTCAAGAGGGGCTGCCGTGCAAATATTTTGACCCCGTTCGTAGTGTACAGGACTGCTGTGCATTGTCCGTTGGCGAGCAAGCAGAGTGGGAGGGGGGGGGGGGGTACTGTCGTGTCCCCCGTACACACAGTGATGGAAAGCCTCAAGGGGGGGAATAAGGGTACCTCGTTTATCTGTACCCCGTCTGGAAGTGGACGGGCGTCGCGTGGCTTCAGACTTTCACTCAGGGAGAGAAAAAAATAAAAAAATAAGAAAGAGAGAAAAAGTTGGGGAGAAGGAGTAGCCTGTCTTGCATTTTCTGAGAAGCGCTTCTTGTGTCCAGGAAGATGTCTGAGCAGTTAGTTGGTTTCGATCGTTTTTCGTTTCGTCTGGTATCTTTTGTGGACCGTTGTCGCCTGTTTGGATTGTCCACCAAGGGGGGGCGTGATGGGCTGGTGTGTGCTCCTTTTCAAGCTACCTCTTGTATGTCCAGGCTTTGAAAACTGATGTCGTGCCTCTTTGGTGTACAAGCTTCTAAAGTGAAGATAAATTGTCTGGGAAAAATCTTCGTAAGGCCCTCCGTGACGTTTTGTGCGCAAAGGGGAATCGCAGAGCTGGAACCGCGAAGAAATCAGATAAGAGTAACGCTTTGTGCCGTTTGATGAAGGAGTATAGTGCTTGTAGAGGCAACTACTATGGCATCCGTTAGACATAAGCTATCATTCTTCCGGTAAGATAAGATCAACGAAGGACTCGCGGAAGATCGAACCTGGACACTGCGCTTCACACTTCATCAATAACAATTAGAAATTGTCTTCAAACCACCGCTGTTCCTCAAGAGGTGCCCTAAATCAAACAAACTGCCCGCAATCTTCGCCATCTAATTACAGGCGCAAAAACCCCGACCACGAGGATGTGACAAATTTTCCCGGCCGTTGGCCTCCTAATTCACTCGATAAAGGCCACCACAAAAGACACTCCAGCTTCTTCATACGCGCTTATATACATTGAAAAGGTTCCACCACCATTTCTGCGAACTTTGTCGAGCACAGCGCGAAAGCGGGTTGACGCTTGAAGAGATGATTTCTGGAGCAGTAATGATTGGCGAGGAGGCAAACACCTGAGCGGTCTCTTGAGGTAGAGGACGTGTGACGGCCCGCAGAGAGAGAGAGATGGACCCGATAAGGACGTTCCAAAGAACCGCCTCCTCAATCCAGATCTTATCGACATTGCCCCGCATTTGGCGCGTTCGGTTCTTCTTGAAGCGCGTTTCTTTCTTTCGAGGATGCTCGCCACCTGTCTTTTTTGTGTGCTCCAACTGGAGATACTAACCGAAAAGAATGTTGATATACGATGTGGTGCGGAAAGATACAAAGCGGAGAAGTTTGACGCTATGGAAGGTCGCCGGGTCGAGACACCTCCAGGGAGGAGGTTCCAGGACTGACAGAAAAAGAGTACCTTTGATGCGACTTCGATGCGTGACGTGTTAACTGTGGTGGGGAGGAGTAGCGCGCGCGCGAGAGAGTGCTTGTCCGTGGCCAATCAGGAAGCGTGAGTGTATGCCTTGAGATTTTATTGGATTTGGAGAGACGCGGAACTGCGTTTTTCGCGTCAAGATGTTTCGTATAGAGGAGGATTGTAAATTAGAGACTTTGCAGGGTACAAGTTCGATGGCTAAAGTGCAAATAGTTGCGTTTTGGTTATCTACAGCATCTACGTGCTTCGCCGTTCTTTTTATCGGGGTAACAAAGCGTTTCACCAGTTCTTAGGGCAACAGGCGTGGCGGTCACGCATTTAGTTTTTTCATTGCGCAGCTATGGCTACTCTACCCGCGAGACGTGAGCGTGAAAGTCGGGCAAAACCGCACAGAACTCCAGGTCATCCTCTACCTTGCACACAAGAGAAATAGTGCGCCTTTCTACACGAATCTGATCTAAACACGAAGATCCAAATGTTGATAGCATGAACGATACTTTCAACATTCACAGAACCAGCCTCGGACACGGCACGTGTAATATACAGCGACACTGCGAACCAACATCCTCGGAGAGAGGTTTCTCAGGAACTCCACAAAGACAATAAAAGCGTTTCAGCAAACTTCGGTGAAGCGGAACATCGACTACTTAATAAGTTGGAGGCAGAAAAAAGCGTTCCCACTATTATGCACGTCTACAGAAGCCCTACGAGATTCCACGAGCGTCCTGTTGACTTTTCCTGTTTTTTTTTTCATTTTTTTTTTCATTCTTTCTTTCTTTCCGAGGAACCGCGAGAAGGATACTCCTCGTGGGAAAACGTGCTGGACCGAAGTACTATATGCCTGTATGGGGCCATCTTAAACTGTAGGATATACATTACGAAACGGGGGAAAGCGGCTTCTGTGGACAAGCTCTAATCCTCCACAACTGACTCCATCCTTTTGGGGCAGCGGCGTGCGCTGAATCACTAATGGCGCGGAAGATGCTATATGTACGCTTGGAGGGCCGCGCGTATTTCTACGTTGTTTGTTGTGCTTGCATTGGGCTTCTGGCTTTTGGAGCCGTGTAGTCTATAGGAATGAATAATGCGAGAGCGGCAGATTTCAAAGTGGCCACGAGGAGACAAAGCTATTAGTCTTGGATTTAAGAGGGAAGAGTTAATTTTCGGAGGAGCCCGGTCGGTTTACTTTTCTTTCCTTTTTGTTTTTCTTTTGCGCGAGAAGCGCAGGAGGATCTCGCTGGTGACTTGTGGAGTTCACGTGCCGCTGGTTAGCGGCGGTCTTGTTCGCTAACTAGGGCGCTGAATTAGACTCGTGGTATGCAGCTGGTCTAGCAGGTCATCAGTAGACGGAGAAACTGGTTGAGCATGCCGTTTAGGCGCTGATTATGATTTTCTTCTGTTTTATTAGTACGCCACGGGATTTGGAATGACGACGGTTCTATACATGCCATGACAACGAGCATGGCAAAAGATTCAGCAACCGCTTCAAAACTTCAACTTTGATGCCAACGGACTGCGTGCCTCGAGACAACGTTGCTCGAGACAATATCGTTTACATTTTTTTGCCCACGACGCGTTCCTCATAATGCAATTGGTGGTGGTGATGGTGATAGGGCTTGCCGTTGTCGGCCGCACGTATGTGGGCAACGTCACGACTGACGCCCTGGGGAAATGTGCGTCCTGGGCCGACTTCTAGGGGAACCGTGCCGACATATGTCTGAAAGCGTCTGAGGAAAGCCCAGGAAAAACCCCAGACAGCACAGCCGGCACCGGGATTCGAACCCGGGTACCTCCCAGTCTCGACGTGACATGGCTAGCACGCTAACCACTGAGCCACGGTAGCTCATAATGCAATTGGCAAGCACTGCACATCGACGAAGTATACCAATGAACCGTTTCCAGTTTTGCTGCAAGGCTAAATCTGTGCCGACACAAAACAGCAACGCAGCTTGTTCCCAGTCTGTCCCACTTCTTAGAGTCCGACCAGCGTCTGTGGAACGGGCAATGAACCGTCTATCTACACTCCGCAGAATCAGCTACCCCGAGGTTGTCCGCAAAAAGTTGTGTCGTTTCGAAAATGCTCCGCGGACGACCATGCCCATCAGCAGGCACCAGCGGATGGACCGGAGGCTGTTGTAAAACATAATCTTTGTACAGCTCCGGGGCATGAGCAGCCCGCCTGGCGCCGAAGGAAATCCAACCCCTCCTCAAGCCCTCTGCTGCTTCGGGTGACGACGACGACGACGGCAGTCGCGGACTCTCCCCGGCGGGACCTGAGCTGGCGCCGGGTGCGGGTTGTCTTCCGTTGAACGTGAGAGTGGACGCGATGCAAGCGTGTTGACAACGGTTGTTCGGACTGGAACTGATAACGCGAATGATCTTGGCCACCCCTATGTAACTCTGACTTGTATTGAAATAAAGATGAATTGAATTGAAAAAAAATTGAATTGAATCTTACGGCTGCGATTTTACTTGCACGCGAGGAACGCTAATGGTAATGTAGGAATGTTTATGGTGTGATGCTAAAGAAATTGCTGGTGAGTGCTAGGGTATCAAAAAGGTGATGCAGGTAGAATATTCCTTAGTTTCGAGAAGACACAACGGGGCAGAAAAAAAAAAAAAGTGGAACGGGACAGGACTTTTCTCGTCCTACTTATCTGCGTCAAATACGCAGCAGCTCGCTTGCCTATCAATTTTATGCTACGAAAGCGTGACGCGAGGTTTGATGTGGAGGGGGGAATGCGGCGAAATGCGAGATAATGATACACTTTTCGAGGAGACCTTCATCACCTAAGTCATCATTGTCAATAATGACATCGTTCTCCTGTTGAAAAAACAACAACAAAAAACAAACAAAACAAATAAGTAATGATAATGTAGTGGGATGTTTCGCCGCTGAGGCGACACCCTGTCCCATTGCTCTTGTTGAGAATGCATGGGATGGACCCCTTCTTTTTTGGACATATTGCGTTTTGCATAATGTGTCAAAAAGAGACGTACTACACCGCCTGCTTTCAACAATTCGGAAGAAAGAACGATATCATTCTGAATGACAGTTGATTCCGATCGGCGTTACGTGAAAAAGTTCTGTTTTGACACTGCATGATGGAAAGCAGAAGTAAAAGATCACAGCCCGAAAAAAAAAAAAGACTGTGGGGGATACGTTTAACAAGAGGAAACGAAAAGAGGAAAGAACAGCCAGGCTGATGCCAGCTTGCTATTAAAAAAACAAACAAAAAAACAACAAAAGAAACCAGAAAACAAATATATAACGACGGATATACACCATGGCGCCAACCATGAGTCATGACCACTCAGTTCATTCAGCTACTCGTAGTATCGCCAACGTTACAGGTTGCTCTCATCACCGTATATATACCACCCCGGCAGAAGTCACTTTCCACTAGTCGAAGAAAATCACGGCCTTACAAGGACTACCGTCCAACTGCTTCTCTCTGGCAAATAAATAACGGAGAATAAACTCCAGAAGGCATTGGAAACGAAAGAACAAGGTTAACAAAGATCCCTCGTGTACGAACTATACGACGATTACTAATCCCTCGACTCTGTCTCTAAAGCCGGACTTGTTCCCCACTTCTTGTAAGGTTGCTTCTCTTTACTTCCATTGCCTCCCCTGCGCAATCTCCTTGTCCAGCGATATCTCCTCTCCTGCTATATCCGCCTTTCAGTTACTGCCACTGCACACAGTGCAGAAACAAGGCGAGGACGACCAAGCAAAAAGAGTCCTGGATATCATGGAAGAGCAGAGGCGCCGTTCGTCCAATTAGCTTCCGACGAGGTCTCGGATCATTGGCCACGGGCGGAAATTCGGCTCGGGAACTTCGGGATCAAGCTTTTGCCCGGAGACGCAGTAGAGCCCTGCTCCAAAGAGACTCTCTTGCACTGAGCTCTGGTTTATGGAGTGGATGAAACGAGAGAGGAATCTCTTTTTTTTTTTCCCCATAGTACTTTCTGGATTCGGAGGAAAGGTTTGGTCGCTGAGGCGCAAAAGGAGGTTGGATTGCGCTGTTAGGAGCTTGCTGTCTTCTGCTGCAGCGTTATATTAGTGCCTTATTATGTCTTCATTATTTGTTACTGCAGTGTAATATATACTCATATTGGGGAGTAGTTGTTATTATACGTCGGACGAACAAATATATCGCAGGTAATTATGGTAAGAGCGTAGTGTATACGGCATCAGAGCTAAACCTCAGCTTCATTCGTTGAAAGTGCTTGGAAGAAATCTCAAATGAGCTTCCTTGCTGTTCCGTTCAGTGTTGGACGGGTTAAGGTAAGCTGACCAACTTCTCAGCGCCGGTGTCTACAGAAAGTACCTTTGGCTGTCATTAAGAGCACAGCGCACAGTGCTGTCTCACATTATGTATTTCTTCACTTCAACCAAATTCCTTCACTTCTTCAATTCAGTCACTGGTCTGTGGACTGCCAATGAGCAAAGGAATGAGATCTTGTTCGTTTTATCCCTTTTTAGTTCGCATTCCCCGTTTCTAACCCAATAACTGTGCACAAAAGGACTGGCATAACTTTTTCACTGGCACCGTACATGCAGAACAAGACGACACTACGAACAGAAAAAAAAAAAAAAAAAAAGAAGCAGACTTCAGAGCAGACAAAGTCCATCCAGAACCTGAGCACGACTGCAGAGGCAGGAAAACAAAGCAGCCGTCATATTTATGCCGTTAGCAGAGTGCACGCCGTTGGTGCGTTGCGGTGACAGCTCTGGCGCCAGTCGCCGCATACTTCTGGAAACTGCAGAGGGGAAACAAAAGGCTGTCCTTCAGGAAATCGGTTCCTGTGGCTGGGTGGTGGTCGCTGGTGGGTGCGTCGCCCGGTGGTACCCCTGTCGCGACATATAGCCTTTCCGACTGTCGCCCCCCCTGTCCCCTTTACGTCTGGTGGCCAGAACACCCAGAGAGGTTCAAGGACGCGTTGCGGCTTTTGTCTGTGAAAGTTATTGGTTTTGCTCAAAATGGGTTTATGCACGGGTGCCCCTTCTCGTAGTTTCTCGTTGAGGCGGCTGGCAAGTGCGGCGTCATGTGGAAGCTCTTATTGGGGGGAGGGGTCAATGGTTGTTGAAGCGGATGTGTTCGAACCATAAACAGATCGCGAAAACAAATGGGAAAAAAAAGGGAAAACGATAGAGGGCCGTTGCATGAACATGTGGTGCCGGACAAGTTCTGTATCCGTGAGAAAGTATCATACTAACGAAGAAGTATAGTTGATGCTTGTCCCCTGTTCCATCATATTTGTGTACATGACGTTGTCGCAGCAACGAGACAAAGGGTGAATCGAGTAAAATAATAATGATGGTAAATAAGAGTGGTTCAGTGTTTACTTCAAACACTTGACGTAGCAATTTTATTGTACAATTTCTATCTCTCTTATTCCTAAATCAAGCTAAATCAAATCTCTCTTTTATATGAAAGGAGAATAGCATCAGTTCCTCCCAGAACAGAAACCGTCATTTCGGAAGCGAAACAATTACTTTGCCATTTCAGCATAACGTTTCCGGCGGTCGTATTTGCGAGAGAACTGCTACAAACATTGCCTTTGTTCCACTTCATCATTATCGCGCAAAGAGAAGAACATTTACCACGATATATATACTCAACCTTTTCGTGAGTGCCGTCCCCCGCTTATAAAGCGGAAGGCTCCTCCCCATTCTTTAAATGAAAGCATCAGTCCGCGTCAAACTCTTCCTTTCTTCGAAGAGTCAGGAAGCAACAGCTGAAGCTGAGCAATTAACCGATCGAAGAGCATGTTCGCGTTTTCTCAAAACGGTCCAGCCCTGTTTTACTCGAGCTACCTATAACCACTTCCGCTCGTTTTTTGAGCACGCAACGCATGTGACCGCCCCCTGCACAATCTCGTCCCAGATCAACTCGGAAATGACGGGGAAGCGCTCTCTAACGCTGAGCTTCTGCTCTGGGACTGCGTCGTCCACCACAGGAGTGCCATTTGCATAGATGATGACTACATGTTGGGGGTTTGGATTGAAGGGGGGGGGAGGGGAAGTAATATTGCGGTTAAGAGCAAGAAGGGTAATGGGTTAGTTCGCGTGTGTGTGGTTTTGAAGGGCAGCGGTTTGCTTGTGCGGTGATTTATGTTGGATGTGTAGTTAGTGGTCATTGGGTTCTCTGTACGCAGTGTTCTCCCGTTTACGACGTCAAGGTAGTAAGTGGGTTCTCTAACTCGACGGTGGTAGAGGACTTCAATTGCTAAAAACGGGAACTCAAAAGGTCGGAAAGCAAGGCGTACACGCGGGTTCGATACGGACAAGCTCGAAGATAAGCTTTATGGTTCTAGAGGACCATTAAGAGCTTTCGACAAAATGCCCATACGTTAGTTTGATGCGATTTGTTAGTTCTTTAGTCTTCTGAGTCTATTGCATTTCTCAAAGATCTATTTCGTAGGACGTCACTGTAACACCGTGTGTTTTGGAGCCGGACGTTAACTACGCAGTGATGCCTTTTCCTGAATCCCCTACTGCCACCGCGAAACAGCTATAGCTATATGCAGTGCACAAAATATGGGCTGAGCAACTGCAGGAGGAAGTGACCTCTCTCCACACTTAAAAAGGAAGAAGTGAGAGATAAGGGGATGAATACGGCCTCCTGGACCTCGATAGAACCCTCTGAGGGCATAAGCCGGTCGGTAGGGTTCGACCCTACAACCTGGCAGCCTTTACCATGACGTTGGAGCTTCTACTAATGAGCAGATACTGCAGTCACCCTGCCACTGTTCCTCAACGCAACGTCACACTGTGCAAGACTAGAAGCGTGAGAAGCATCCGTTTAAATTTCCCAATGGCGAAGCGGCAACTATATACGCATGGTCGCGAACGATCTAGTTTCTTTGCAACGTCCTTGCCGATGCAGCCACACCCCAGACCTTCCGACTGGAAGTCGCAGTGAGATTTCGCAGACGACAGCACGCATGCAGGCGAAAACGGACCACATGCAACCACGATGACTCTCTTTGCAAAATGGCTTTCAAGCGACACGCGCAGAAGACAATGCTCATCTGCGTCGTGCATGGTAATCGAGATGAAATCTCGCCGCTTTGGTCCCTTTCAAACGCACGGAGGCGTGGTCAGTTTAGAGATCTCTATCTGGATTGTGTCGTATAGAGAGAAAATGTGAAACGGTGACGTCATTGCGAGGGAACGAAGATCGAATCGCTCGACACCGAGTACGAGCATGTCTTCGGTGATGTACATGTTTCTAAAGTTTGACAATACGAGTGCTGAAGCGTGGCTCGAGTAAGCGCTATGGCAGTATCTACTGTGAATTTGCAACTTGTGTGTATATACTTGAGTGTTGACTACAAGTCTTGCCTTGTGCTGTTCGTTTCTACGCATATTCTGTCCATTTATTTTTACGTAAAGTCAGGGATAATGGTGCAAACGTCACATCGTGAAAGTTAACGGAATCACGTTCAATGACACCATTTTAATGCAACGTTGGTTCGTACATTGGATACGTAATGCGTACCGTCACTAAAATGGCTTCGAGTGATACAGTACGGCTTTACGATTCCTATTAACACGGACTATTGGCACATGCCAGGATGCTTTCGACGACGCACAGGAGGGGCTAAATGAGGGGCAAAACTTCGCAAGAAAGCGTGAGCAATAGACGCTTTTCCGAAAGGATCCATTACGAGGCTAATGGGGCATGACAGGGATTGGACGTCAATCGATCTCCCGAAGGCGCTGTGATCAAAATTAATATCGGCGCATACATTATTGGCAAGGGAGACTCACATTGTGTAGCTTGAAGTAGAGACCACAGGCGTTGCAGACAGGTTCGCCGTTCTGGTTTCGTCTCCAGAGCGTCGTCGTCGTTGTCTTGCAGTTGGCGCAGCTCGTTCCCGCGCGCCGCGCTGCCGACTGCGAAAGATAAAGGGGTCTATTAGAGAGAGAGTGTGTGTGTGTGTTTGGGTGCGAAATGCTCCAGGATGGCAAGGCCTTGTGTCATTCTCTGTTATAAGGCCACAGATTGCACGATTGGCATTTCAGAGTTCTACGAAATGGCACCGAAGCTGTTGGAGCCCCAACGGAATTGGGGGTACATCACAAAATAATGGGGGATATCACTGCGCACGCTTAAAACTCAATTCGTGTTGTGGGGTCGCACGCTAGTTTTCGAAAATGGCCTGGGTACCCCATTCGCCTCAAAGTGAACCCACGTGTTGTGCGATATATTGCTTGAGTTGCCCAGAGCCACGGAAAAGAACACACGCCATTTTGTGTAATATAAACACGACGATTATATTTGGAACCAAATATCAGACTCTTCGACTTCAATGAATTTCGTACACAAAATGAATGCTGTGGCTTTCACTTTGATAGTGCTGCAAGCGCGATGTCCTTGCGGTGTGTGTTGCAGTCGCTGAAAAAGTACCCCTTTAATCATAAGCTCCCTATATTGATGTGCGACAGCAACGATCCTACAGGTCGGCTCCATTCCTTCTGAGAGAGAATCAGAGTAATGTTGACTTCTAACGTGGATAAAGTGCGACAATCTCGGCAAATCTCAGCAACGCAGAGACACAAACACACAGGAAGCTCAATCTATAGGCTTGTGTCAGTCTCGTGTGTGTTTGTGTCTCTGCGTTGCCCAAAGTCAGATTTTATACACGATGGAGTCAATCCGCCAGCTGGCCTGCATTAATTTCATCTTAAAGGTCGACTTCCAATGGAATGAACTGGGCATGCGCAAATATTCGAAGCGGCTCCATTTCGCCGCGCATCAAGTCGACCAAATCCTCGGTTAATACGAGAAGTCGCGCCAGTTTCGAATTTTCCAAAAATAGATCGTTGCGTGTAAACGTTTTTAAAATTCCAATTAACTCAAAGAAGAAATTTCCTTATCTATATTCAACCCTGTACGTGTCATTCCAAGATGTCGTAGCCAAAGCGACGCGCACGTGAGCTTCAAAGCCGGCGCACCTATACATTGACAGAGTACGGCGCTCTGTCACATGAGGCGTGGAGAAGACAAATAACGCAGCCATTTTTTTCCCCCTCCGCATCCATATTCATAACTCCGAGGCGTCCCTCCGAAGGAAGCTTGCGTCTCGCATTATTCGAACTTTCTATACTCCGGCACACGTTCGGACGCACGAGGTAAGAACAAGAAGATTATCGTCCCAAAGCAAGATATAAACGCTATATAAACCCACAGGGTAGTAGGGGAGAAGGGGGGGAGGGAGAGGGAAGCATCTGTGACAGATTGCACCTTGACTACACCTTCGTGAAAACCGATCTATCTCGCCATAGTCCGGCTTTGTAGACTTTACGGAGGCCGCCACTAAAGAAATCGCTCGACGTGACACCCAGGTCACGTGAGACGATTAATTTTTTTAGTCGTCTCTACTCTCTCTCTCTCATAGCATGTGTATGTATACATGGGCCTCGATGGAAGAAACAAAAAAAGCGTAATATAAGTTTTGGGTGCCGCGCCGACAATTACCATCTTTCGCGATCAAGCAGCAAAAAATGGCCGCGCCAGGAGAACGCCTCTTTCTCATTTGGAATTTTGGCGAAGATGAAGAGGAGGAGGAGGAGGACGACTGAATGGTCGAGAGAGAAGATTTTGTTTTTGTTTTCTTTTAGTATACGTGTACATGTGTGTGTCCAGGTTTGATAAATAAGCAAAAGACCGGCGTCTCGTATAATGGCTGTTATTAGGAGTTCGTTAATCATAAGCTTAACATATGGGATGGACAAGAGAAAAAAAGGATAGAGCGACCGTCGGATGGTTTGGTCGGCTCGCAGATCTGGGAGTCGTTGCGGTGCTAGTGTGATGTCGCGGTCGTGTTTTTTGGCAAGTGAGAGCGTAGTCGTGACATATACGTTTAAGGTTAGGGGGTTAAGAGATAGTCGCGACCCTGTACTTGCGAGACGTGTACTCTTGGTCAAACGTTGGTCGAGATTCGATCGGGCCTGTTCCATTTGTGTCTTCCCAATACGTAACCTTGTTCTGTTCTTGTTACTTTTGTGGTGTCATCGTTACCCCTCACCCCGTAGCACTGCTCTGCCATCACCAAAGATTCGTGCTGTTGGTTGTATACCAGGAAGACGCTTTAGTTGAACGCCGTGTAGTGGTTTATTCCTCGTGTGATGCTTAGGCTGCCTTCTCTAGAATGTTGGCAACGAATCGGCGATAAACGAAAGTGTCTGTGACGTCATCCTTACATTTGCACAGTGGAATCTCTTATCGTCCTCAAGATATATAGGCAGTTTGAAAATAAGATACGCAACGTTTGACCAACTACTAAAGGAGACATCACTTCGGTGTTTGTGTTCGGGGGCATATAGCATGACAACTCCTTACGTCTTTGGGGCCCTTATTCCAAAGCTCCCTCATTGAGTGACTCAGCAACGCACCCACGACTGTCCGTATATACTCTTGTTCTGGCATGAACGCGTGAGGCAAGATGACCTTTGCCGGCAAGAACATGGAAAGAGGAGGAGCGGTATCATGCACATATTTACAACCTTCGCGTCCCTTAATTGCGCCGCGGCAGATACGCTTTTCTTTCGCGTCCGAAACTTATACGGTCGGGCGGGTTCCCTTCCAGGGAGAGCAATTAATCTGGAGCCGCCGGACGGAGCGAGAGGCGCAAAGGCGTGGGTCATCCGGCACCGCGTGTGATGCATGATTTCCACGGCAGACTTTTGGGCCGATCGAGAGCAAGTAGCCTTGAGTCCGCGGAGGTGCGAACAGGATCCGAGCCGGCGACGATGGATGGCCGCTCAAGCCGTCGTGACTCGACGCCGCTGGCAAGGGCTGGGAGGGACACCGCACGCCTCGGTCGGTCGGTCGGTCCCTTCGTTTATTCCACCTTTGTGCTAAGCCTAAGCGACGCCGTCTCGTTCCTGGGGCCGGTGCAAGCTCTGACGAGTTATTGTTTTGGGATGGTTTAAGGATACTATATTTATTATGTGATCGCAGGGAAAGACGCGGTAGGCGCGATGTAATCATTGAAAGCCGGGACACACATCTAAGAAGGTGTACGTGTTGTGTATGGCAAGCAACCGAAATCAAAATATCTATACGGAGGCGAAGATCTGTTCTTGAGAACAACAAATAGACGATGACGACGGCATGGGGCGTTTCACCGCTGGGGTGCAGCACTCTACCCTTTTACATGTGAGGAGGTGGATAAGTTAAGTGATATGATGGTGAAATCGAAAGATATAGGTACGAGTCGTTCAGGGAACAATTGAGGTGTTCTACACAGAACAAATAGCGGGTGAAATGAAGGTCATTGCACAGCACTAAAGCCATCTGGAGCAAGCCAGCGGTCGTAAGGAACTTCATGAACAGATCTGAAGACCTCTTGTGTTCTTGACGGAGCAGTAACAAGGAATCTAAGCTATACACACACATATATATATATATATATATATATATATATATAAATCCTCATGGAACGATGCGACAGCACCAGAGGACACGTGTTTCGCCGTGTTTGCGGCTCGTCGGCCCTGGGTAGCTGCGCATCGTTCGGGATTGGCAAACCAGGGGTCACTCAGCGAGCGATATACACCTGGGAGGGTGACTGAGCACTCCTTAATGCCACAGTGCAAGCCAGTGAATTATAAAGAGAGGAAAAAAGGGGAAAATTTCAAACACATCTAGCGTCATTTTTCTTTTTTCTTCTCTTTATATATATATATATATATATATATATATGTATATATGAAATTGAAGCACCTGGTAGCCCGAACTATCTACCGAGCTGGTAGCCCGAACGAGCTATTTCGACATCTTTTTACTCACG
Organism: Ornithodoros turicata; assembly: GCF_037126465.1. NCBI lineage: Eukaryota > Metazoa > Arthropoda > Arachnida > Ixodida > Argasidae > Ornithodoros > Ornithodoros turicata. Next base: position 7,753,445 of record NC_088203.1, on the reverse strand, counting down.
GTCTTTCACTGCGGTGCGCCATCGTGTATTCACTGATTGCTGTACAGTGCTAAGCCCTACTACTGTAGACAACTAGCGCGAGAAGGGTAAAAAATGCTCCGCTCCACACGTGCAATGGTGCTCGAAGGCCACCCATCAATATGGGCCGCTGAGTAATTGAAAAGGGTTGACGTGCCTGACAGTGGTAAAGGCAAAGATGAATGATCTCGTCCTCAAATATCCTTCATAATACAAGACGGCCTTATACAGGATATACAGCGCGAACAATTTATCGTTTCGTTCCGCCAAGGAGCCACTCGCTACGTAAATGCCAAGACCACTCGGCACCCTTCTGTGCAACTCCGAATTGCAGTTCCGTTATGTCCTGTACGCACCTAACCCTTTTTGCTGTTCTCATCTACTCGGCGGGACGGACACAAACTCGTAAAAGTGAACGCACGGCTTGTCGTTGCTAGCAAAATTACGGCGCACATTACGGTTTCAAGATAAGAGTAGAAACGGTGCAAGGTGCTCTACAGAACGTTCTCGCATTGTTCCCGTTAGCGTCGGCGAGGGAGGAAATGGCCGCCATACTTTTGCTGTCATGTCGCCTAGTTTTGTTCCCGGCGGAGCGGATGTGTCGGGCGTCGCAGTTCCTCCTCCTCATCAGTTGATGCTTCGGAAGTGCGAGTTCGCGTCCCGGTTTGTTGTGCATGGGCTTCGGGGAAGTCTGAAAACAGTCCTGGTGTTCTCTTTGAGTTGATGTGCAGGCAGTTCCGCTCCAAGTCTTATCTCTCGTTTTGCCAAGTTATCCTCTGAGTAGAGGTGAAATTTGTGCGCAACAATGAACGTGTTTTCGTTTCTGGCCGCAGAGGGAACAAAGAGAGAGAGATGTCAGTGTCGGCTAAGAATATCGGAAGTCGGCCTTCCCGGTACGAATTGTTAGAATGCCGTATAAAAGGAGAAGACTGGTGTAGAATAAAGGTATTTGCTAATGAGCATGCACGCGCCACTTATATTTTCGTAAATGTACGACAGAGGGAGAACACTTCTAGAGCGGCTGCGTTGAGATAGATAGCGTCTAGACGGCGGTTGATGGGGCTTCCCAAACTACGAATATATAGGAGCAGTGAGTACCCACTACTGACCACGTAGGGACGTCCGTGTGTGTCCGCGTTATCAGTGTTGTTCCTTTTACTATCTTACGTAATCTAAAGATCTGGAGGAGTAATGTTGCCATTACCCCCGGAACTGTGAAGGTTGGCCACGTATAGAGGACACGCCGAACTCGTCCTGTCACATTCGCTGTCAACGAATCGTCCAAGTTCCCCAGAACTTCCCAGAAGTTCCATTTGTCTTACACTGTGCTGCAACCGCACTGACAAGAGAGAAAAATAATGTTAAGGGAACTTACGAGTCTCCGCTTAGGCTTGATGAGCGGCCTGTTCTGGCCGTTCATCTTGTGGTAAAGACCGCAGGCGTTGCACAGGTAGTGTCCCGTGCCGTCGCGGCGCCACAACGGCGTTGACGTTGCGCCACAGTTGACGCACTCACGTCCTTCTGTAGCGACAGATAAAAGAAACACACGTCAGACAAGAACATTCTTCCACGTCGGAAGACAAGGGAATGTCACACTATTAGTATCTCGTTACAGAACCGCCCCCGTGTAGTGCATGCACCAAAGACAGCCAAGTTCCAGAAGGTCCAGATGGAAAGATTGAGAGAGAACCATAGAGAAGCATGCCACCATGGACGGACGTGCTATGAAACTGGAAAGGAGGTTGTTTTAGTGCGGAAGCATCCGAACCGTTGAGGGTGGTAGACGCAAGTACTAATTTAAGAGCAATCTACGAGTCGTGTGTTTTACTTTAAAACCACGTGTCAAAATTGGTACTTTGTATTGCCCGACGTAGACCTTTTTTTTTATTATCTGGTGTCAGTTTCGCTATGTAAAAAAAAGGCGGATCGAATAATTTAGTTTATTTTAAATTCTGGGCCGTTTCACGTTTTTTATGAAGAACGACAAAGACCTCGTACTGGCTCGATGTAACTTTTCGTGTCATTTCGTGCTTCGTACACACAAATTATAAAAACAGTACTCCAGAAAACTCAAGACTTTGTTCCATTACAAACCAATTCCTCTTGCACTTCCTTTTACGTGAGCTTCTGTGCCCATTCCAAATCAATGATATGTTATCAGTTGGCATTTATTGGACCTTTTCGTTGTGCTTATAGCACAGCAGCATCATTAGGCGGCTTTCTTCGCACACCAATCATTACTATGCCCTTCATTCAAGTTTCATAGTAACATCTCCATGCCCACACCACGTGACAGTCACAAATCAAAGCCATCAGACGCTTCGAGTGAATGGGGTGCCTCTAGAGAATCAGAAAATCACCCCGTGCAACGACGAGAAGGGGCTGTGGTGCCAAGCAGAAGCCAAGTGAAACCAGGAGGCAAACTCTGCCGACAAAGAGGCCGAGGAACAGGTGATTTGTTGATGGTTTGTTTGCTTTGCGAGATGACGGTTAAGAAATCATCCATCTGGAGTTCCAGCGATGAGTTGGAACGGAACGGTGGGACAGTGGCGAGGTGCCAAGAAGGAAGCGCCGGGTGCGCGGTGGATACATGAACGGAACGCGGGGGGTCGTCTTCTGTTCAAGGTCTATTTTCTTTGGCGGGATTATGGAGTAAGTCACATTTTTGAAAGCTGTATCGAGGTAGTGTGTGAATGGAAGCGTCTGGCTATGTTCCGAATACATGGTGATCTCGAGCGTGTGAAAACAAAAGATGGTATATATCTCGTGAAAGCTTAAGCGGGTCTGCGTAAACCTTTTGTGGAGATGCGCGAATCATTACTCTGGAATGTCAAAGGCCAATATTTAGTTTCTGCCATGGGGGCGTGATAGTGTCTCGTAGACTGCTGAAAGACTTTTGTCATGGAGTGCTCCCCGTTAAGTCAAGACAGCTCAACAGCGTCCCATAACATTGTGACCGTATACACCCTCACTCCTCCGTGAGTACAGCATAGAAAAAAAAAGTATTTTAACGACAATGCCCATGATGACAAACCCCCATAAAATACCAAGTAATCATGAAAATCGTAAAGGTGCCCTGGTAAGCGCCCTTGCATCCTGCTGAGGTACATAAAAGCAGAGATACACACACAGTGGCGAAGCTGTATCATCCAACATGGTTTGCTCCAACTTTTTAACCTCCAAGGAACTCCCGCAACTTTACGACGTTTCTGCAGTGAGGGACGAGACGAGCAATGGCACATTCCTACAAGGACAGGCGCAATTATGACCTCCTGTTCTCCATATACGGAGGAATGCCAGAGGCGTATACATTACGTAAAAGTCCCTCTCGAGAGTCGCGCTTGTAAAATTCGCAGCGGCGTATATACTGCTTATGCTGCGTGGAATCGTAAACCGCAAGGTTCGCCAAAATTTTTATAGCGTCGCCGTTAAAAGTCCTTTGAGAAGAGAGAGGTCTTTCAGGAGGACAGGGACGGTGGTTCTGCCTACCTGTACCTGCGTGTCCCTTCAGGAAGAGACGAAGTCGCGTATTCTGGTGCTCCCGCGGTGTCAAGAGGGATAAGACCTTTTTTTATGGTCCGACCTGATCTGGGATAGAGCCGGTTTTTACGTGTGTGAATCGTCATGTTCTTCTTGTGTCCAGCACTGGTTGGCTATCTTCGAACAACGAGCTGTTGAAGTTCAGTCTGATGTAGGAGAGCTTACTTTTACTTTGTGGGGCAGATATGGTTGGATATATCGAATTGGCAACCACGTGGTTGAAGGGGGATTGCGGGGATGCCGCACAGCAACCGTCGGCCGCTCCGTCCATTGATATGTTGTACCTGGTCCTCGTATATAATCTCCCCTTCTTGAGCGACTTTTACGCTTTTGACTGATATCTATATATTTCGATGGTTCGATAAAGTGGATTATCGATCGATAACGAGCAGCGAAAGGACGCAGAGTTACACACCGTATTATCGGTGAGGATTTTGATCCTTAAACCGACTGATTCCAGCAGGTGAAAATATCGCGTGCTGCACGGCTGGGGTGGCGCCTGTCCAGAATATTAATAACTGGACAAACCGATATCCGTGACGGAGCCTCCTTGTTTTTAAGAAGGCTATTCGCTTCGCCATTAAAGCGAGAATGTCACTCGTTAAATGAGGAAGCACTGTGGGAAAACATTGAAGAATCACGAAGTTCACTCGGGAGCATAAAGATACGGGAGTTACGGCAAGTTGGTGGACGCCAGAGTTTATTAGGACTCACAGCGAAGTCATACGATAAAAATGGTTTTAAGCTCCCCAAATATTGCACGTTTTCAAGCTAGACATGTAGTAGACCATCTGTTGATAACGTGTCCGCATACTGATCTTAAGGTTGCGGGTTCGAACACGTTCGATGACGTCAGAAACTCGTTTGCATCGTACATGGTCCGCGAGGGATGTGAAATATGGCATGGGGTATACAACGTGACGAGATTTCAGCGCAAGTTAAAGATCATTTATGGGTGAGCTATCCAAGCCGACCAATAAAGCGTGGGTCATGATCTTACCTCTCTGGCAACGCTGTACCCCGAATTATTGCTAGGTTTGATTTGAAACTTGTGTTAGGTCTTTCATCTGTACGTGGGTCTCAAGGAAATCCAATGAAACCATTCCGATTTTGAAAAGGAAAACAAAAGCGACAAAAAAAAAAACAAGAAAAAAAAACGCATACACACACATTAGTCTCATCGGGTTACGAGGTCTTGGCCATAATCACGCCATTATACGAGGGCTAACTACCAGGATAAACCCAACCAAAGAGCCACAAGCCCTGCTATACTAAAAACTAACATTAAGTAATTAACAATTCGAGGAGTCCAAGAGATAATTTGATAAGTAACTGAAAAAAAAAAAGAGAGAGAGAGAGAGAGAGAGAGAGAGATATGGAGAGATTGCCAGAGACTTCGACGTCTTTCTGTACAAAAGCCAAAACCAGCTGTTTTCGATGTCACAGAGGCAACACATATACGACACTCCCAATGTGGGTATTCAATAACACGTCCATATATGTAAGAAACTGGGTGCGGCCTTCATTGAAGTTCGTTTCGTACTCACATCGAAATTCATGAAAAAACCACAGCAGTGACAGCTCTTTCGAAGGATGGGACAAGGCGTGGTGCAGTGCAAAAGAGAACCGCCATTGTTGTTACGTCTTAAGAATACAGAAAAAAAAAGGGCCGACTCGGACTATTAATTAAGCTGGAAGGACATCGGTTGGGTCCGTCGTGTGGAATTGGGTTCGTTCCGTATCGCAGCCTGGCTAGGTCAAGCCACGCACTTAGCCTTGTCCGGGAACGTTAATTGTCGCTCACCGCGCCCATCCACCCGTTGCAAAGGGACAGTTCCGCGTCTCGTGCCCCCCCTTGGTTGCCAGACCGACGTCGACTTTCAATTCGTATTCGAGTATTGTTGATAATACGCACGTTCGAGGAAGCGGCAGGAAGCTTTCGAGCTCTTATTGACTTCAGCAAAGATCGAGATCATTGGCGAAATGGTATAAGAAAGTAGTATCGTCTTGTAGGCGATGCTCTTGCGGAGCATTGTGATTTGGCTATGGTGTGTAGTACATCTAAAGCCATGGTATAGATGGAAGCTTCGTGAATGTTTTTAAGACTCGAGGGGCACGCTTAATTATTATAATAATTGGGAGTAAACAAGCAACAACTTTATTTTACACGTAGCACGCTTCATTATCTGTTCTATATGTATGTACTTGAGACAGGAATGGTCTAAGTAATGACCCTACACGATTTAAATACGGTCATCAGTGTTATATCATGTTTACCATTGCGAACCTTTCCATGTATAGGAATTACAACAAGAATACTGAGAGATCGCAACAAGTCAACGTACCAGGAGTCGCAGAAACGGAACGGCTGTTCAGCAACCTGTCTCCTTCGTCACAGACGCACTATATCTAACCTAACGAACAGCACGCGCGCTTGTCATCAAACAAACGTTCCTTTCGAGCAGTAACAACCTCCACAACCCCTCCAAACAAGCCATGAACCTAAGACCTCCCACCGAAAACACACACAAAACATTCCCTTTCGTCAAAAAAAGGAAAAGCAAGCCATATTGGGTCGACGCAATATAACAAGCAACCAAGCAAGCAGGCAGGCAGGCAAACAAACAAGTTCCCGTTGGCATTCTTTCAAACGCGTCCATTGTTGAACGGCACCGCATTCCGGTGCTCAGTAACGTGGACACAGCGTGCTCGCTACATCTCTCGAGGGGGTCTCGGACCAAGGCATGCGTCCCCGGTCGCCGTCGCCGAAGACTCGCGACTCCGTGGCGTCGCCCTTGTCTTTGTGCGCGCACAGGCACTGGACTCCCAGGAAGCCACAAGGGACGATTAACGAGACACGAATGGTTTGGTCCTCCCCCCCGCACCCCCTATTTGCCCGCGGCGCGTGGTCGACTCAGGTTTCTCGTTTGTGTACAGTTTTAGGGTAGTTTTGGGTGCCCATATATGTCGCTTTCTTTCTTTTTTTTTTTCCTTTTTGTATGTCCTCTTATTGCTCGTGTGGCGTTGTCTGTTGGGTGACTTCGCGGAGTTTGTCGGGAGACGTGTACAGATAGGACGGTATGTGGTATGTCAGCAGTTTTCGCTCTCGGAATGTAGTGTGGACTGGAAGGTATATAAGATGTGGGTCGGTGCATAACGTGGGGTCCGTTTCCTGGATTCCGACATGATTGGGTCGATGATGTTCGTCATCTTTCTGCTTGATGTATAGTGAGGTATTTTGAGTGTAACAAATTTTTGCGTGTGATAATGTCTTTCTGAAAAAAAAAAAAAATCATATTCTGTTCCGCTTGTGATATGAGCGTACAACTTATTCCTTCTTGAATTCTCGATGTCCCCTTTCCGCTGTGATCACGCACTGCCCAATTCTCCCATACTCCGTCGTACTATATCTCCTCCTGTCCACGTTAGCACGTCGCACATGGCCTTATCTGCTGCGCGGCGGCAAAAACAGAAAACAACGATTTAACAGCTTCGAGACACTTGGATATGTGCTTGGCAGGTTTGACAATAAATTTTGTATGCCAACAGATATACTGAACTCCAGATTAAATACAGCGTCGTCACGCTCCTGGTCGTACTTTAAACCGAACGTCGCAAACATGTTGCCACAGCAGCATACGGTATGCAAACATCACGAATGTTGCGATCACATTTCAATATGTGACAAGAAAGTTGCAGACAGAAGCTACTGCAAAGCGACGCCGACGCACGCGGTTTTATCTTCGAGGAAGTCCCCATTTCCTGCACACTTCCTCCGCAAGAAAAAGGAAGTGGATGTCTATATATGTGTGCATATAGTATATTTTCAACGGCTCACCTACTTCCTCGATATCCGACAAGAAAAAAAGCGCCATTGTCGCGCCCACTCTACAAAAGCGCACGGAGAATAAAGCGTAGGAGGTCTGGAACCATCAGCTTTGAAGCTGGTGGCCCAGCGGGACGCGAGGAACTGATTCATAAGGCACTGTTTCATTGGCCACTGGCGATGAAAGAGGCGAAGCTTAAGCAGAGATCATCTAGATGATATGAAGCGGGTGGCGTGTTGACAGGCAGGAAGTAATCTGGAAGTTTACTGGACGTTATGACGAAGTGGACCATAGGATGTAGAACCATGACGATGAAGCCCGAGCTTGGGCGCAACAACTACAAGGACGTAACGTAACAACGCAACACGAGCTCAACCATATTGTCCACCAGCTTATGCTATTTTACCATGGGATGTAGTTCCCTCTGAAGTCGGCCCAGCACGCATACTTAACTAACCCTTCCTCACCATTCCTTCCTGCCATCATCTCTCCATGTGTACTCGTGTGTACGTTGCTTGTAACCACAGCTGCGTCGCGGTGCAAACACAGAGGGGAAAAGAAATAACCGGGAAAGGATCAAAGATGCGACAGCGCTGTGTAAATTTAAGCCCTAAAAGCCCATGTTCAACTTAGGAACGGCATGAAATGTAGTCCGTCAACTTTAAAAGAGTTACTCCGCGGGAGAAATTGCATTACAGCGCCACCAGGTGTCGCCTGTAGGGCGAGTATAATTTCGGTGGCAGCGTACTACTTGTCGCCACATACAGTGATGCAGCTAGCTGCTGCAGCCAATAAGAACAAGCGTAGGGCATGGCTTGAAGGTGCCGCTCTTAGGTTATAACTGGTCCGGTCGCAGAACAACAAGAAAGTAGTAAACAACAAGACAATAATTACTAAAGACTTAGCGCGAAAAAACGAGACTATAGGAAGGACACACGCAACTTGGCTCTCGTTGTGCGAGTGTCCTTCCTATCGTCTCGTTTTTTCTTCGCGCTAAATCTTTAGTAATCACGTACCAACTAGCCCAACAGTCCACGCTGCTCAACAAGACAGTAGTTACTTCAGCGAAACAGCGACTGTTACTTCTGTAACAGTCTAGTGTCTCTCATCTTTCTATCGTCGCGTACCATGAAGCGACAGGACACGGCTGTCATCCCTCCGTATTTTCTCGCTCGCCCTCTTCATATACCGCCCGCTATACGACTGTACACAAGCGAGCGGACACATGATGACAAATTACGCCATGGGCGGCCGGGGTCCCTTCACTCCCGCGACTTCCAACAGGGATCGTCGTGCGTGATCTTTAAGGTATAACATCTAGCTATATAAAAAAGAAATGTACAGAAGGCGCTTGTTTTGGTATTGGGATTAAATGTACGAGATCGAGCGTGCGAGGTATAAAGTGATGAAATCGATCCGTTCCGCATCTTCCTTTGTGCGCGAACCGTCCAGCAGGACCACACCCATGTCACAGTGCTGGCTTGCTGTCCGTTCGTGCCGCGTCGTGTTCTCCGTTCGAAAGGAAGTTTATATTTGCTCGAATGTAAGAGCAGTAAAGGTTACGTTTGAGGAAGTGTTGTTGCCAGGAGTGGTCGTCACGTTGCGCCGAATTTGACGACCACGGGTGTAAATTTTATTTCCCAGCTATAAACGTAGAAAAAACAAGAAAACAAACAAGAACAACTCGTTTAGCGACTTGACTCTGTTCGTTTAAAAATATAGGTAGGGATCTAATGTTACCACCCATAACCCTGGGAGGGGCTGTAACTCAGAGCATCAAACTTAGAGACGTCACTTTCCAGTAATGTTTTTTTTTTTTTCCTGATGCGGGAACGGTCCTCCAACCAAAGACAATCAGGACCGCTCTTGAAGCATTCCAGCAGGAACGATTAAAGCCTTCCTGTTCCTCCCTTCCCATTCTTTCCCTCCCCCTTCTATCGACTAATTGCCGTACCTGATGCATAAATCAAAGCTACGTGTATACATCTTTCTTTTCAAAAGGCTATATAGTCTCATTACTCTGGCCAGAGAACACAACGAATCGTGTTGTAATCGCAATGAAAGAAAAAGCAGGGGGGGGGGGGTAATGACTACTGCTAATGGCGCGAACAGAGCCCAGTGTAGCCTTTCAACGCTATTAATGCCCGTCCAATTTATAAGCCACAAACTGTCTGGACCCACTCTTAATGAGCCCGGCTTCTTAGCGAATCTCCTCCTACTTCATCAATGCGAAGCCATATAGGAATCCGTGTTCCTTCGTACAATGCCAGGGCGGGTTGCGGAGCACGATCCCGTTGGCACGAAGGGAGTTTATTACGGCGGTTAATAGCTTTGCGGCTTTGTGTGAATGCAGTTTCGGTTAGTGGCCACAAGTATGAACGGCGGTGGTATGTTGTGCGGTTGGTCCGGCAAGATTGGCTGAGGGGACCGGTGGGGATGCGGTGGTTGTGACATATGCGCACCAGCTCCCGTGGCTCAGTGGTTAGCGTGCTGGCCATGTCACGTCGAGACTGGGAGGTACCCGGGTTCGAATCCCGGTGCCGGCTGTGCTGTATGGGGTTTTTCCTGGGTTTTCCTCAGACGTTTTCAGACATATGTCGGCACAGTTCCCTTAGAAGTCGGCACAGGACGCAGATTCCCCCAGGGCGTCAGTCGTGACGTTGCCCACATACGTGAGTCCGACAACGGCAAGCCCTATCGCCATCACCACCACCTGTGACATATGCGCGGGGGTTCGAGAGGCTCGTCGTGAGGCAACCTGGCGGTCCTGGAATTGTTTCAGGGGGAAGAACTCGATTTTTTTTATAAAGAACTGTCATGGACTTGCAAAATACTTGGATGTTGAAACGATGATATGCTACAGCGATGAGTCGAGCGGCATGTGCCCACGAACAATATGGCCAAATATGATGTGCCTCGGCATCATGTGCTCCGAATGGCACGTGGCCGAGTATGATACGCTCCAGTACAGTGTGCCCTCGTGTCACGCGCCCGAGCATGATGATGTACCCCAGCGCATTGCGTCGAGTGTGATGTACCCTAGTACCGTTTGCCCTATAACGACGTGCGTGAGTATCATCTGTGCATCATGGTCCCATGGTCCTTTATGCAAACCATCCATATTTCCTCTGAGTGCCCACACTTTCTCTTACTGTACTCTTCTTGTTCTTTTCAAATCAAGTCTCGTTGTATACTTCGCTGGAGTAGGACATTAAACCAGAGATTGAAGCCCAGTTGCACCGCGTAAAACAGTATAGAAATCTGCAATAAGGCCAGCTCAACCAGCTGGTATTCACACCGATACCACGAACCGCTAACAGTCCTTGCTCGATCCACGTCCAGACTTACGTAAACGTTCGAGCCCTACACCATTATCCGGACAGAAAAAAACAGCCTTGAACATTGTCAAAACTGGCCGCATGATGAAAGCCACGTGATTACCACACATGCAAACGCCATTGTGCCAAAGGTATTTCACTGCAACACAAATGTGCCCCCTTATCGTCCCCGTTGGTAGAGTTCTACAGCAACTTCGTCCTCCCATAAAGTTGCAACACATATAGATAGCTCTTTGAGCATATAAACAGTGTTACATCGCTCGAGCGTAGCACACAAAAGCCGCGAAAGAACAGGTTTCCGAACCGGACAAGAATGTGCCTTCCCCGCCTCCGCCGTACCTTCATCAAGCAACGGGGCGTGGAAGACGCGCTTTAATTAATCGTTTTTCGAAAGCTCGCGATGAAATTCCTCTGCCGCCTGCCTTCGTGCTGCTTCCATAAGCACACTGTTAGCTCTAAAGCGTCTTGCTAAGGGTGTAAAAGGGGATGTACCTTCCTGGCACGTTTTGATATCGCGCATCTAGATGCTGAAAAAAAAAAAAAAAAGAAAAAAAAATGGGCTCGAGATGCACGTTATGGACTATCGGTCCCTCTAATGTTGGTCTTTAGTCGTGTGGAATGCTGAGTGATCCATCAGGTGGCGGTTGATTATGCATGAGTTTATGTCTCAGTGTGTGTTGTGAAAGAGCACGGTTTCTCTTTGAGAGATATATGAGGGATTGTTGGAGCCGAGGTGTTTGTCCGTTGCGGTGATGGAGCTTGAGGTTAGTTGGTGCAAGGTGTTAAAGTAATGTGCGAGCTTGCTGATGATACGGAAGATTATCTGGTACAATGTTTGATGCGAGAAAAGTTGATAGTTCGCAGTTGAGGACATCCATGCGCGGCAGAAATATATTATATACCCCGTTTTATAGCCTCCGCTAATATATTTGTATCTGGATTCAATAAATAAAACCAGGTTAATCTAAACATCGAAGCCTTGGAAAACCTAGGACATGGTAATGCAGAAGATGTGGGTTCGAGTACGACAGCTGGCTAACCTTTTCAGTCCGAGATTTTTCACCAGTCAGGTTTCGTCATATTTTGAACATTTGGTAGACAAGTGAAATAAATATTCTATTCAACCTTTTCAGTGTCTTCCGTCTTTCATGGGACATGGCTTTAAATTCACGCTTGGTCCCGCAGCATCTGACAGCAGTTCAAAGGTCCGCGTACTCGGGAAAGAAGCAGCGAGAACGGTGCACGGCAAGGGCATGCATTCCTAAAGGCACTTCCCAAGCACTCTCCCAATCCTTATACTGTTCCCTTTCCCCAACCGGACATAAACTCCGCGCACGCAGAATCGAGTCCCCATGCATTTCATGCCCCCTTCAGCCTTCTACACATCGATGGGCCAATGTGTGCTTATCCACTCAATAAATCCGGGGTCTACTGGAGCACGGTCTTTAAGGGCTCGTCGCGAACGGGATGGAACGAATAGCTGTGACTAGCAACAAATGAGCCCGTGATCCCCCTTCCTTGCACCCGTGGCCATGTTTCATTCCCCCCTCGAACTCCCATTGCGTAAACCTGCAATTACGAGGTCAGGCAAAGTGGGGGTCAGGGAAACCCATCATCGCCTCTTGTTACTCCAGGGGAGACGATAGCTTATTGCCAGGATTTCGCCCGGTCCTCTTCTTTATTATTTTGTGCGGCTTTCTGTCTGCTGCATATGTTTCTGCGAGTGTCTGTGCCGAACGCGGAATGCTTTCCCTTTTAGCATGTTCAGAGCGTGCAAGATATACCTAGCATAGCTATTCGTAAGCGAAATAGTACATGACCATGATACAGGTAACGTAGAACCGCTTTCCCACGTCCGTTGTTCGAATAACTGATTATTTAAGCTTTTAAAACGTTAAACTGCCCTGCATTAAGAGCTGCTTTTGTGAAATAGATAAGAATTGATCGCAGATATGTACCGTTATGACTATGTGCTACGACCAGCTGGACTTCTGTGAAATACAAGTGTAAGGAAGCCCATAGAGTTGTAAAATGTGCATGGGTACAAGGCAGCTACTCATGTCAATGGGTTTAAGATACAGGGTGTTTCTTTTTATTCGTTATAGATTTTATTTATAGAAGAGGGTATGTAAGTACTAGATAATTGATTACCTAAAATTCATTAACACTTTGATTACGGGATTTCGTGTAAAAGTGAGACAGCGTAATGGGAGACAATCCTTGTCGAATGCCATTCTACCTTTTAAAAATGCTCGAGCGAGCGCGTGCGTTGAACTATCAATCCCCGAACTGTGTTACGCGAATGATCCGAAACCAAAGACGTGCGCCTCAGGAGCGCATGACCTTCGCTGTCGGAGGCTTCCAGCGGCTCAGTTCAGCGCCTATCCAATCATCACCATTGCTCGAAAGCACGTGACTCTCTAACGTCGAATGAGCGCTGTCCACCCAGCGCTCTTGATTCGCGAGGTTTCGGTTTCGACTCACTTGCATCGCAAAATTCGGCGGTGGATATTTCGAAGCACGGGTTCGTTTGAGGATTTTTAAAAATGGAATGTCTTTCAACGAGTGTCGTTTTCTGTTCTGCTGTCTCACTTTTGCCCGAAAGTTCCTAATTAAATAATTAATTAATTAATTTAGGCGGTTAGTCATCTAACAGTTACATAATTTCTTCGGGAGAACGTCCCCCCGGCCGTATAATCCACCTGCAAAAGCGTAATCTACGCTACTCTGACACTTAAAAAAATAATGAAAACATTCTCATAAAAGATCTGTAACGAATAAAAAGTACACCCTATATACGAAGGAGAATGCCTTGTATCGCTATGCGGCGACTTGTGACAATGTCACCTATTCCCACACGAGGTTGTGTAAGTGAAGAAACTTAATAGAAACATGACATTGGCGTTTAAGAATGATGTGGATTCAACGTTGGGAGAAATACAGTTGTTGGCTAGATAGCAGAGCGTCAGTGCAAAGTCAGTTTGGTGGCAGAAGCAGTGAATGGAAAGAGAAGGCCTGTGGTTGTGCATGAGAAAGCGGATAGAAGAGTGGAGAGAGCGGGGAGTGGGAGTCCCATTTGAAGGAGGCGGACGGATCGAGTTTTAAAGTCGAATCCTATAGGTTTTGAAAATGTGGGAAATTTAGAAAATTGAGTAATTAATAACATTAGAATCATTGCACATGAGGTCCATGACGTGAAAGGTCTGGGCAACAACCAGAGGGGCAGGACAAGCACACGGCATGAGAATTCTTGGCTAGACGTGGATTCCCTATAGAAAGGGCTGGCCACCAGGTACAACAGGCGCGGTCAGGGTGAATCGGCGAAAAAAATAAAAAGATTAATTTCACGCGAAATGCCCCAGAAATACAGCTATCAGTATATAGGATAGAGACTGTTCTCGAACTGTTCTGGGCTTCCCTGCACAACGGACGTCTCAAAGATGTCACGCTCGCAGAACAAAGGATGACTCTAAGATGTCACGCCCCTGAGCTCAAGTTCTGCACGCTATTGCAGAGGTGAAAGCAACAGCATGATATCTATCGCCGAAATAATTAAAAATAAAAGTACAAAAGTCACACGAGCGACGAAAGCGAAGCAGGATTCAGCTTAAACGTGATTTCCCCCCAAGACTCAGAACGACCGTCACACACCCAGACACGACGAAGGCGAGGGCCAAACCAAATCGCGGGTCTCCACTACTAGACCACGCGATCAGTCGCGCTAAATAAAATTACTCGTCACACGAAGAGGACATAAATTTTCTATTCTGAAACGTGGGTGAGTATGAAAGGGGGTTCCATCTGCCACGTACCTCCGAAGGCGGAGATGTCAGAGCGCGGGCCAGACGTCAGCGGCTGGCCGCCGTTCCAGAAGTAGGGTGCCTGCTCGAGGGATGGGAAGGCGAGCGGCAGTTCGCGGCGGGATGAGCTCCCGCTGCTGCCACTGGTAGAGCCGGAGCCACTGCTCCCTGCAACGGGTCAGCGAGAACGGGCCCCGGGGCTCAGCTTTAGGCCGCTCGTATACCGGGAAAACTTTGCATGTCTTAACACTCTAACACCGAGGCAGCGCCAAATCTCTGCAGGATCCTATCGGACAATTTTTGACGGTCTTGACGTGTAGGCCTGTTCGCGCTAATCACCCTGTCCTTGCTTTCGATTTCGTGGAACCACTTGCACAGCTTGTATCGTATTTGCTGCTTCCGGTATGAGATGATCGGTGCATCATAGTACGTCAGTGGAGCGTACAAGGGAGCCATTGGTCCGATCACGCAGCTGCTGTTTGCGCCGGCGCGACCTACGTCTCCATTTTTTTTTCTTTTCTTTTCTGTCTTAATCCAACTATATGGTCCGTCCTGAATAATCAGTTATTATCAATTATCGACCCTTTGCTTGCTTCGGCTCTGCAATTTTGGGAGTCGTGCCTTCTTTTCAGCCCACCCAGCTTCAGATCCGTGACCGCACTCCCGAGTTTGACCCTGCCGGTATCAGAGGTTCGCTACAGCGTTACACGTCCTCCCTTAATCACTTCAGCAGCTAAAACCTTATCTAACGCTATCATTAGGTGACGCGATAATTGTCGCGTTTCAAAAAGGCGCAGCGTCGCAGCCTCCGGGTCAAACCGATGTTTGATGTGTGGTCGAACCCTAAATCACCTATAATTACGGGCCAATGAAATATTACGGCCTTCACGTAATTACAGCGTCCTTACACCTCCTAAATGATCGATGACGGACCAGATATATGAGGTCCACGCCGAGAATGTGACTGCCTCGGTCTAAAACGACTATCTCCACCGGACAACAACGAAGGAAGCATGGTAAAGGGGAATAATGTGGACAGAAAGATTCGAAGAAGAGGGAGCATGTAGGGAGGACAAGGGTGGGTAAAGGGATGTAGGATGCTCTGTCACGGTGCCTTGATCTTGAAGACTTCGCGATAACAGGCTCGTGAAGACCACGCGCGTGCGGTGTGCTAGTGGCGTGCGTCCCAAAAGCAGCGTGCGAGGTTAGTGTGTTAGTCCTCCATGCCCGATCAGGTTCCTTCTTACCGGCGCTGGACCGTCCCTTAGTCCTGGTCTTGCCGCCGCCGATTGAGCCGTACGAGACGACAGGGCCCGAGCCCTGGAGTCCGGCGTGTTGAATGCTCTTGACGCTGCTGAGTATGGAGGACGTGGCGGCCGGATGGTAGCCGTGGTATCCGCCGAAATCCGAAGGGGGATGGTGGGGGTGGTGTTGGGGGCCGGGAGGGGCGTAGGGGGAATAAGGAGAGGGACTGGACGGAAAGGAGCCACTACCTTCTCGTTGTTTGCAGCCACCCAATGAGGTCAGCATGGATGGCTTCTGATCGTCACCGCAGCCGAGAGATCCACTGGAGACAAAGAAGAACGGGATGGGGCTGTGTTAGAGATTGTCAGTTCATGGGCCAGGTTAAACAAAAAGGTTCGATAAACACTTCCAACATGACTGCAGCTCCAACTCGTCATCTGCAGTTCAGTTATGTGTACTGGATATAGGAATCACGTACCTTGCTGGGTAAGGAGCTGCTTCTGCTGCGGAGTCGGGCGTCGCGTCTTTCGGAGGCGTCGGCGGGAAACTGAACAGGTTGTGCGGACTAGAGTGGTGGCTGGACGTGGACAGAGACGGTGGTAGGGCCAAAGGTGGGGGAGCTGGGGGGCTGCCCTGGGGCTTGGCGCCCGGGGGAAACGGGGAACACCACGTGGACCCGTGGTGGGGTACCATGGCCGCCTTTGCAGGGTCGGCTGAGATCCACGGGTGCAAAGGCGTGTGGAAATGGGGTCGACACACTTGGCCACTGGACACACGAGCTGTGGAAGACAAAATGTGACTGGTTAAAATTTGTAAGGTTGATTACGCGGAGGAAGTGTCGGTGCATTTCAATGGTACGTTACTCGACAAGGTTTATTGCTAGTGGAGATTATTAAATATACACTGTCTCGATTTAACTGGATAAGATGTAAGCGTACTATCTAGGCCTTGCAAAAATATGATTAGATAAGACATCTTTGACAACGTGCATTTCGCTAGGTGTGCACAGCTGAAGCTGAAGAGCGTTCGGAGTCCACGTGCAAAGAGCTGAAACACGGATGCTATTTCCCGCAATACCTCACATCGGCAACTCATCCCATACTTCCTTTAGTTCGATAAATATAGCGTTCTATTAGACGGATCAGATCCAATCGTCAGATAACGATTGATAAACGATCCGTTCGGTTCAATCAATTCCCACGGACCGAGACACCCATTACCGTATGCACCCCTTTTACGCGGAACAGGGACGGCGACCACTAGGTTCCTTCGCAATTGCCATAATCACCCGCTAGGTGGCGCAGCGCAATCACCGTCTTTCAATTAGACGAAATTTAGCCGCCGCCGAAATCGCCTGATCCATCATATTTAGCGACACCGACTGAAAACCTTCTCGAGGCCACCCGTCCTTTCCTTTCCTTCTCGCCTTTCTCCTCCTCTGTCTTCCCGTTTTCTGCGCATGCGCTCCGCACAAAAATGTCCTCGATCGAACGGGCCAGCAGACGACATTACACGTAGCCGGTAATGAAGCCATCACGTTAGCCAGTGAACGCACATTATTTTGTGGGACGACCATGTTTTTTGATCCCATGAAGGGCGAAGCGTTGATGCAACAAATTGCGGAGAAATGGCTCGTAAATTACGTCTGTGTGTGTCGCGCGACTTTTAATTTCCTTTACGGTTTAATTCGCGACGTCTACTGCTTCTTCTTTATGGCCGCCATGCCGTAATTAGCGGTGAAATAGGAGTGGAGCTGCGATCTAATTCTGCTGGCCGCGAGGCAGTGCTGCATATATGGCGTGCTCATGTAAAAGCTTTGTCGCCAGACAAAAAGTTTATAACACAGGGACCAGCGAATGGCTTTTGAACCTGTTAAGCATGGTGCGCACGTCTCGAAGATTTACGGCGTCCAATTTGCCATTATTTTCTCAGGGTACACACAGAAACATCGAGAGTGGCAGCATATAAGGTAAAGCCTAAAAAAGAGAGTGAGAAGGCAGGGAGAAATAAATCATAAAGTAAATGAAGGAGCTGCCTGACACTACAGGGGCTGTAAATCAGGCCGGAGAGAGTATAACGCATGCGCAGAATAGCCCGCGGGGCATTTAATGCCGTTTAATGCCTTCACGGTGGATGGTCGGCGACGTCGTGTGGCGGTAACGAGAGTGAGGATTTTACCAGTGGTGGTCGGGATGTCGAAATGCGATCCGAGAAGGTTTGGCAAATGTGGCCTCCTGTACTTTTGACATAGTCTTCTCAGACTGTATCGTCATATGCGTAAAACTTTGAGGCTGAAAGACGGACAACAGGACACTCTTGTCCTGTTGTAACTCTTGTCCTTCTCAAGCGCACAGCTTTTATGTGTGATGAATATTCCCAGATGAGCCGCCATCCTTTTGGTTGTGTCAGCTTAGACTGTTGGAGTAAAATTAAGTAAGTACGATTTCTCGGACAATCTCGTTGAAAACCTCGATCTAAGTTCCGGTTGGCTCAACCTATATGCTGTGCTCGCGTGCACGAATCTTCCACTTCTTCCACGTGTCTCTTAATTCCTAGGCCTCTTCCGGTGGACCGGATTCTGCTAATTACCGAGAAGCTCAAAAGCGAAAGAAGAGAGCATACACGTACACAAAAAGAAAGTACGGGGCAAAAAAAAAAAAAAAGAAAAAAAAGCAGTCTGGCTTTTATCATAACGAGTCAAATTTCCGTACTCGTCTTCTGCAACAAGCACGTACATATTTTAATCTTTGTGCCATCATTTTTCTCTTCGTAATAACGCTGCATCGTGCGGCCCTCTTTAGAAACACAACAAGCGAGAAGAACACAACGAAACAGCGAACGTTCGAAAAATTGAATAAATAGAGTCAGCAGGAATGAAATTGACGTTGGGCCGTTTGACCCCGGAGCCAGGCAGAATCGTTTTGTTTATAAAGAAAACTGTTGAAAGGGCTATAAGCCTTTTTTTTTTTCTTTCTTATTACGCTGCCTTTTTTTGCTGGACTGCTGATGTTAATGAATATGTTCTGTAGCACGGGTGGTCCGGTTTCAGAGTTGCTAAAAGAAAGGTCCCTTGTCGCCTTGGCATATTTCGTTTTTAAGCCGTAATTTGTGCAACATGAAAGGTTTCTCTTTTTCGCTTTCTTTTTCTTTTCTTCCTCTGTTACGCAACCGTTCGCCATGAAGATGTCGAACATCAGACTGGTCAATGCCGGCCCGTGTAGATTGCACGAAATGTAATAGTTGGTGGTGTCACTTCTCACATTTTCGAGAGCGATACATTTGTAGGCCGTCACTGACAGCCCCGTATGTCCGTCCGTAACAGCTGTAGAAATAAAAGAAGAGAGAGAAGAATGAACTACTGGTTGACCCCCAAAGACCACGATAGTCCTGCCTGTAAATCTACCACATGTAAACATGTTTGACGGAGTGGACAAAGATAAAGCCACTTTTTTTCTAGAACACGGCGATAGACCACTTCACTATTACTTTACTCAACTTTCACCTTCCTTTTTTCTTGTTCCTTTTCTTCCTGTTCACTTCTGAACAGGTTCTCCGGCGCTATTACACCCCAAAGAACGGTTGCGCAGCATGTGTTTCCAGAGAGCACACACTGCTAAACATGTGCTTTCTCTCAGAACCGTCGCATATACTCCCAGGAATCCTTATCGCCATCGACTCGATGCAGACCCGCATCTACCACCCTCTAGCGGGCGCGAGGCGCGTTTCTCTTTGCATTATTATATCCGCGTAAGGGCAGAAAACAGTTCCGCTCGGCCAAAGTGACTGCCAAATCGCATTACGTGGCAATTACGCAGAAGGCCCTCCAAGCTACCGAACTCTCGAAAGCCCCCTCTTTCATAAGCGAACACAGCGTCCCCAACAGTAAAATTGCAGACGCGGTCGTGCAGTCTGCGACAGCAACCGGTCTCTTCTGTTACAGCCAATTACGCCTTCAGATTGTCTTGTTCCCGTATGCTGTCTAGTTTCAGGCCCTATCCCATTGATACCAGAAAGTATAGGGGATGTGTTTTAGTATGGTTAGCAGGACGATGATTGTGTTAGTTCTGGCGGTGGTGGGAGGAATTAATTAGAAGCGGTTGATTCCTGTGGGGGGTAGTTTCGGTATTCCTTATCTTGTTGCTTGCGGGGCAAATGTTTGCTACTAGTGATGTGGTCCTTTGTGCGTGGGCAAGATTAGAAAACATCGCGCTGGTTGGAGAGTTGCGAAGTAAGGTGAGTTATGCGATGTCCAGCAGTCGTTAAGTCTAACAAAGTCAGGCTTGTGCTATACCCAGAAACAGAGTTCCGTGCCTGGCCATGAGGGGGAGCGAACGAGACCGATGATAGTGTCGATGACGATTGTTTTCAAGAAACAAAACAGGGAACCTTCATGTCGGATGTCGACGTGAGCCATTGTGTGACCGCACTTCAGCATGTTGAACGCAACACAAAAGCGAAAGTGCATCAACGGATTGCCGAAGATGTCAACTGGAACGGTGTACGCGCCTCACGTGTTTGGGTACCTTCAGAACGAGCGGCATCACGCGTGCGCACTACTGCAGGGTACCTTGTTCGTTCAAATACGTTTTTTCTCTTAAACACTTGTCTGTTAAAGTGCCTATAAGAATATTTATCAGATAACATTGGAGCTGGCTCGCTCGCGAGAGTACGGAAACTGTCGCTAAGGGGTAGGGGTGTCACCCAACCGTCGCTGTGGATACGCTGCAAGCGGTTACCTTTGGGCTGCGGAAACGCCAGTGGTTGAGTCCGAACTGACTGCATCTTTGAAACGCATCATTACGGTAACAGCATACGACTTCCTCCTTCGATCCCGCCGACGGGGACGTTGTTTCCAAAAGTGGACCGAGTCGGGACAACGGTTCATTTGCATGAGAAAAGATGGCGGTCTGTCCCAGAGGGGAGCGCACCTGTATAGACTCTTTGTTTAGGAACTCTTTCTTTTTTTTGTTTTTCACGCTGACCCCACGAGGAAATGCTCTGGGGACATTTTCGTCGCATTGTCATTAGCCAAGTCCTTTCTCTTATACCCTTTTAACGCCAGTGTTTTGAGCAGCCTGAAGGTAACGTCGAGACACCTGCGCGGAAAGTATGACGATACCTGTTTCTATCGGCTATTGTTTCTGTGTACCTATAATGTGTGCTTGCGATACTCAGCTATCGAAACTGCCGTGTTTTCCCGTTATGAGATATTTTCTTTTTTTTTTCAAGTAAACAGAAACAGCTGTTGTGTTTGTCGACTGAACGCGAAAAAACGAAATTACTTTCCGTTCAAGAGAGACAATCTGGGGAGACGTCACAGGTGACATCACTGTTCAGCTGGCGTTTCCGCCCCGCTGGACGTGATGGGCATTACGAGCGCACGCGAGTTTTCGATTCGCGAGAAACGCCTATATGTTATTATGTGAAGTCTGTTATGTCTATGTTAGCATCTCTACGCTATTAAGTCCTGCAGTCGCCGTGATCATGACATCTTTACACAACGGATTCTAGGAAGTCATTCATTTGCATTTACACTGTTCCGTCATATAGAACGTCGCATTCAGGGAACAACCTCGAGTAATCTTGGCTCAACTTCTTCCGTCACTCTTCAACGTACTGAACAGAATCAGATAAGCGCCAGAAATAATCTGTAGTTTAAAACACCCAGCTCAAAACAAATTGGTCCATACATGCACCTCATTTACGGGCATTGTTTAGCCTGTAAACAAATACAAGGCCACGCATTAAGCATTGAAAAGGTCGAGCAATAAGGCGGGCAGGGAACACTGCCATAAATTCCGCTTGCCTGCATGACGTATATACCGTCGGCTGTCAGTCTGGCAACCACACCCTGCACGTCACTGGACGGCCATTGTTCGCGTTTGCGGGCTTTCCGTATACTTTCAGTACATCCACTTTTGCATGATGGCACTGTACGTATATACGTGCTTCGGCAGATACAGACCTCTGTTCCTTCGTGCCTGGCCATGAGCTTAATTGTTCGTGATGAAAACTGGTTGTTGTCAAAGAGAGCGAAGAAAATATTTCTAAAGAACCTTTTTTGGAACAGAATCAATTTCTTCGTGCTCCGAGATGTATTACTTTTTACCTTATTGACCCTGCTGTATGTGGTGCGTTTACGGCGTGTTATATCTGCAGACATGTTTCATTGTTGCTAAAGGACTTGCCGTATAAGTATCGCATCAGTGCGGTTCGATGAGAAAATGAGGAGAACAAAGTCATGCGATGATTTCCGTTTTCATTATGCACATTGTTTATTTTACAACCTGTTTCCGATTTGTACAGTCTTTCATGCAAGAGCACTGTTGCGGAAGTCCTTTCTGCGGTGTGCTACCCACCGGCGCGTTATCCATAAAGCATATAAGTTGTGTAAACTTTCGTTTAGGATGCACGTTATGAACCTGAAAATGCGGTACGTTTACTTGCATACAGTGATGGGCAAAGTACCTCAACAATGTACTTAAAGGAAAGTACAAATTCCTTTGCAAAGTAGTTTAAAGTACTCATCAGGTACGTTACAAATTTAGATCGTAGTATCGCTGGACGCTTCAACACCTGGTAGTGACAAAAGGTGAGTTAATTATGTTTTAATTATTATCTTTAGAAAACCTTTAGCGAGCATTTTTTTTTTTTTTTGCCGAGTGCTATTTAGAAAATATGGATAGTTTACAGCTGACTCATTAATATGAACCGAAAGAAATTATTTTGCGACCAACGGTATTGCGTTTGTATTGCCAACTGGCTACCTGAGTACTTCAAAGGAAAGTGCCGAAGAAAATTATTTAAAGCACAGTACGAAGTCCTCAAATTGAAATGTAGAAAAGTACAAGTACTGAAAAGTGTACTTAAAGTAGTACTTGGGTACTACTTCAAGTACTTCCCATCACTGCTTGCGCACATTACTATAGTATACTCTCTGTTCAGGACAACTTCTTTCCACAACCGACCGTTACCAGATACTGCCTCCGCAATGCTTTTTGTAGCATTTGTCTCCTCAATGTTTGCGACTTTTAATCGTATGGATTCATCAGACATGTAGGCATCCTTACATAAATGGTCTTACTAGTCTAGGAACAGAAAAAAAAAAAAAAAAAATGTCAGAGTGAGCATATATCACCTCCGCCATACCTAATGAATGAAAATATTTCGTCCATGAACGTCCCAAAGGCACGACGACCTATAATCCAATGCAGCTCACCGTACACTTTGAACGGACGAAAAAAATCATGTGTTACTCATCCGGAGCTCGTGGCGAAGTCCGCATTCATCTCTAAACAGAAACCTCTACCCACCCAACACAGACGCGGGCGTGAAATCATCCCGGTTTCGAGGCTCTTCTCAGAATCAAATTAGACTCTTCTAACACAATCTCGAGTAATCGAGGAGTTCTTCTTTCATTCTCCCCCCCCCCCCTCCCCAACCCTCCCCTCTGCTGTGGTGTTATACTAGCCGTATTGTTATTAGCATTATTACTTTGTTAGGCGGAATATTAAATAAAGCGGCCGGCCGTTGCCTCGTTACATGCGTGTTGCGCAAGCCACGGCTCCTTCTGGCGGCGGACCTCTCGCTGCCAATTAGCGTACAGGATTTTGAAAGAGACGAAGCACTAAACCTTCCCGGCATGCACCTCGCGCCGCTGTACACGCGGGCCCTAAGTCGATTACGTAATGCGTGCTTTTCTGTGGGCGGAAGGTTTAACTTCACGGGTAGGATTCTTTTTTTCTTCTTTTGTACGTTGTTGAGGATAACATTATTGTTTTTTTTTTTTGCACACGTTTACGTTACCCAGTTCAAGGTGTTGTGGTGGAAAGAAGCTGATTGCGTGCGCGTGGAAAGTTTCTGCTTCCAGAGTACGTCAGTGGACGTGGTTCTAGCAAAACGGAAGTATTGTCGGTTGATACGTCCGTACGAGCGATCTCTGTAGCATCGCGGCCACGCCGTTGCTACGGAACGGCGAGTGAGACAGGAGTGGTCATATTTGGACCAGAGCGAATCGTGGACAGACACCTGCCTACAGGAAAACCCGGGGAAAACCTCTATCCCCCCCCGGACGTCAGCATGACCTTGAAGTTATACCACCAATGAGCGGTCCTTGCCACTCAGCAACGCCGCTGGTGGCGCTGCAATTGGCCACTTCTATATCTACGTCTGCATCTGGACATTTTTTCGCTACAGTCGGCGAAAAACTACTTGTAGCGCACTATCGATTCACAAATTCGGCGAGCACATTATCGAACCTCATCATCATTACCATTAGTCCAGCCGTCAGACCTCCCATGTAGTTAACCAAATCTACACACGTGCACTAATCGTTCTCCAATTAACCAAATCAAAAGGATACGCATGTATTTATCCTCCATCATCATTACCACTCATAAGCGCATATATTAGGTCGCACAGGAGAGTTTGCAATGTGATAGCCGAGAATCAGGAAAAAAACCTCTCCCCCCTCCTTATTCCGCGGCCCGAGCGGTTGACGCGGCCTGAGGCCTCCGACGTCTCCAAGAATCGTCGAGCCACCGCCGAGATAAATGTGGCCATCTTATATTCGGCAACAGAGATACAGATCAAGCACGCCGAGGAAATAAAAAGAGATACCGCCGCCAGGGATGCAGGCACTGTGTGTTTGCACGTGTGTGAATCGCGAGCTTGGCGCTCCTTTCGCTCAGGAAAAGGACGTAGGATGAAAAATCTCTCTCGGGGTCTTTCTTGAAAGCGAACATATGGTTGGATGGGGGTAGTGTGCGGTGCTTGATAAAGATTGCTAGATAAGGAGATATAGCCTCGCTGTTTGTGTTGCTGTAGGGTGAGAAGGTCAGATGGAAGATCCCGTGCGATTATGAAAGATTCATGTTATATGCCTTTTGTGTGTGTGTGTGTGTGTGTGTGTGTGTGAAAGAATTAAACTACGCCGCAATGTTAGGGTAAGTATATCTTCAATGTAGACGCACCTTTATGTACGTCTACATTGAGAGTTTGAGCAGCGACAAGGCGGTATATCATGCCAGAGAAAATCCTGAAGTCCAGAAAACGTAATGCTCGAAATGTAGGATTGAAAAGTGACAGGAGCGTACTATACGGCACAGCTTCTTCCTTTGAAGCCGAACAATTAAAGTCCAAAGCCTTGAGCTTTCGAACTATTTTGGATGCACAAGTGAAAGTTACGTATAGATGCATATGCCTTAATCTGGCTCATAAATTAAACAATGCACGGACAATTCTTCAACAGGACGATATCTTTTGCTCTACACCGCTAAATCGATGAGGAATCGAAAGAAGATTATCTCCCACTCCGACCACCAAATAACCAACCAACTCCCAATCTCCTGAACATCCTCAAAACAACGACAATTCATATTTAAGCGATCCTCAATGTATATACCTGAAGTAATTAAGACTTCGGTCCATGCAGGCACAACATCCCCCCCCCCCCCCCCCTCAAACACACTTCGAGCAGTCTCCCACACGCAATGCATGACCATGCATCCAGGAAGCTCAAACTGGAGACTTTTTGTCACAGAGCCCCGCAATAGGAGACTCTGAGGCGGTGTAGCTCGTTAAGGTACCTCGAAGACAAGGCTGCCTTTTTTATTCCCTTTTCTGATGCAAAGCGGACAGCAGGAACCAATTATGAAGACGCCGCGTCCGCCTTTGTTCTATAGCCAGGCCCCAGTCCTTGTATGTTACCTGGACGGACGTCACGGACCAGAGCCGCTGCTTACGAAAAAAGAAAGCCTTTGCAGTTCATTGACTTTGTGAGCAGCGTGCGCTACCACTGTCGTGTAGTCGAGTGCAGTGCTAAGCGTCGGCGTTGTCTTCTCTTAACAGGGACAGGTTCGCGAAGTGTGTCTGTGGACGTGTTGTTTGAGTTGGCTTGGCAATGGTACACGACTGAGGAACGCGATAAACGGCTACAAATGTTATCGTGACCTGACAGCTTAAAGGTATATATAGTTGGGGCACGCGTATTGACAAGATTTCTGGTTGAGGCGTGGGGATGCAAGACGGTGGGCACAGCGACACAGAAGGTGGCCACATGGCCACATGGTCTCCATGTCACGTTAATGTGCTTGTTTGTCTTATCTGTGACAGTTTGCAGCAGGTAGAGATAATGCCATTAAAAAAAAAAAAAAAACGGGAAAGCTGCAGGAATAGGAACCACACCTCTTGATTACCGATCGAGCGCGCTAACCATGCATCACTGGCATGTGTTACCGTATTTCAATCGTTCATGTTCTCAGTTATCCTGACGCTTGTGTTGCGTTTGTCAGTTTGTGTGTCTCCCAGCGTCAGAACAGTGACTTTCCATCAATAAGACTCAGTTCGCGATGTATTCAACTGCTGCACGTACTCGGGAAAATATGAGGCGCTTTAAAATTTGCTGCAACGTCCGTTTAAGGAAGAAGCATAGAACCGCTTAGTAAAGTAACCGCATTCTACTGTTACGAGGAGCTTCTTCGAACATCGGATTCTGCTATCGAGACACATTGTTGTTGCGCTCTCGCAAAACAGAGAAGCTATCTATGCATTAAAAAAAATTGAAGGTAGTGAGATATGCTGATACGTTTTCTGAAAGCAGTGAAATTCTTTTATCGCGCATCCTGGACTCTTTCTTGTACAGGCATATATATAGCAACGAGCAAACCCGTCACTTTTGATAAATGGACGCCAACGATTAATACCCAGAGACTGGCCAACGTGCTTCTCTTCCTTCTTAATCATTACCTATAGCGCACGCTATTTGAACAAGCTTCAACGCGCCATAGAATTATAACCCTGAACTGGAACCTATATGGAAGATTACCCGTCGTGTTTCACTTCCTGCGAAATAATCGCACAGACAACATATATTCCACTGCACTTATATTGAAATAGGCGTTCCTGTTTGTACTATGCGAAGGGATCAGAGTATTGATCGCTTATCAACGGTCAACCATGAAAAAAAATGGACGCGCAAGAGAAATGCAACTAGCAGTTGAAATCGCGGGTCTGGCAACTTAAACGTTCTTGATGTATGATGGGCGCAAGAAACACGAACTTGGCGAAGGCTAAGTGCCCGCCAATTAAGACCGGTTCGATCTTCGAGACGATGTTAAGCACACCCATCGTCATGCACATCACACACCGGCCGGCCGCAGCGCCATTAAAGTGTGAGCGGGATTTTAACAAAATTGCTGCCTCCTCTGATATTCATGCGGGTTTGTTTGGAGTCGTGGAGGTATGTAGCTGCATATATTCGAGAACACGGGGCAGGCGCACTGTGGGGTTGAATAAAACAAGAGGTTGATTCACGGGGTGCAGAAGGAGCGGTTTTCGCATGTTGTATAGCATAAATGGTTGACGAACGCGCGGGCCTTTATGCCCTCGTATAGCAGGGTTTGGGAGTGTGTATTTAGGGAGATGAAGCGAGAATAGTGTTTACGTAAAAAAAATTAGCTTCGACGTTCTTAGGTATAAGTGAAGTACTCCGCGTCTCCGAGGTACAGTGAGGTTTCCCGAAATTAGGGTTTCACGTTTTCAGCATTTATTCCTGGGGAGATTCGGCGTGTGTTTTTCGGCATATATATGTTTTGTCAAAGTCTGATATCTTCGGCATTCTAAAACGTCTGCGCCAAATATATGCCGAAAGATCGGCAGCTATAATAACTCATGGAACTTAGCGTGGCAGTTTAGTAGGACACCATGGAGAACATTCCTTTTCTGTTGGAGGGTTCCACTTGAACACCCTAAACCCAGGAGTGAAAGTGTTACAAGGGAAGGTTTTCTCCTGAACTAAGGGCTGAACTGAAGGAAAACTTAACTGAAGGAAAAACGAAAATGTGATGCCTCGGAGGAAAAAAAGAAAAAAGAAATGCGATCAGGGAACGGCGTTTTCAGCTGCAGCACGATATGAGAAAGTGTAATTCTGAGTTTTTCGGAATGTGCCGAATTTCCAGTAAAATATTCGACGGGTATTTTTCGGCATTTTTCGGCAAATGCCAAAAACGCGGAACCCTACCCGTAATTAACATCTCTCCCAGAAGATGACATGTCTATAAGGAATGTGTACCATGACGTCATGCCGGGGTCACCATCCAGCAGCCTTGGAAACCAGTCAGCGGACACGTACTCGCTTGCGGTCAAGAATAACGAAACAAGATTCAGTTTACAAATAAACGAACGAAGAGAGACATGCAAGAAGCTGAAGAGCTTTCTAAAGAATGACCAACTGGCGACTGGAGGAGCTCGAGTTACTCAAAGTTACATTGTCTTCATCGTCCCCTAGCACCGAATATGGTCGTGACCCAACCCCCATTGTGCATTACAGTGCGCCAATATATCGCAGGAAGCGCACGCGGGCCCACAAACCAATCGTCCATTAGTTCCGGACCCTGACGCGGCCACGCACTGGTCATCGTGACGTCACGTCCGGTTTATGGCGGTGCGTGCCACGGATTTGACGAGGGTACGGTGCATTGGGCCATGTCCACGTCTTTCCCCTCTCGGATTCGGCGAGACTATTGTTATGCTAATGAGTTCCTCGGACAGACGCCGGATTGCCCAGGAATGAGCGGTGCTCTGGCGGATATGGACAAAAGAAGAGAGCGTTTTTTTTCATCACAATCGCGGAATAATAACGTAACTTTGAAAATATCGAGCGGTGAATTGTGACGACATTAAGCTGCCATTAAGGTGTAACTGCTGCGTTGTATTGCTTCGACAACTGTTGTGTTTGGATTGGTATATGTGTGGCTTTTGTGCTCGTATATGGCGTATAGGTCTTGGTGGAACGCCACACAGTGAATAATTTATATCGAGGACAGGAAGGATTGTTACACGGAAAGGGTCGTATCATTGAAATAGACCCCCCACTCAACTTTGTCGTTGAACTGTTGGTTTCTTGAACTGTATTGCACGAGCCTATCCATTCTCGCAAAGCTCGTTATCCTAGAGTCACTAAATAAGCTACGCTTCAAGTATCGACACTGAGCCGCCATGTTGTTTCGGATGACCTCCAGCCCCACCTCTATTTTGGCAGTAGAAATGGAAGAAGGTGAAGTTCAGCAGTGGAAGAAGACAACACTTCGAAGAGCGCTAAATGGATGGCGCTGGAGGTCATCCGAAACAACATGGCGGCTCAGTGTCTGTACTCTGAAGCGTAGCTTATTTAGTGACTCTACGTTATCCTTGTCGTACACATCTTGCTCCAAAAAAAAGAAAAAAGTGGGTACTCACGATGAGATGGCCTGTAGCCGTGTACGGCCCTGGCGTGGTTTCCGTAGTAAGACGATCCAGGAGATCCATCGAGGGAGTGGAAGAACATGTCCATGTCGTCCTGCGGCAGGCCCCCGGGGGCATCGGGAGGTCCTCCGTTACCCGCTGTTGCCCGGGGGGCCGCGGCGCCCCCTCCGGGCCCCCCCTCGTAACCGGGCCAGGCGGAGCCCGGGTGCGCTGAGCCGGGGTCACTATCCATGCCGTCGCACGGCTCGCGCCCACCGGTACTCCGGCACACCCGCTGCAACAGAGAAAACAATACCATCCCATCAGACATCGTGCACGTCGTCGCTGTTTATCAGGTATTGGCACGTTAATACTGAACTTGTTTAGAATAGGATGCGCGAGAACAAGAGACAAAAGACGAAACATTTTTGTGTTGTTGCTGTCAATGTTTTCGGTCGTTTGAAGACAACAGGATCACGCGGGTTCTCGCCTATACGACGAGAACGACGCAAGTTAGCGTTGGGGCCACAAAGTATTTTCGAAAACTAGCGTGCGCTCCCAAAATCCAAAGCGCTGTTTGGCATCTGGGTACGCGAAGTGACGACGACGCTATTCCTTTTTGTGCTTTAATGCGATTGGGTTCCCCCGTTCCAGAAATCCCCATTGATGGTGACAAAGTCGTGGCCTTACGTCGCGAGACTACTTTGGTCGGTCCGTAAGGAGTAATTTAATAGTAATAACTAATAAGTAATTTAAGTAATAATTTTAAGTAATAAGGAGGAGGAGTCGGCCCGGAGTAATTTTTTTCATCCGATTTCTTTTTAAAATATACCATGAAACATAAAAACACGACTATACAGTTAATAACCCCCGCAGAAGACAACGTGCTCGCGTGCTTTGCACACTGCTCGCAGAACGACTGCCGTTCAAGGCAGGATTCGAACCCGTTACCTCAATGTCGGTATAGGAGGAAGACACACTGCCAAATGAGAGTGAGGCCTTGAGATTCAGCAAAACGTAAGGGATCGTTTCGTATATGATGCTGCTGAACTGTCGTCACATATCCATTTACCTCGGGTGTCTCGTTAACATAATGTTCGAGGGATCTCCGCAGGGTAAGAAATATTAGAAAATACACCGTGACTCAATCTTGGAAAAGGGGACACCTCATTTACAAGCACGGTTGTTCGTTTCTCATTGTTCCGCTGCGTGGTACATATATGCAAAAACGAAGCGGGCCACGTGATACACGCGAAAGGAATGTCGCTACATGTTTATTGTCTGTCGCAATCCCAGTGTTGTTGTCGTCGAACGAAGGCCATTTCGATGTGTTTCCCCTCTTTCCAACCTTCACGAGAGCACGTCGCTACAGCCTGATTGTATTCAAAGCTTGCAAGATCGGTATAGCAAGAAAGGTAGCGATATATATATGTGTTGAATCAGCTGTAAATCTGCCCCAACTCATTACTAAAAAAAGGTGTCTCGTGAGTTACAAATTTGAAGTCGACCGAGCACTGAACGTGGACGGTTCCCTTATAGAGTGCTCGGGGATAGTCTTGGTCCATGGAACAATATAAAATTATTCAAGAGCACACAATCTGCAAGGCCAGGTATACAGCATAAACAACTGCTGGAACACACTCATTTGTTGCTGCAATATCAACTAGTCCCGAGGCATTCTGGGACAGGACTAACGTGAAGCCCCCGCCCCGTTCTCCTTCCAGCAGCACTGTCCAAAAAAAATTGCGCATCAGTTGGCAGGACAATGTAGGCATACAAATTACACATATACAGTACTGTCCATATTTGTACTACGCACAAATAACGTGTAAATTATTTTGGAGAAACGATCTGCAATCGAATGCTCTGCACACATGCATACGTGATAAAAGTGAAATAATACAAAGTGTAATAGAAAAATTTTCTTAGAAATTCTACAATGATGATTATCTCGACTTCCGTTTTATTACGCAACCTTATTATCAGCACCCGGGACGTGTCGTCTGGCGTCCCCCCTCAGGAAGGCGTCTGGGGCGGCTGCCCCTCTCCCCCACCCCCTCCGAACGTATACCTGTCTTCTCTTATCTTATACCTCCTGTTGAAACTTAGAACTTTATGTTTTGGTTTGGGATTGTATATTCTTCTACGTCCTCTGAAAGGGTGTGCCGATGAAGCAAAAAAATAAAAAATAAATAAAAGGGGCACAAGCAAGAATGCTCGTTCTGTTTTTGGAACAGCGACGACGTGTCAGCGTATAGTCTCTACGTGCGAAGTTTCCTTCAGTAATGTATAGGAACAACAACACCTACTATTCTCTCCTACTACCTACACTCTTAAAAATGAACTTCACCGCATGGCAAGCTCCTAGCCAACCATAATCTCGAATGATATAGTTATCTGCCCTGATTTGTTGAAAACTGGAGGCGTACGCCTTTTTGTGACAATTATGAACAGCATAAGTGTCACAAAAAAGGCGTACGCCTCCCGTTTTCAGCAAATCAGGGCAGATAATTATATCATTCGAGATTATGGTTAGCTAGGAGCGTGCTATGCTGTGAAGTTCATTTCTAAGAGTGTATACTATCTGGCCCCCTGGAACTAAAGTCATCGTGTAACACGATCAATATACCAGCCATAGCGCCAGCGATGTCGCTTCTGTGCCTTTTCACGGCACGCGACAGATACGCAAACTCCAACTATTCTAAACAAACGACAGTATAGGAGGGTGCGTGTATAAGGGTTCCAATAGGAATGCACGCACTGTAAGGAGCAGTTCTCTGTGGTGCACATCCTAATCACGTGTCCTGTACATGAACCTCATCAGCACTATCACTTTCGAGAGTTTTATAGATATCAGTTGCCACTTCACCCAGTCTTGTTGTTGTTGGGTGATGAGCCCATTCTCTCCTTCGTGAGATTTTATAACTCTTTTAAAGATATTAGCAATTTTGAATGCTATATATAGTTTTACCCAGCTTTGCTCATGTATCATGTTTTATAGCTGAATCTTTGTGAAATGCTAAGTTGAGTCTAATCCTTCTGCTTTTACCTACTAACCAACCACCATTGTCTTGGCGCATTATGGCCTCCGTTGCTTGTGCGCCATAAAAACTCCAATCATCATCATCATCACCATTCCGAACGATGATTGGGTTTTTTCGTGTTGTATACGGTGAGCTTCTGCTGTAAGGGTACATTCGTGCTGTGCAAGACATGTGTTAACACACTGTGGCGTTAACCGATAATTCAGCGAACTCTTTTCCGATTAACTTGGCCGCCATTGAGTGTTCCAGAAGCCCAGAAAGAGAAACATCCTTCCAAAGAGCGAACGTATATGCGACGACAGGAAGTTCCAGGACGGCAGGAAGGCGTTCTACCGTGAGGCGTCGAGGAGGCTCGTCAGATACACATGAGTTTGTCACGCGGAAATTCCTCAAAAGGGCAAGCGAGGCCTGATTGCAAATATATGCAGGAAAGCCATCGGTTCCGAAACAGCGATCCACGTCAATTATATGAGCTCCATTTGCTTTTTTTCCTGGTGCTTGTTGCGGGTGATTGTGATGCCTTTTGTTGAGGCACATACAACGAACATGTGAAAATAATGCGTCGTAAAAGAAATAAATAAACGAAGCAAATTACAGCTCTATAACAACGACAACAACAGTATCATGGAAGATATGCGCCATGACAAGAAGAAACGCGCATTCGCAAAGAGAGGAACATAGAGCTGTGCAAATTTCATGGTTCATTGTTATTTAGTTTTTTTTTAGATATACTTAGGTGGCTTAATATAGGTAAGAATATTTTAGTTACAAGGCCTCCATGGCAATCATTACGCTGGAACTGTTACTCAACATTTGCTACAATCGAAGTTGCGTTAAATCGAATTCGTTATACCCGTGTGGGAATAAATCTTGTTGTTCGTTCCTCGAGTCTGGGGATGTACGCCTAAAGAACAGACAGGAACTGACGAGACCAGACTCGTCCTAATTTGGTTCACGACTATATAGCGACATGGTACACCAGTAGTGAAATATTTTATTTATATGTTTGTGCAGTCTTTATTATTTACGGGCACAAGCGCATCGTGTCGAATTATCGCACCTCCTCGCACTTATCCCGACTGGTGGATTGGTTGACGTGGCCCCGTCGGAGAGGATTTGCTGCGATAACCCGATACGATACGGTTTTGTCGCATTCATGTAAACCCAGCGATAGCAGGCATAGCGTTACTGAAATTTCTAGCGGCTCTATACAGCAGTCACATCGGTATATCGAATTCGAGAGTGCCTCACATTGCTGACTGGTTATATTATACGATGCATAGTTTTTGCGTGCACGTGTGTTCATTTCATGAAGTGGTACATGTACGCACATACGCTCAGACTTTCAATGAACGTCTGTGAGCCCATAACATGCTGAATGAGAACGATCCGGCTGGAAGCGAAATGCACATCTGTGACACCTCGTGTTGTTTTGTGAATCGGCACAGATTGTGCTGTCTGATACTCCCTGTTTATACGATGCGGCTCCGATGTACTACTCGTTTTGGTTCTGACGTATAGAATATTTAAATGCTGCACACTTCAGTTATGGAATTCATGTGCGCTTCAATAGCTTTCTTTTTATTTAAACACATTTTGGCTGTTTGGAAGTATCGATGAAATAAACGACGGAGCAGACGCTCAAATCGAAGTGTCCGTATACAGGACCGAGGTTCTCCGCATATTGCGATGTCGTCTTATCCCTACACAAAAGCTGTCACATTTGCTCATTAATTCGTGTTCAGTGAACGGCATTGGTGTAACTTAGCACAAGTAATGCCGCAATGAATAGAACGTTGACCAGCTCCCGTGGCTCAGTGGTTAGCGTGCTGACCATGTCACGTCGAGACTGGGAGGTACCCGGGTTCGAATCCCGGTGCCGGCTGTGCTGTCTGGGGTTTTTCCTGGGTTTTCCTCAGACGCTTTCAGACATATGTCGGCACAGTTCCCTTAGAAGTCGGCCCAGGACGCACATTCCCCCAGGGCGTGAGTCGTGACGTTGCCCACATACGTGAGGCCGACAACGGCAAGCCCTATCACCACCACCACCACCACCACCACGAATAGAACGTTACCATGTGTCACTCATTCCGAGGCTCAATGAAAAAAAGACGAAGCTTAACCAGTGAGGACTGTGACGTTATATGGCGACTGAGGCTTAGGAACGGCGAAGCGATATACGGACTCTCTCATCCCACCATCACCACCACCATCGGAGAACAGTTTAGGCTCATATGGATAGATATGTTCCTCCATAATAATAGCGGTCTATACATACATTTGCCAAACATACTGCGCAAGAAAAGCGAAGCTAATCGATGCGACATGCACGTATTGGCGTCAAAGTGTGTACGAACATTACAAGGAACTCAGCAACAACGTAAAACACCCATAGTATGCACCAAACGTTTTCCGTATAAGTAGGTCGATATGACAGTACAGTCCAAATGGTATCACATGTGCATGGTGATGGTTGAAGCTTTATGGGATACAGTCGCAATCGGCTATCCCCGCACTTTGGAAATCGTGCAGTAATCACATGACTATTAACAATGAGCCGTAATCTTTACTTTCTCCAGAACGAAACAGAAAGGAGAAAGACTTAGTCGCGGAACGAACGCGTCATCTTCCGGTTATGAAAATAACATGAATGGAACCGCCGAGTTGTACGTAATCCACGACAGCTGGTTGCGGCTGATTTGTGCCGGAAGTGCGCACATAGCCGTGTTGATTTAGCCTCAAATATCAAACGGGAATGCCGCTTTCCTACGGACCGCTTAAAGGCGTTAAAACTTTATGAAGGAGAGTACAGTACATTTATACGTAGTTATACGGTTATGTTTGCCGCTCAAAATTTACCGCATGCTCAAAGCTATAGTTTTTATGAACTAATGTATGTGGGTGTGCCTCCACAGTAAAGGCAAGCACGGTTTAAGGAAGGGTACGTTATCCGCTATAAACCTTTATTTTTTATTTTTCCTTTTTCGTGCTTTCGTTTTCCACGGTGTACCCTAAAAAAAGTACTGTGTAGAAAAATTATTGTCTGCACAACCCCAAAAGAAACTCGCACGAAACCCCTCATACCCTTTTACTCTTTGTTTTTATTGTTCGAAATCGCAGACACTGTAAATTTTGAACATGAGACAATTGATGTTCTGAGGCTGGAACACAATTGGCTGATGACGCGCCCTTGGAAGTGGCTGGGGAGGTGTGTTAGCTTAGCTCCTGGAGCCCTGGTAGAGCCCTGGACCGGTAATCCAGGAGATGTGAGTTCGAGTCCTACAGCTGGCTAACCTTTTCAGTGACTTCCGCCTTTCATAACTGTAAATTTTACCCGTGGTTTCGAGAACTTACGGTTACCATATCCGTCGGTATAGCGGGCAACTGGGTCTGTCGTATTTTGGGGGACGACTTTCAGATACCGATTGTTCTATACGGCGAATATACGACAAAGGTCGTATATTCGATATATACGATATACAGTCAAACTCCTTTACAACGAAACTCAGGAGACAGCAAAAAAAAAAAATTGCAATAAAGATATTTTCGTTAAAAAGGATGTCCATTATTGGACCTATAGGGCTCCAGCGGGACCACAAAAAATTTGCTGTAGTGGTATTTTCGTTAAAAAGGTGTTCGCTATAAAGGAGTTTGACTGTATACGACATACAGTATGGTGGTCTTGACGACGAAAAACCTTGGCAACGAAATCGTTTTCTTGGAATTGTTAGCGATCAAGAAGACAAAAAAAAAAAGCAAATGGTAGTCGCTGTTACGACGTCACATCTGCACACAGTCTGATATACGACACTTCACTGTATAGATGGACTTACAATGCAGAAACGTCTTAAATTTAACAGTGAATGTGCCATCTAATTGACTTTCGCTTATTGCCGGCTTTATTTTTCAAACGGGGCTTACGTGATGTCTCCGGGTGTTGCATAGCACACAGTTTCATATACTAGAACACAAAAACATTGCGCGCTATGTCTTATACGTTAATTGCGTGTCTGAAAAGTTCGTCTAATTTTATGTCTGGCACATATAATGTTCTGTCGCGTCTTTTTTTTTTTTTTTGTGGGATTCAAACAGTGTTCCCAACCATTTGGTTTAAATTTACTTTTCTTGGTTCTCTGAGCGGATTAATTTGCTTTAAATCGGCACAAAACATGATGGTCGTGGCTAATGCTCGTGGGTGGCAAACGGAATTTGATATCCATGTGCTGCGGCGCATAGATCGTACACCAACTAAAAGAGTATACTGTATACATATAACGCCACAACAGATTAACT
Source organism: Ornithodoros turicata (assembly GCF_037126465.1). Lineage (NCBI taxonomy): Eukaryota > Metazoa > Arthropoda > Arachnida > Ixodida > Argasidae > Ornithodoros > Ornithodoros turicata. The sequence goes on along the minus strand of NC_088203.1, from coordinate 7,717,119 downwards.
CTTTGGAGAAAATTTCGATGACGAAATGGCCGAGGCTTCAATCGTGTCTTTTCTCGTGAGCGAGCATGTATATATAAAGTTTCTGTCCGAAACACATAGTCGCGTGATTGTGATCGTATAGCTATTCCTCGTGCAGAATTGACTTTGGAACGACATTTGTATGGACATGAAGTATTGTTACACCAACCTTGGATTCCTTCTCCATGTGGGAACGTATACAATCAATCGTAGAATAGTTGAATATGTTGCTTACGATCGGTTGCACGCGAGGAGAAGCTTGCGTAAACAAGGATGGTGCTCTCGACGAAAAGTGTTACTGTGGAACTAAGCGTTTAGCAAATGAGAAGCTAGCACAGAGAATTAATTATTGCTAATTCGAGATATAGTTCGGTTTTTATTTGTTTAATGAAAAAGCTGCCCATCAGATATCACGGCCGAATTGTTCTTTACCTTATGGGATTACCCAATATTAGTATCCTTCCCCATTCCTCTGGTTTGTTAAATGCATTTAACTCGAAAAAATATACAACACCCCATGTGTCAGATATCTGCGCCTGTTATAGAAGAAAAGGTACATAAAAGTTATAAAAAAAAGCATAAATCGGGTCTAAAGTACCACGTTTATACCTCATTACCACTGTATGCCCTGTTTAAACAATGTGTATAGTGTACAGATCACTGAGGCTATACCTTCTACGGCAGCTGAGGGCACAATAAAGTACTGCTCTATTACGTTTATACCTTCAGCGTTTCGTATACAGTCAAACTCCTTTACAACAAAACTCACGGAACAGCAAAAAAAAAATTCGCAGTAAAGGTATTTTCGTTAAAAAGGATGTCCATTATTGGACCTATAGGCTCCAGCGGGACCGCAAAAAAAAAATTGCTGTAGTGGTATTTTCGTTGAAAAGGTGTTCGCTATAAAGGAGTTTGACTGTACCTTTTCTTCCGCGACGTGTGGGATCACATGAATTTGTGACGGGGACGATATCATATCTCAGTTAAACAGCAAGTTACTTAAAGAACATAGCCGGTAATACAGTATGATTCTAATTAGGTTGGGAAGTGACATCTGGAAGCCTGTTATTTGTCCCCACAATAACCAAGTCTACACGTCCTCTTAAGTTGCTTATCCCGGGCGAAGGACGCGGTCTCCACCATGTGACCGTGGTGTAACCGTGGTGTGTTGTATATGTATCTGTTCTTATCAGCAAATGTCAACTGCCCCTTGTAAATATTTTTCCCAATATTTGTCGGTGTTGCTTCTTGGTAATTGTTGCTTCCTCTCCGATTCTCATACATACGTTGTAAGTTTGTGCGCGAGCGTGTCCATGCATGTATTTTCTTGTTTCGTCATCGTTCTTTTTGTCCTCTATTTGTGGCAAGCTGGACGGAGAAGCCGCAACTCCGATATGACCTCGAAATAAACAGAACATTACTGTTTCCCGAAATTATACAGCAAGGTCTTTAAAATATGCCCTTTATGTGGTATATACGCTTATGCCCTGAGGTACAAATAATATGCTTTCAGGGAGGTAAGGTATAAATTTTTCTAACAGTGAAGCTTACATTTGTCAAACAAAATGTGATCACATACCGCGCGTTCATAGAGCCAGTCGTCATCGAGAATGATATCGATGATTCTCGATGACTACGAAAAGGGAGAATTAAGAACGATCGTTCTTAATTCTGGTAATACATGTGAAGAGAATGCGAAGTTTAAGAACGATTAATTCGCGTTAAAGGGTGTACGGCTCCAATCCTCACCAAATTAGAAGAGAAAAAACAACACCACTCTGAATGAGTAAATTAGGATTGAGCTCGTCATGTTCTGTTTTAACACAGTAAATTATACGCGGTATACGCTTTGGGAAGTTGTAAACGAAATACAATTAACCGTACAATTGAATTAGGTTGTAAGAGGAATGTGTGCATGTATATGATGCGTGATTGATTGGTATAAGGAATTGGATGAATTTAACAACAAGAAGAGAAGTTTCCTGTTGCGTACTCTACGTTGCACCAATTCTTGATCGCTGTTACGTAAATATGACCGTTCCTTCCCCTCCAACATTTTATTTTGTTTCTCATTGCAATTTAATTCAATATACAATGAATTTCCGTATACATGTAACCATGCGCACTCTGACGCTTCTGGTGCACCAGCCGATTTCAGTGTTGTGCGGTTTGAACAGCTGCAGGAGTGATACGTGCAGATGTTTCTAAAAAAAATAAAATAAAAAAAGTTCGCGTGCGTATGTATAGGCGGCAATTGAAAATACGAAATATATATAGGAAACAAGCGCCTGCAGCAACTGTGCATATTTTACGTGTTAAACTTTTAATCAACGGTATAGATAACATATTTCCATACTTTGTTTTGTCTCCGTACACAATAGACAACCACGTTAGAGGCAATCTTTAATTACACTTAAATACATTTACGAGAAAGAAAGGTATATATGGGCGTATATACGATAACGTATTTTCGAAAAATCTTCGTCCACTTCACTCCATCCCACGGCTGCGGGCTTTGTGTGTGTATCCACATTGACATCGAGAATGTACACGGTATATACCTATAAAAATTTACCCCATGCCGGCGTGCAGTACTCGCCAATGACACAAAGCAGGTGGAAAATTCGTGTGTCCGCGTGGAACTCTGTTTGGTACGTTTCATCGTGGTAAATTTCAAACCAATTCAACATCGTTATCCAAAGTTACAGCCAAAAACTTCCAAATCCCTATGGGAAAACAATCCTGACAGAAGTCAAGTTGGGAAAGCTTTTCTTTGCACGAGTATATACAGTATACACCAACAACACCGAATATCCTCTGGATGTACGAAAAACGTCCTATAACGGATTCGTACGTCCGATGGATATCTGAGGGATATCCATCGGATTTACGACTTCCTTAGGACATTATTCGCAAATCCAGAGGATATTCGGTGCTGTTGGGGTAGCTACCCTGTATATCAACAACAACAACAACAACAACAAATAAATTAATGATAATGAATGGGCCTGTCAGGGATAAACGCAGCTCGTGCCATCCAAGGATACCCCTGGCGCCTGGCAACAGCTTGCAGCACTTTGAATCTCGCCATGGTACACCCGCTCGGCTGCGAACCCTTTGCCGTATACTCTTAATACAGAACTTAGAGCTTCGCCCTCCTAGCCAACCATCATCCTGAATGACAACGTTCTCTCCCCCTGATTTGATTTAAACTGGGAGGCGTACGGCTGTTTGTGACACTTATAGCAGTTCCGTTAATTGTCATAAGAAAATGCTTCCCCCCCACGTTTTCCACAAATCATAGCGTCCTCAACAGCGCTGATATGATATATGACAGTGCGTGCGGACAGTGTGAGTGGCTGACTGACTGTCTTTGTCACTCACTGCACTCTTAAAAATGAACTTCATCGCATAGCACGCTCCTAGCCAACCATAATCTCAAATGATATCGTTAACTGCCCTGATTTGTTGAAATCGGGAGGCGTACGCCTTTTTTGTGACAATTATGAACAGCACAAGTGTCACAAAAAGGCGTACGCCTCCCGATTTCAACAAATCAGGGCATATAACGATATCATTTGAGATTATGGTTGGCTAAGAGCGTGCTATGCGGTGAAGTTCATTTTTAAGAGTGTGGTTTCATAGTTAGCCATTTTTGTTTTCCTAACTGATCTGGAGTAGCCGGCTCTCGCAATGAGTGCCTATTTCTCCATTTTTTAAAATTGTCTTATCAACTCAACTCAACTCAAATCATATCAGCAGTGATAACAGGTTTCATTGTTCGAAATGGTGAAGTTCAGCTTTAAAAGTGTATACAACGCGCACACCGTCGACCGTCCGACAGAAAACCTCGAGCTAAAACACGTTGAAAGCAAAGTAAACGAAAGCACGTGCTGTGGAAAGAAAGATAGATCGTTCGCTGTCTCTTTCGAACGGGGAGAACGAATCGGCGTGACAGAAGACGATTACAAACTGCATTGAACGCTATATACTACTGTATGTGACCATATAGGCCATATACTATACCACGCACGAACACGGGGCAAAGACATGCTTTACAGGCTTTCTGCTCGTGCCCGCGTCATTTGCTCTATCACGCACCAGTGCTGGAAGAAGTGGCTCGTTTTGTAAGATCGTAAAGATTATTAACTTTGCGTGGGTTGGGACTGTATATATGCGTTCACGGAGGTATAGCTTTTGCTTCCGTTTGGTTTTCGAAATGCAAAGCATGACTGAGCATTTCCTGCTCGGGGAAAATTTTTTTTTTGGTAGAGTGTGCATAAAGGATATCTTTCAAGGACGCGCATTGTTCTCAAAGATGTTTCGGTCATTGTGGATATACATATGTGAAAGGAGAATGATATGTAGCCCACAAAGGATTATGTGTATGGCGGCATGATGTTTCGTGTTCATGGGTGTAATACATATACTGTTACGCGCATGTATACAGTTATTCTGCATAGTTGTCTAACAGTTCAAAAATACTATATGCTGCCGACCTGACGATGATCGAATGTGAGGGAAAAAAAAAAGATGCAATAAATACGGATACTTAGTTTAACTTCTCAAAGTACTGTGCTGTCGAACAGCTTCAAGGCCATATTTTCATTACTTTTGATTATATAAAGAAAATTTATTACATTAACATGATGATATGTACAGTGTAAGCAGTGAATAACATTGGTATATACAGTGAAACCAGTTAAAACTTTTGATTAACTGCTATTTAATGTATCTATCTATATTACCACTTTAGTGCCTATATATACCACGTTCATCTATACCTATTTCGTCCGCTATGCCACCCTCATGACCATTCTTTGTTTCTTTTATTTCAGAATATCTGTATCTACGCACTGCGTTGTCTAAGGCTACAGACACCGAGACAGAAACAGTAAGACCATTATGTACATCCCTCGTTTACTTTGCAGGTAGTCACATAACTATACAGTGCGTATACAGTATGTAGCTGTGCACGTATACATATACACGGATAGTACATATGTACATTTTCTTGTACCTCACGTGCTACATACATAGTTTCTGCAGTTTCGCTTCATATAATGCTCAAATACTGCTGATAGTCACACGTAACCCCGTCAAGCCACGAGTAGTGGCTCTTTGTCACCGGTCCCTGTCACAAAGTGACGAAATAAATAACTAAATAAATAATCAAGACGCACAAAATAGAACATCATCACCATTCCTTAATGGTACTCTACTCTATAATAATAGTCTGCTGACTCGTTGAACAACAACAACAAATAAGTAATGATGATGTAGTCGGATGTTTCGCATGGGAGATGCGTACGCCGTTTTTTGGACACTTGGCGTTAATAGCCCCCCCCCCCCCCCCCAAAAGGCGTGCACCTCCTATACTTTCAATTAACAAACGAGGAGACAGAGCGATATCATTTTGAATTTTCGAATTTGTTTTGCGTGGTGTTACATATGGCGATATACAAGCTCCGTTTCGTGGTCTCTTTTTTACCATATCTATCACAGTTTTTGATGTTGCGTGATGTGATGTGATGGAGGAAACAAAAAAGGGGAGTAAGTCACACAATAAAAAGTGAATTTGTGAATAATTTGGTGGGAGTAATAACAGAAAATTACGCAAAAATAAAAATTTGGACTTATTCTGTACGTTTGTTCCTCACTCAGCGATCTGCTGCCTATACATCAGCTCCTATATAGCGGTCTTCTACATATGACACGCGTATGTAGTGCCTATATAATGATCCTCCTCCACAATACCGTACACAGGTCGTGACCACATCGTCGCGTCGCCCGTGCGATTACACGAGGCATAAACGATATTCTACAAAACGTTGTCTGCTGCAACGCTGAATACGAGGTGTTTGACCATATATACATATTAACGGTCGACGATCCATGCACACGGTGCTCAGACACTCGTTGCTCTGCGGCTAATCGACGTCGAGATCGTTATTAATGATCTCTTACAACGCCGGACTCGTGATGATGATGACGGTGGCCGTACCGACGACAGGAATATTTTGATACCGTCTGCAACCCTTTCGCTGAGATTGATGATCGTCGAGGACCAGAGCAAAACGATCCATCACTCTAAGATGTAACGTTAGGTTTTGTAACGAAAGGGCAACGTGCATAATATATAATAGTCATCTTTGAGGTTTATAGTGCGTGTGCAAGATCTTCAAACAAATGTTGGGCTTTCATGCGCGTGGTATAACGATGAACATTGGTTGGAGTGGCCTTTATACGCTGACATGTGAAGTGGACGTATATATTAGGATGTCTTGTGTGAGCGGCCTGCATTATACAAGGTTCATATAGTTGGCACTTGTTCTCTAATAAACTCCAGGGTGATGCTATGCTGCATGCTGTCCGATAAATAATCATTCTGAGCTGATATCTCCCTTGGAGAATTTCAAGCCAGAAGAAAGTGATATATACGTATCACAATTGAAATCATGGCAGTTGAGGAAAACAAACCAGCAGTGGGATTCCAACCCACAACCTTTGATTGTAACTATATAGGCGTTGTGAGGATTGTGTTGTCCTTCTATCTTGAACTGCCTCATGCGGTACAACGCTACAACGTGTATATATTACAACTTTCGATGCGAACTTTCAATGCGGCCATCAATCCGATGAAATACTCCATTATAACGAACTTGTAATGCGGCACGCCCGACGGCATATTTCATTATAGCGAACATCTATACTGCGGCGATATCCGCAGAAAAGCCGGGTCTCGCTCACACTGTTAATGTATATACTGCGTACAGTCCTTTAAACTCCAACCGTGTTCAATTATAATGACGGCTGAGATATCACACGTCTTATATCCCTGATATATATGAGCTGAACACGAAATAGAATCTCGTTGCGCACTCAAAATAATGTTCTACACGGGCCGTTCATCGTGCAGGCGACGATCTGTCTTGCTCCTTAACCAAGACCATGTTTACATTCCGCCCTGTCGTAGCTGGAGCCAACGGTATATATACAGACGATGTTGCTGCTGGAGGCATGCGGCGCTCTCGCAGCATGCGGCCTATCGGGCCTCATCACAAATGTCGCCACCTAAGCGCACGGACACGCCCACGTGCCTTATCGGACTCATTTATCTCGACTCGCGCCGCCTCTATCTTCGCCCGTCGTTTCCTTATCCACACAAATCATTGGCACGTCTCAGCATAACCTTGCCTTCCGTTATGTGTGCATGGAGCGTTACTGGTGGATACCGGATACGTATATGAGGTGTACCGGGCACGGTACAAGAGACGGACTTTGCTGGAAATTTTGATGTTAGATACATACATGGAGGAGGATAGGATCTTGAGGTAAACGCATATCGTGCTATACATTAGTGTGACAGGTTTTAAAATCGCTGTATATCGAACTGAAGTGCTGATCTCGGAACAGCTATACTGGATTGCTGGTTACGGGCCTCGTCCTGTGTATTTTGTGTCTCTTTAACCGTCAGTCGCAGGGAAACGTTGCGTTCTTCGAATCTTCCACGAGATTACTTGTATAATCTACTTCGGCATTCAACGCTACCCTGCCGTCGCATGTCGCTGTACACCAGGCTACACTGACCACAGCTACATCTTCGGCAGGCATAATGTGCTTTGTGACGCTCAACATTAAGATAGGAAGGTTTACCGCGCCCACAGTGTTGTGTGACACTTTGTATTACATGGACAAAATCGGTGTGGGAGGGTGACGTACCTGCGAGGTTACTCCCTGCACGGCGGCGATATCCTCGTCATAATCGTACACTCTGCGTCGACCGCCGTAGGACCACCATCGTGGAGCGAAGCAGCCGGTGCGTGCGGCGAACGGCGCTGCGCCGCCGCTGCCGTGGGAACCCGTGCTAAGTCCGTCCGCTTCAACGCACAACAAAGGCACTTTGACACGGCCACACCGTTACTCTCCTTTCACGCACACTTCGCAGGCTCCGCCATCGAAGAAACACGTGCGATGAGACAGACGACGCCGAGCGACAAACACACAAAAACCCACCAGCACAGCACACGGGACGGACGACCAGCACGCGAAGGACTCGAAACCTATTCTGACGGCCTCCACGGGCATCGCGAAAGGCGGCGCGCGCTCGGTGCCGCCGAAGGGGAGGAGCGCACGTGAGCGCGAGGCGAGGCGGTACGCGCTTAGTGGCTCCGATGCATCCAATCCGAAACGAGCGCGTGCACGTCTTAGCCAGTAAGAGAGCCGCGCGTGCGGGAGAGGAGGTAATAGGAGAGGAGAAATGATTGACAGTTTGCGCGTGAGGGAGAGGAGGAAAAACGGCTCGCGCGAGCGGCGGACCGGCTGTTTTTCTTGTTGGAGTGCAGGTTTTTAGGGGCAGATGAGTTTTGTTGTTGTTCCATCTGAGGAAGGGGTTTTGTGAGGAGACTTTGAACGAAATGGGGGTGCAAATGAATTGGAGAGGGGCGGTGCGCATTTGGACGCCCGCTGTCAAGCAAATGGATTGATTCTCTCCTTTGTGTTTGTTCGGCTGTTTTTAAACAGAGGACCCTTCTTTTTTATGCCGGCTGGAATGAACGTCTTTTCCGGAGTGACTGAACGTGGAGACGAAATAAAAATGGTGCAGTGATTTTGTAAGTGCTGTGCGAGGTCGAAGGCAGGCCGAGAAATGTAGGTTGTCGTCTCTCATTTTCTCCTGTGAAAAGGGAATGTTGCCGCACTCGAATTCTTGCGTGAAATATATTTAACGTGTCAGTTCATCCGAATTACGAAATATGTTGACAGTTGTGTTTGGTATTGGAGTCTGCATCGACGCTCTTTACGAAAATACTTTCGTAATGAGCGTCGATGCAGACTCCAGACTCCAATACAGTTAGCATTCGGTATCCATTGAAGATGCTGGGATCTAGTCTGAGCTGGCCGCGTTGTTTGGGACTTTTGCCGAATCTTCCGCTGACGTTTTCGGATGACTCTAGTCACTGTTACCGATGAAGTCGACCCAGGCCACGGCGTACCTGAATGTGCATCGCAGGAACTTAGAGACACCTGCCGTGATGCTTCTCTTATATCGTTCATCATACGTTTTATCTTTGGATACTCGTATCTTTTTCCACAAGGAAAAAGTGAACGTGTATGAGTCAGTAAGTACAAGGTACTCCTTATGAGATCACGTGGGATTATTGTCGCACGCCTATATGGGTGCTTCTGCACTCTTAAGAATGAACTTTACCGCATAGCACGCTCCTAGCCAACCATAATGTCGAATGATATCGTTATCTGCCCTGATTTGTTGAAAACTGGAGGCGTACGCCTTTTTTGTGACACTTATGCTGTTCATAATTGTCACAAAAAAGGCGTACGCACACCGTTTTCGACAAATCCGGGCAGATAACGATATCATTCGAGATGATGGTTGGCTAGGAGCGTGCTATGCGGTGAAGTTCATTTCTAAGAGTGTAGGTCTTTCTGTGTTCATCTTCTGTAAAGACCACTGTAGTAATTCCACAGGAGCGCGACGCAGAAATCAGAAAATATATCCGACCGTTTTATTTATTAAATCGGAAAATCTACGCACCGGGATGACATCGGAACAAACACCATTTGTGCAGCGGCTTTCTGGTACGTGCAGATGGCTTCTCCGCGGCGCACCTTCGCTCGGCAGCAAAGCAAGCTTTACAGTCGATGACACCTATTCATTGCGGTTTCCTTCAGTATTGTCCTTCAGTTTAATAATAAAGCTTTTAGTATTTAAAATTCGTCTTTAATCGCGTACTTAGTTTATTTTCGACCGTTCATTTATCTCGTGCGAGCCGCGCGACCTGACTGAAGCGTGCTCAAGAGTGCAAGGCTGCACTTTTAAACTGCAATTCAACTGCGAAAAATGCGTACCATATATCGTGCGCAAAACGTTGTCATCGATTTCTGAGCCCGCTCGCGTTGGGGGCAGCCCCGGTTTCGACGACAGAGTGATTGTTATCGGCTCCCTCGCAATAACACACTGGCTTTTAAAAGGAACTGGCTTTGTCTGCGCCCTTTTCAAAGGGGGGCCTGTCTCCGGGTCGTCTACCTTCATGAATTGCGTCCGATATACGAGTCATTCGACGCCTTATACCGAGGAAATTTTCCGAAAGAAATCTCTCTATGTATGAGTGGACTTTGCACAGCGGAATATGCAACGTTCCTCGAGCTGTTGCCGAAGTGTTAGCACGTGCTGTATTCACTGCATTTGGAGTCCCGAGTCACGAAGTCAGCGCACTACATTCTCAGAGCAGAACTTCACCGCATAGCACGTTTTCCGCCAGCCATTGCCACGAATGATAAGGTTACCGCTTCGGATTCGAAGTGCGAGGGGGGCGTACGCCTCTTTGTGGAAATTTGGATATATGATAATTGCTACAAAAAAGCGTATACGCCCCTCTTTCTCTTTCTCTCTTCAAATCAGAGGCGATAACCTTATCATTCGTGGTAGTGGTTGGCGCACAACGTGTTATGCGGTGAAGTTCTTTTCTAACAGTGATACCATCACGCTCTTGGAACACAACCTCACCCCATAATGTGCTGAAGGCCCCACTTTAAAAACGGGACTTGACCGATTAGCACGCTGTGCGCCAACCATGCATTGCCATGAATGATATAGGGTTATATCGCTTCTGATTCGAAGAGAGAGGGGGCATACGCCTTTTTGTGTCAATTTGGATGTATGATAATCGACATAAAGAGGCGTACGCCCCTCTCTTTTCGACTCAGAACCGATAACCCTATCATATACGCTACTAAAAATGAACTTCATCAGCAGGCTCCTAGCCAACCATCATCCCGAGTAACACTGTTCTGTCTCCTGATTTACCGAAAACTGAGGGCGTACGCCCCCCGTTTTCATGAATTCAAGGGAGAGAACGTTGTCATACCTGATGATGGTTGGCTAGGAGCGTGCTGCGTGGTGCAGCTCTGTTTGTAGAGTATGCATAGAATGATACCGTTATCACCCCTGAGTTGTGGAAAACTCAGGACGTTCGCCTTTTGCTGCGTAGGTGTCACAAAAAGGCGTACGTCTCCGGTTTTCAACAAATCCAGGGAGACAACGACAATGTCGTGCGTGATGACGGTTGGCAAGGTGCGTGTTATGCAGTGAAGTTCTCTTCTGAGAGTGGGGAAAATTGCGCAATCATAAGCTCTGAGCCATGCAAAATTGGGACAGTTATCGGTCCAGTGTAGCGTTGTTTAGAGCAACCTCAAAATTGCAGCACGACGGAGACACTCAAGCGTCCGACAGCAAGAAATTGATGGCGATTCAGGTAGTCCACGGGAAACCAGCGTCAGGGTTCGATCCCGGGGCTTGCATTTATCGGTCTCGGGCCTTATTCGATAACATGCAGGTCGACGTAGCAAGTTGCTTGAACTTTTTAAGCGCGTGCGAAGTTCTAGGAGCTTTCGTCGAAATGTCTTTAAAAAAAAAAAGACGCGTTGCGAAAGCGAAACCATTTTAGAATTCACATGGCGACTTTGTATAAGCCTGGACTTGGGACACATGAAGCTATATACACTCTTAAAAATGAGTTTCACCACATAGCACGCTCCTAGTCAATCACCATCCCGAATGGCGACGTTCTCGCCCCTGATTTGTTGAAAACAGGAGGCGGGGCCTATTTTGTGACATCATGCACTTGCATAATAGGTATAGACATTAGGCTCCTTTAGGCTCCTACACTGTTAAAACAGAACTTCACCGCATAGCACGCTCCTAGCCAACCGTCATTCCGAATGATATCATTCTGTGCATTCATTCGTTGAAAATGAGAGGAGGCGCCTATCTGGGACAGATTATCTTGTCCCAGATAGGCGCCTCCCCCCTGTTTTGAACAAATCATGACACAGAATGATATCATTCGGTACGATGGTTGGTCAGGAGCGTGCTATGTGGTGAAGTTCTGTTTTAACAGTGTAGGTAGGCTTTAGTTTCCGCACTACTCAGACCATACTATACACGGTTGTCTCCTATGACTGCACTCTTAAGAATGAACTTCACCACATAGCACGCTCCTAGCCAACCATCATCTCGAGTGACGTCGCTATTCCCCCTGATTTGCTGGAAACTGTGGGTGTACGCAATTTTTTGTGACAGTCATGAACTGCATAATGTCACAAAAATGGCGTACGCCCACCATTTTCATCGAACCGAGGGAGAGAACGTTCTCGTTCGGGATGATGGTTCGCTTGGAGCGTGCCATGTGGTGAAGCTCTGTTTTTAGAGCGTGGTGGTTTTATTCTCTTTTAGGTGAATTCATTTACTCTGGCCTTGTTCTCGCGACAACATGTTTCTTGTTTTGTCCACCATTATCAATACCCTTCCATACTACGGCTAATCCGTCATCAGAACTACAGGCCAACGAGCACCCCACACTCTTAAAAATGATCTTCACCACATAGCACGCTCCTAGCCAACCATCATCTCAAATGATATCGTTATCTGCCCTGATTTCTTGAAAACGGGAGGCGTACGCCTTTTTCTGTGACAATTATGAACAGCATAAGTGTCACAAAAAAGGCGTACGCCTCCCGTTTTCAACAAATCAGGGCAGATAACGATATCATTCTAGATGATGGTTGGCTAGGAGCCTGCTATGCGGTGAAGTTCATTTTTAAGAGTGCAGTGCATGGCAAAAGAAAGAAAAAAAAAAGAAGAAGAAACGAAGCATTTATGAAAAGCAAATGGAGCGCGTATCGAGCTCTCGTTCTCGAACAACGCTACTGTTCCAGAGTCGATGGGAGCGACTTGCACGGTGGCTCCATCGCGCGGAGGAGCAGTGAACTATTGAGTCTCTCTCTCTCTCTCCGCTCTTTTATTACTTCCCCTCCCTCTCTCTCGGAAAAGATGGCACGATAAAATAGAGGATGCTGCGGTGCACGCATTTTCTATAGCCAGAAACGATGTCGGGAAAAATTGATGGATTTCCGAAGGAGTTTTCATTAAATAAGGATAAAGCTACCCACATCCTAACGAGGGAAGTGGTATGCTTTAGTGAGGAAGTCTCGCTATAAAACTAGTTTACAATCGAATGCTTGTTGTTCTATATTCCTCCACTTTTTGCACTCTTCAACGATGATACTTTATTCAAGCTCGTAAAAAAGAAGTAATAGTTAATAAAAAGACGGCAGAAGGAAAACGTACACGAAAGGGATCTCGAGACAGGGGGCACTGAACGGACGTGTCCGTCCAAATTTTGAAAGGAAGCGATCTGTCACCAAGCAGATAAGAGGCTGTCTGCAGTGGAACAGGAAATTGCTTTCTAGTGCCATCTGTCGCTCGATTTGTGTGAACAGTGCCCAATTACCGTCTTGCTCGTTTTCGTGAACGTCTTCACTGTTTCTTACTGCTTATTATACTGCAAATACTTGCCTCGTCATAATGAACCTACTATCTCTGTTAGACCGGCAATTGATGCATCTTATACGGTCTTGGGTAGTAACTAAGTCACTTTTAACTTTTAACTGCAACTAGTTACTTTTGGGGTTAACTAGTTCCAGTAACTAGTTACATTTCCAGAAAAGTAGCTTTTAACTGTAACTAGTTACTATTTCTGTGAATGTAACTGCAAAATGTAACTAGTTATTCGAACAAATGTCGATCCTTTTTTTTACGTACCTGCACATGTCGTATTTTTCCCTGTGGGAGAAACTTAATTTATCTGTGTTCATAACCATGGTTTGGCGCATTATGACCTTTGTAGTCGCTGCGCCAGAAAAATCCTAATCATCATCATCATCAACCCTGTGGGAGAGCCACATATTGACTTATACAGCTTCTGGTTAAGTGCAATAATACTTTTATCGCACTTATCGTAAATGTAAATAAATGCACGTTTTTAACGATTGTATCACCCTCTCACGGTCGTTTTTATAAAAAGTAACTGTAATGTAACTAAGTTACTTTCTTTCAGTCACTGTAACTGTAAGTACACTCTTAAAAATGAACTTCACCGCATAGCACGCTCCTAGCCAACCATTATCTCGAATGATATCGTTATCTGCCCCGATTTGTTGATAACGGGGGGCGTACGCCATTTCTGTGACACTTATGCTGTTCATAATTGTCACAGAAAAGGCGTACGCCCCCTGTTTTCAACAAATCAGGGCAGATAACGATATCATTCGAGAAAATGGCTGGCTAGGAGCGTGCTATGCGGTGAAGTTCATTTTTAAGAGTGTAGTTACTTGACCAAGAGAGTAACTATAACTGTAACTTAGCTACTTAACGAAGAAAGTAACTATAACTGTAACTCAGTTACTTTTTAGAAGTAACTTACACAAGACTGATCTCATTATATGTAGCAGTCTTTGCAGGATTAACGCGTGGTTGTTTTGTGGTACAGGTGTCTGTAAGCAGCAGTACTCCTTCTCAGATACGATGCGTATCTAGTGCGGTACTTGTAAGGTACGACTGTACTCGAGTGACCCCATTTTGATAGTGTCAAATTTTACCTCGTCGAGTGCCCTTGCTATTCGGGAGCTGTCTTCGATATCATCTGGCTCTGGACTTCCAGGATCTCCCGGCGGACTGTGGCCGATTTCCTGCAAGGACAATAATAATCCCTCGTTATTATCAGTTGTCGTCCTTGGATAAGGAGGAGTTGAATAAAATCGAATTAGGATTGAATCACGATGACGAGTAACGTACAGCGGCACCGAAATAGTGAGCGAACTTTGCACTCGTAAAGTGGGCTTCACCGCACAGCACGCTGAAGCACGATCCTTATAGATACACACAACGATACCGTTACCATTCCTGATTGGTGGAACGCGCCGGGTGTACGCCTTTTTGAACGTAACTGCATAAGTATATCACAAAAAAAAAAGGCGTACGCCTCCCGTTTTCAACAAATCATGGGAGACAGCGATGGTTGGTAATGAAGCGTGCTATGCGGTGAAGTGCTGTTTCAAAGACACACACACACACACAAAAAGCTGCGGAATATCAGAAAATTTCACTGTTCGATAACAGCAGCCACCGAAACTCTTACGTCTAGATTTTCGTCCCAATTGGAGTAACCAATTTTTTTAGAAAATCAAGATTACAAACTAAGGGCAACATTATTGCTCGTCACGTGCAGTGACATAACTATTTCCACCGTTGACATTATACACTCTTAGAAATGAACTTCACCGCATAGCACGCTCCAAGCCAACCATAATCTCGAATCATATCGTTATCTGCCCTGATTTGCTGAAAACGGGAGGCGTACGCCATTTTTGTGACAATTATGAACAGCATAAGTGTCACAAAAATGGCGTACGCCTACCGTTTTGAACAAATCAGGGCACACAGCGATATCATGCGAGTAGTTGGTTAGCTAGGAGCGTGCTATGCGGTGAAGTTCATTTTTAAGAGTGTAGCTCGACTATATAACGCTCATATCAAACGCTGCAATCTGACACACCTAACGCCACTAGCACACCCTAGCGGAAGAGGCCCCAAACAAAACAAATGAACGGACAATGCTCGCGCGGCTTATGATCAGGATCAACCATGCGCGTCCTCTACACTGAGTTATGTACACCGGCTTCTGTGTCGTTTCATGTAGCGCGTTATAACAGCGCCCCCTTCCGATCTGGTGACCAACAAACACGACGAACTTCTGCTTTTGTTCCAGGGATAAAACAAAAGCAGACGCTTGTTCGTGAAGGGAGGTTTTTACAAAGGTGCCTTACGGAAGGATCTAATACATGGCAGTTCATGCGTGACATGTAGGACTATACGTGATACCACGTGCGCACAGATTGAGACGTTACTATATCGAGCTCGCGTGCGCCGAGGGTTTGTTTTATCCTTGGTGAGCGGGGTGTATTGTATACGGCTGTTTGTGAGGCAAGAAAAACGAAAGAGAACGTTGCGAATAGTTACAAACGCAGGAAAGTTATGTCAAACCATTGAAACAAATCGGCAAGGAGGACGATATAATCTTGTATGGCTGTTTCCTTCTTCTTCTCTTTTGTTTAATATGTAGCCTAAAGGTAACATTCGCCACACCACTACTCAAGAAGATCAATTGGCAGGACAATTTTTTTAGCGACTCGTACAGTCCACATCGTATGCAGTAAGGTTGTGTACCTCGCGTGTCATAAATTTCGAAGCAAGCTAACCGTTATGCCGTTACAGTTACGACAATCTTAAAGGTACTGTAAAACAGTTAAAACAATAGAACGGCAATCTCAGAAAATTTATGTATTCGATAGCCTGGACACTTAGTACTTTAAGTCAGAATTTTCGTCCCAATTAAATTCAAATTGAAAATGACGGGCAACACTGTTGGAAGTCGCCACCAACTGTGCATTGCTCGTCAAGTACAACGGCAAAACTACATTGCATGCGCATAACACTGCGCCTAAAACAAAAGTCGGCTACGTGTTGGCTACGTAGTCGCCATGAGCAGGAAGCCAGTCGGGAACATGGATCACTGTTGCTCGACGAACTTGCGGTTATTTCCTAGCAGACGTCGTCCAGAGCCGTATTACCGCAATTTTACTAACAAATTAAAATTATTTAACGTTCTCTGTCACATACATGTATAACTTGTTGTGTTAGGTTTACAAGCAACGTACAAGCTGTTAAACTACGCTGCCAATATGACCTGTCTGTCTGCTATACTTTCTGGTGCCTTAAAGGATAGTATGTATATAGTACTATATACTATAGCCTGCATCTAAAAATGCATAAGACATCGAACGAGTGGATAACATACCCGACTTGACCCCTTCCACATAAAAACGCCAATCGTTTGTCATCGCAGACCGGTTATTCACCCTTTACTTTCAAACTCAACCGTAAAAACTACATTTCATCTGCATCGATTAACACCTCTCTCCAGCAATGATAAATGGCCGAATATAATTATGTCCTTCCCAAAAATCCAATTTAACACCTCAGACCGCCGCAAAGAAAAACCGCGGTAAACGGAATGACCAATTGTACGGTCGTATGTCATAAAATAAGAAAGGCAAAAACAAGACCAAATAGAAAAGGTCGCGACAAAAATATCTCAGCGTCACGAAGCACGCAGTAGTCTGGTTACTTTGTAAGCACACGAATAATATAATTCGTCGGTGAAAAATGTCCTCGAGGTCTGCGCTGGTGAGCAGTTCATTTCAGAGTCCATCGCGTGCAGCTATGCCATCGCAGGCAGAAAAGGGTTTTTCGAGAGTTAACGCCGTGTTGCACTCGGAACAAATATCTTATTCTACCGATAGGTGCGTGACAGCGGGCGTGAACGAAGATGTACGCACATAAAGCGCTATACGTCTGCCGCTGCATGGGCTCAGAAGGAGCACGCGATCTGTTACGGATTGCTATGAATAGAAATGGGTGAAACTCGTTCGGGAAATCGGCTTGTTTGTTATATACTGGAGAGGTGCCACTGTGCCGGCGTGTACGTGAAGTGACTGGTCTCCAGCGAAATAGAATGAAGTGACGTGTGAAAAAAAAAAAAAAAAAAAGATTGGCGTTAACTATCTCAGTTTTACCGAAATAAAGTGGGAAACTGATTTGTTACAATTTGACACGTTTTTGCATTTTTATATTGTTATGATGCAATTAAATCGTAATTATCATTTGTTATAAGCTAAGTCGTTAAAAATTTTTTTTTCGAAATGAGCTAGTGTTCTCAGGTTCCTAATGAGGACTCGTGCATTGTTGTTGTCGTGGATTACTAAGAAACGAGCGAGAGGAAGAGAAAGAGAGAGAGAGAGAGAGAAAGAGAGAGAGAGAGAGAGAGAGAGCGCTGGCAGCTGAGGGATTTGCAAAAGAACGCCTCCCTTCTGACGGTGTATTGCCCACCCCGAACAGAGTTGAGAAAGAGCATATTGCTTTTGTTTGTTCAAAACAGAAAATTATCGCTGTATTAACGGTTTCTTAGTGTGTTTCCAATTTATTGGCAACGACGTAAGGTGTCGCATTCGTAAACCATTTATTTATTTATTTTTCATTTAACGAGTCAAAATGTTTACAAGAAGAATTCAGCTAAAAAATGCGGCGATTAGAGCGTCCACTGCCCCGACACTGACACTCCACCGAACGCAAGAAACATGACTTCGCCTAGCAGCCATTAATAAGCGGATTACCGATGGGCACGTCATTAATACGGGACTGACGTCTTTAAACCTCACATGAACATGAGCCAAGTTACGAAACAGTGGTAACGTGGTAACAGTAATACATATCCTTAGAGGAGTTACGCAATTAAAGGACGAGAGACGAGTACTTTATGCGGTCCTGATGTACACAGCTGCATCTGTATCGACATCGCGAATGAAGATGGCTGCCATGATGGATTGGGATGGCGGATGGATTGCCACTGGACAGGGTCTCTTTGCGGCATGCTCTCACGGAGATTTCGGGTGGACGAAAGCGAAAACCTTGTAGATGACGTGATTGCTGTAGATGTCGTACGATGGGTAAGGGTGCGAAGGTGAGACAGACGGAGGATTCAGGAAGTAGTCGTCGTTGCTGGGAGTGACCTTTCTTTCTTTCTTTCTTTCTTTTTTTTAAGGATTAATGCATGTTGCATAAACCATGACAGACGACAGTTTCTCGACTTATCTGATGGCACATTAGGCCTCATGGGAGGGTTCACAAAAGGAGAAGGAGAAGAAGAAAGAAAACAAAAGGAGCACACTCGAATGGTATCGCGTCAGACTCTTAAGGGAGTGAATTAATGAAGTTGCTTCGATGTATTTGAACCGATTTTCACCCTCCCATATGCTGAACATAACGCATAATGCAGTAACGCATAATGTTGCAGCAGCTATATTTGATCATGTTGTGCACGAGAGGCCTTCAGGCCAAATACATTTTGGTGTCCACGCAATGTTCACCCGCAATTTCATCGTTAACATATATTCATTTATATTCACATATTTTCATGATTTTCATCATTTCATCATTTCACATATTTCATCATTTATTCACATATTCACATATATTCAAAGCTCCTCATTGTTGCTTGTGTAGTTTGTCACACTCAGCTTACGACATGGCGCCTTAATTGTCTATCATACACTCTTAAAAATGAAATTCACCGCATAGCACGCTTTTAGCCAACCTTTATCTCGAATGATATCGCTATGTGCCCTGATTTGTTCAAAGCGGTAGGCGTACGCCTTTTCTGTGACACTTATGCGGTCCATAATTGTCACAAAAATGGCGTACACCTCCCGTTTTCAACAAATCCGGGTAGATAACGATATCATTCGAGATGATGGTTGGCTAGGAGCGTGCTATGCGGTGAAGTTCATTTTTAAGAGTGTAGGGAAGCCGGAAGGTGTTCACGATTAAGCCGATCGCTTCGTTATTTTGAAGTAGCTGACGTGGCGTTGCCGATCTTTGATTGGACAGCTTCCTCTGTCGCATCGAACTCAATATTGGAGGTGCCTTGGAATGCGCAGAAGACGGAAGACACGCCACGCCCATTGGTAAGGCACGTTCAGTATTTGATTTGATTAGGGATTTTCTGCCGCATTAGCTACTACACTCTTAAAAATAAACTTCACCGCATAGCACGCTCCTAACCAACCACCATCTCGAATGATATCGTTATCTGCCCTGATTTGTTGAAAACTGGGGGCGTACGCCTTTTTTGTGACAATTATGAACAGCATAAGTGTCACAAAAAAAGGCGTACGCCTCCCGTTTTCAACAAATAACGATAACGATATCATTCGAGATGATGGTTGGCTACGAGCGTGCTATGCGGGGAAGTTCATTTTTAAGATTGTACTACCTTAAGTATGGAGTTCATCCATCAGCTCGCCTGCAACTATGCCATTTTGTCTGCCGTATCGCTTTCGTAAAGTGCTTCCGTGCTACTTTAACTCCCTAATAGACAGTTATAGTAGGGCGTTTTAGGAAGTCAGAAGCCCTCTATATACGAAAGCGATGCCATAACGGAAGCTGTCCAATCAAAGATCGGCAACGGCCACTCCAAACCACTAAAACGATTGACTCATCGTGTTTCCGAACTGTTAACGTGAACACCTTGGGATGTACACTCTTAAAAATGAACTTCACCACATAGCACGCTCCTAGCCAACCACCATCCCGAATGACAACGTTCTCGCCCTAGATTTGTTGAAAACGGGAGGAGGAGCCTATTTTGTGCCGTGCATAATAGGCACAAAATAGGCTCCTCCTCCCGTTTTCAACAAATCTAGGGCGAGAACGTTGTCATTCGGGATGGTGGTTGGCTAGGAGCGTGCTATGTGGTGAAGTTCATTTTTAAGAGTGTACGAAAACCGTACCGTGGTATAGATCTAAAGCACGGTGCGAATACGATACGATAGACGGTCATGTGATACCAGAGGTCAAGCGACGTGGTGTCAGCCACTTCTCGAGAATATAGCAGCGCCATCGTGGATCTGCCTATAAAACTTCCCAATTTCCGCGAACCAGACTTATGGCGCTATGTCCAGGAATCAGGAACACCCTGCAGAGACGTACGGGGAGACAATATACCCTCAAGAAGCGAATGCCCGACTAGAATTGAACGACCATAAATTACGACGGGACTTAAGCTCGTTTCCTCGTGTGTATTTAAACAACAACAACCCTATATAGGTTTACAAAAAAGAAAAAAACACGCAGGCGGATCTAAAGTGTTCCTCATTTGACCTCCACAACCCACTGTGAACGCAAACTGAGAAAACGCCCTATAGCAGAGGGTATTTTAAAGGTATCGAGAAAAAAAAAAGAAAAAAGAAGAAAACTCGAACCGATACATGACTGGGCAGCCATTTCCTTGTGCCCTGAAACGGGCCTCATTAAATGCACTAAAGTAGAAGAAGAGAAAAAAAAAAGACAAGAAAAAAAGAAGTGGTCCGACTGTGGTTGAACTTGAACCGAAATAAATATGTCCTATCGGCTCGGGGTCATCACTTGTCACTTGATTTAGGATTAGCTAACCCTTTTTCTTTCCTTTTTTTTTCTTTTTTTCTTCTTTTTTATGTGCGCGACGTTTCCTTCGCGGTGCCCTTTCGGTTCCGTGTATAGGCGACTTATCGGTTCTAAACTTCGGAGTATATGTTTAACAGGTTGACCTATTAGATGGATCTGTCTGTTTTAAGCGAAGCACAATCCGTGTTCGCGCCTATATTGGAACGTTGCCTGTGTGTGATGCCCCAAAAGAGAACGCATTCTTTTTTTTTTCTCTCTCTCTCTCTCTCTACAGTAAAGCGACAACCGTGTTATAGTGGTTAGCTTGGTGTACAGGGCTGCAAGACACTGAAGATGTTACAATATCCGTTTCGGAAAACTATGTGCGCCGCAGTATTTAAATTACGTTAATTTTGATTTCTTCAAAATATATTGTCGCTTTAGTCGATGATGGTGGTAGAAGAGTAGAAAACAAAAGATGTGGTGTAGTGAAACACAGACATGATTTTTTTCCCCATATTGTTTAGGCATAGTGTATTATAAATGATCGCGAAATGTTTTGTTGCTATGTACTTAAACTGAACGTTGAAATTCAACTAGAGGGTGTCGGCAACAATGTTCTGTTAGCATACACGCGCACGAACAATTAACGCACGATAAAGCTAACAAAGAAAAGCAGAACAACACAGCACTTCCATTTTTCCGCTTTTAAAAACTTTCTTTTTTTGTCACACCCTCACGCGTCGCGCACTATAACACTAACTCCAGTTGGTATCACAGCTGTCCACAATAAGCGAGTACCACTTCTCGGGATGCTTTAAAAAGGTGAATACACCGTTTTGAATGTAGATGAACCCATTTCATGGAACGACACGAAACAAAAAAAAGAAAAAGAAAGAAAAAAACAAGGTGATATTCCTTTTACGAGTGCTCGTGGTGGTATCTTTTTTTCTGTTTCTTCTTTTTGTTGCGCCGATTTTGTGTACGTATCGCGAGCATTAGAAAATGATTTAGAACGGGCCGGCTGTATGTTTGTCACGGCACGCCGCCCCGGTCGCGAGGCAAATTGGGGGGGGGGGGCACGTGACACGACTGCGGAAACAGTTCCGTACGCCCCGTTTAGTGTGAAGAAATAAAAGGACGGCGCCGAAGCAAATAGGCACCTGATGGATCTTGTCGGCTGACTACTTCAAACATAAATAAAAAGAAAAAATGCGTACATCCACGAATTCAAGAACAAACGAATTAAATATAACAGGTGAGAGAGAGAGAGAAAAGGCGAGAGAGACGTGGTGAGGATAGGCTGCAGGAAATTGGAGTCCTTTGCACAGGTCGTGTTCCTCTGCAAATTTCTTTCTTTCTTTCTTTCTTTTTTCTTTATGTCTTGGTGACGCACAGTGAACTTTTGTTGTTGATTGCCGTTGTGCACATATATTTTTTTGTCTGATTGCATATACCTGCGGTTTTAGAAGGAGCAGGTTGAAACGAGGTCATATCTGTATCCTGGCAATTGATCACGCGCAATTGATCACGCGCAATTTGAATGTTGTCCTTATTATAATGCGTTTGGGTGTTAAGCATTTAACGGATTGCGCTGAAAGCAGTTCGAACGTGCGGTGCTGAGGGTGAACCAAGAAGAATACGTTTCGTTCATGTTTCCTTTTAGAGTGCGAGAGTGACAGAAAGAGGGTGTGTGTGTGGGGGGGGGGGGAAAGAAATTGCAGCATGCGCGATGCAGTCTGAATGAAGTAAAAGAAGAACGTGCTTATAGGTGGGGGGGGGTATATTTATTAGACGAAAAGGAAAAAAAATGGAGGAAAGATCAGCCAAACGAGACGTCGGCTTGCTATTCCAGAAATAATAATAATAAATAAATAAAAAGAAAAGATAAGAATTAAAGAAACAGGAAGGAATAAGAAATAACTAAATAAAGAAAAATAAGAAATAAATAAATAAAGAAAATTGAGAAATAAGAAATAAATAAATAAAGAAAAATTAAGAAATAAGAAATAAATAAAGAAAGAAAAATAATTAGGAAATAACGAAAAACTAACAAATGATGAAAGAAGGATGAGGTAGGTGCGTATGGCTTTTTATGCGCCCAAGGCATACTAGTAAACTGCGTACGCATAAGTACTAGGGGTTTTTCCAGCCCCCAAGACAAACAAAAATGAAATATGAAATAATAATATCAATAATGAAACCCATATGAGCGTTATACACTCGCGCTATCGGATTCCAAAGCCCCTAAAGACGAAAATCCTGGTGAATTGCGTGACGTGGACACTTGCATGCAATTTCTCCTTATTTATTTTTTGATTTTTTTGCTTACAAACAATCAAACAAACAAACACCTGCATCAAGCGCGAGCTTTTGTACGGAATTTGTGGCAACTTACGACACAATATTGTCCGTAGTTTTTAATTTTAATTTTCTGAAAAAACTATTAATGCAGTTGGGACGGCAATTATTGTGGCCAACGAGTATCCGATGGCTCTGTCTATCGAAAAGATATATTTTCTATAAGGTTGCGCACCTGCTGCTTCGAGGAACCTTTAATACCGGGGTCGAGACAACGCAGCGTTTAATAACTGGTGTCACCAAATGCCTCACGTACGAATATTTGCAAGCTACAGATCTCTCTCTCTCTCTTTCTCTCTCTCTCACTCTCTTGTTCCTCACGAGCTCCTATATATCGTAAGCACAAAAGGAAAGACGTCTTATAATAAAGCTTCATGATCAATTACCTAATAAGCAGGTCTGGCCTCTGAGAGTCCGAGAACAGCTCAAGGGGCGCACAGGCGCCCTTCTTTCAAAAGCCACGCTTTTCCCCTAACCATAGGCGTGTACCTTTTTCTTTTTGAAAAAAACGTGGTGGCCTTTAGCGTTAATACCCCGATTTAGCCGCAATTTTTCTTGTCAGCCCTTACGAAAGACGTATGTGATATAGGGGTAGTTGCGAGATGCCTTGTCTTTTGTGCCTAAACTTATTATATATGCTAATTGGGACATCCGTTTCCCCGGGAGAGCCTGTAGTGGCGAACCGGTGCGAAAACCTTTCATGCATAGGTGACTGAGATCCAAAGATATTCGTCATAATTAATGTTATTAATGATTATACGCACTTTGCGTAACGTAGAATACACAGATTAATCATGCATGCGCATGTGCAGTAATGGTTTCACCCTTTTTCCCGTGGCTATACACTCTTCCCTTAATGTCTAATTAGCACGTGTGCTGCAAGTTTTTCACGCCCTGTAAATGCTCTGACTGTCACCAGTAGAGGGCAGTGTGTGCACGTGCAACGTGGTTCAACTATCGGTATTCAGCCGGTCGTTTCATTGCAACGATTGCGTCCTTTCAATACGGAGGTGAGCTGCAGCATCATGAGGGTGTACCAATATACGATATGTCAGTGTCTCTCACCCAATTCCCGCGGTACACATTAAATGACCATTCTCACTCTTGTATCTCCAACTACCTTTATCATAGGAACTTTATCGCTATTATTTCTCCAAAAAAAGATGGATCTATCATTTATAATACGCCGTCTGAATCGTTCAAAGCAAAGCAGACGACAGCCGCTTGTTGCGCCTCTTGCGGTTACGGAAGACATGTAGATACGTAATACATCTTCCTTTCTTCCCTTTCCCCAGCAGATTATCTCTTTCTGCGCGAGAAAATTCGTCGTATTTTATTCTTTCCAGGAAAGATTATCGGTTCTTTTAAGACTTTGTTTTTATATTAAAAAAGAAAAAAAAAGAAAAGTCGGACGCCGATAAAATTTGACCCGGTCGTGGAAGGTGTGTGCGTGCTACAGTTTTCCGGAAGGATTAATATACAAACGGATTTTGGTTCGGTTGTAGATCGTTGTAAAAGGGAGCCAGTGACATATAAGCGCTGTTACGTGATTTGGGTTGTATACCGGCGACGACTCCCCGGATGTACTCCCGGAGCACGCTTCTGTAGAGTAGGACCGGGTCGGGTGGAGGTCACGCCGAGTGAGTGAGTACGAGAGCGAGGTATGGATGAGGGGTTATGGGAACTACTCAATGGAACAGGTCGTCTTATCCGTGTTTTGTAATTGGGGCGTTTTCGGTGTATTTGCACCTCTGTCGTCAAGGGCATGTCAGATGGATGGTGGATGTTCTGCTAAGCGTCTATACCCGTGTTCGACCTATAAGAAGGGCAGGAAATGTAGTCTGTCAACCCTAACAGTGTTACTCCGCCGGAAAAAATATACTGCAGCGCCACCAGCCGCCGCTTTAGGGCTCCTTGCACTATCTGTCGCGGCGTACAGTGATGCGGCTACCTATCGCAGCCAACGGGAAAAGGCGCAGGGCGGGCCTTAAACGTGCCGTTCTTAAGTTCAATAGGACTACATGCGAATTGGTGTAGGGTCAGTCCGACAGGACGTTCCAGTGGGTTCATGTCAAGTCAGATGGCGTTAGATAACGTTCCTGCATTGACATGTCATGTGGGGAACAAAAGTCAAGAGGATGGACAAGACAAGAAGGACAAAGAGAGACCTGGAGTTATAGCGACCGCGACGTTGTTGGTGTCCTTCCACACTTAGATCTTCCTGGCAGCGCGTGAGCACTGCAGCATCGTAGCGCTGCCCGTGCTTGTGCAATGAGCGGCGCTACGATTGTACGGTGCTGAGGCGCTGCCAAGAACGCGCCCCAGGTTATCCTGAGTGCTCCAGACGAAAATGCCAATAGCTGCAACAACGGTGCTGTGCGTCATGATCTACCCCCGTGGAGTTTCCAAACCGTTGAAGCCTTACTCCAAGCACCGATAGTTGATATCCCAGTATGTACACCGCTGAGAAGTATATATTATAACGAGCGCATCCAACCTGTGCGTGTGACGCAAGACACCCACCTGCACTCGACCTGGAGCCCCGCCAGGAGGAATCACTCGACTGTAGTACCAATTCCAGCTATAATTGTACGTATTCCATTTGCGTGCGTTAAATATTCACTTAATCTTCTCTCATACGGAGATAAGCCGCAGCGGTACACACGTTTTTCTTTTTCTTTTATATCGAACTCGTGTCCGGCTACTTTTGCCGCAGGTACTCCATCTCATTCCAGAGGCGTCTGCAAGACGTTCATGATCACCTGGACTTGTGGGCGATGCCGAGAAGACATTGATTATGCATTATATGCACGATATGTCAGCGGGGACATCCTGTTCACTTTCACTTAAGACGTGGGAGAATGGTTTGAATGTTGCTGGCAAGGAGCTCCAGTTCTGTGCATCGTGGAATGTGGGTTTTCACAGAAGGATCTTTGCTTGCTTGTTTCGAACCAATGTCACCTCGTGTCTATATGGGACGTCCTGCGGAGCGAAGTGGAAAGTATGGAAGATTATGTTAGGTGTCTCTTAAGTATGTGAAGGCTAACTGTAAAGTATGCAAAAGTTGTAAGGATGTCACAGCACCGACGCTTCCAAGTTCAGGGCGACAGCAAGGCACTGCCAGCGCTGTGGATCAGGCTACGAAAAGTCTTACTGCTAACAATTAGAACGAAATAATGGAATGACTAAGTGCGAACAATCAGTTCCAGGCAAAGTTATGGAAACATTCAGGAGAAGTCCATGGAAAGTTATTGTGTTAAAGCCTCGAATAAGGGCCACTTGCAAGAAGCTACTGGGAGCATTTCTAGTGTATACAGTTGTAAATAAAGAAAAAAATGGGGATGTGAGTTTCGACGAAGTCAAACTAGCTACCCCAGTACACTTGATACAGAAAGTTCAAACCGATGATGAGATAATGAAAACACAAAGAAAGAACAGATTACCGGGGATAATTAACTGCTTTACCTTATTCTGAAGAGGTTGCGACGCTTCGCCGAAGTTATGGTGGATGATCATAAAAGACGATTACACGCATCGACATGAACCTGCACTTCAATTTTCTACAGCAAATGGATGCGCAGAAGACCGACATATAGCAGAACTCGTGACGTCACGGCGGGCGTCTCCGCCTGTGAGGCGAACGCGAGAAAGGTCACGTGCTTCCGAGAACCAATGGGAGCAACGTAGGCTCTCGTGCTTCTGACGTCGGAGCTCGACGCGGAAGTTGTTTTTAAATTTCGTGTTAGCGCCGCGAAGCAACTGTAGCTATGAGCGGCGTTCAGACGTGGGCATATGGAGAGTGTGGAGTGGGAGACCTGGGGGGTTAGTATGCGTCCTGGGCCGACTTCAGGGGGAACTGTTCCGACATTCGCCTGAAAAGTCTTCCGGAAAACCCAGGGAAAACCTCAGACAGCACACAGCCGGTTCGCGAATTTGAACCCCCCTCCGTGTCTCGGCATGGAAGACGATCACCCCGACCACTGCGCCACGCGACGCGAGCTGGTCGACGCAGAATTGCGCCCAAGGTTAACACGCCAACAACGACACTTAGGGGCAAAAAATGAAGAAGAAAAAGTTTCTCAGTGTTGCAATGTGGTGCAATGCGCCAGATCTATCAAAGTGCGAGAATCCCTTAAAGTACATTCGGATCAGATAACCTTCGAGTGATCGATCGGTGCGTCTGCACCAGAAGTACACATTGTCAATTTTAATGCGGTTGTAATGTTACGTTAGTGCGTAGAACGGACAGTAATGATAGCGTTCTGCGACACTCTAATCGGTGCGTGTGACACATCGTATTGTTTCTGATGGCTTCAAAACGGATCGCGCGGCCGCACCTGTTAATTACGCCGACGTCCAGTTGACGCTGCAGCTATCGGTCATCTTTCTGTCGTGGCCACGCCGAGTTTAATGCGCGTAGAGTACGGCGCATTGTATAATTAAAAAAGATATGGACCGCGCTAAGGAGACAGTAATGGATTCGTTAGATATACCGGTGTACTCAACTACCCCGGGCAGTACCGGAACAATGACGGCGACCAGTGTTGACATTGTGGAGCACCCGTATTGTTTTTGAGTTGTTATCGCACTAATCTAAACAGACAAATTGCCGTGAACATGCCGTTAGAAACGGTTATCTAATTAAGGTTACGAGGCTCGGAACATTAATTAGATAACTCTTTCTAACGGTATGTACACGGCAATTTGTACGTACACGGCAATATTTGCGCCAGTATAGTACGTCTTAACGCAGCTAATACCTTTAATTTATTCATTGACAGAGGCAGCAGACAATTGGTCGGAAGCAAAGTTTTTGCTTCTATCCATCATAATCATCACCGTCTTATTGCAGTGCCCGTGGACAAAGCGCGTCATAAACCACCTGCTGTGTGTCGGCGTGTAATTCACGAAGAAGTCGAAATAATGCAATGCTAATTCGTGACTTTACGTCCCTATTATTTTTTCCGTCAACATCAACATCAACTTTACGTCACGGAGCAACGATGTGATCGTGAGCGACGCCACGGTGTTCGGTTAGTGGATTTATCTTGCCATTTTTCAATCCAATCCAATCCAATCCAATCTTAGCTTCCATCAATCATCTTCAATCTCAACACACGGCACACCGTATATTTAGTGTCTATGCAACATGTACCGTGATCCCATGTTCAAACTCCCTGACATTAGGATCCGCAAGTGCGTCAGATCCTTCGAGGTCAGTTGAAAAAGTCTAAATAGAAAATGAAAATAAATGGCAGTATTATCAAACAAAAGTTACGTAAAACGGACAGTGCCATAACGATGACTCAGCTTGACTCCAAGCTGAAGTCATTCTTACATTTCTCATAGAGAAACTCATTTCTCACCTAGAACGAGCTCATGTAATTGAGGCACGTACACTATGGAAACCACGACGTCATCCCACAGCACCCGGAAACAACGCGGACAAATAGGTTAAGACCTACGAGGTGTGACGTATCGAAAAGTATGAAAAAAAATCGCAATCACTTCCAATTATGAACGACAATTTTTTTTCCCTGCTTGCTTATAAATCACAATCCGCGTACCTTGTACCTCATCACACATGTACTTCCATTTTACAGCCTCGAGTGACAAGACCACGGTTAAAAAAATCGAAGACACACCGTACGTGCCGTATTAATATAAAAACGTACTTCGCGCCCTCTTGCGTATTTCGAATGCATCAAAGGGGCGCCCGTGTACTGGCACCTTTAATTCCAGCCACGTTTCTGCCGCCATTTTTCACGCGGTTTTCTGCGATGAGCGCGATTTACAAGATTACACATATTCGCTTTATGAAAGGAAGGCATTAATCAAGTGCCAGGGGCAACATGGGGGGCGCGGAAGGGGCGTTCGTTGCCCCCAGTGGCTGCGTTGTTTCGCGAAAAGTGACTACATCCTCAAGTAGGCCTGTTCTTAGCTGGTGGAGGTCCTTCGTTTTCATTAACGCTCTCTGTGACAGTGTAATTGGAGTGGATTTTAGAGCGGTGGACCACCCCGTGATTAGGTGTGATGGGAATCCTCGTTAATCGGCAAGATGGTGGCGAGAAGTATAGTTTTTCTCGGGAGGCATGCCGGAGGATGATACGCGGAAGGTATAGTTGTAAAGGGGCGTGAACTGTGCTTGACAAGATCAGTAGAAAGTAGATCGGGATGGATAGGTAGGAATTCATAACCAACAGATGGGCAAGCTGATAGTGACAAGATAACATTAGACGAAAACAGAGATATAGGTATAGAGAAGAGAACATGGACAACGTATAGGGCATTGGTATATATAGGACTTACAGGTACTGTCACGTGCTCCAGAAGCGGTTTGACATATCTCTGCGTTCTGGCAAGATGAGTTCGATATATCGCTTACTTTCTTACAGGTTGATTTCGATATACTGCTGCTGTTTTGCTTGATGAGTTCTATATATCGCTTACTTTCTTACAGGCTGATTTCGATATATTGCTGCTGTCTTGCATGATGAGTTCGATATATCGCTTACTTTCTTACAGGTTTATTTCGATATATTGCTGCTGTCTTGCATGATGAGTTCGATATATCGCTGCTTTTTAACATGGTGACGTCCGCAACTTTCTGGACGCGAAGCTCGTCATAACGAATCTTGTGACATATTTTGCAGGACGATTAACTGCTTTGGGATTAAACGTACAGGTCATGGTAGCTTTTGCGGAATCCACCGTCCTAAACTGAGCGAACTGTAAAGTTTCAGATCTATTAGTGATTAGAGTAGAGTAGAGTACGAACATAATATTGTTAAAGGAAAATTTATTAAACTCAAGAACGGAATAAGAACTGCTACTTCACACTGTTCACACGCATACTGTTTTCTTCTGCGTGATGGTTTCTATAGCAGGAAACATAACCCTGTCGTGTACTGGCATAGAACCACATCAAGGGCTTGCACTGGCTTCCATTCTAAAGGTGGCCTACGCATCGAGTTAACAAAACCGAGCAGAAAAATCTACGGGGTCCCTATATTCTCCCACGTTGTATTCTTCATACCTATACCCTTCGCAAACTGAAACGCCATTGAAGTAAGCACGAGCTTGGCCCAGATTTTTTATTTTTTAAATACCATCACGTACGCGATGTAGGACCCAATAGCATTGGGGCTCTTAATTACCGCCTTTCCTTTCTTCTTGGCAATCTGTTACACAAATGCTAGACAGCTTGCACCGCGAAGCTCGGCCGCTATAATCACGAATTGATCTTTTTGCCTCTAATTGAGAAACACTTGGGGCTAAGCCTTTTCGCTATGACTGTCAACTTGGAGTATACTTGAAGCGAGAATGATGTATTTGCACCTGAGAGGAGAAAAATTGCACGCTTGTCGTGATGAATGCGACTCTAATGGGTTGACAGTGAGTTTAAATGTTGGTGTTGGCAAGTCCACCGTTCGCTTGACCCAGAATGCAAGTATCGTCCACGTGCAAGTGCGCATTAGTATGCTAATCGGAACGACGCCAGCACACAATACATTTTATTACTGCTATCCCACGCATTCACTCAGTTAAACGAACTCGTTTCTTTAATGCAATTAAGGCAGACGGTGAAATGAACACTGACGCTGTGTGGTAGAACCATGCAGGAACCACACCCGTGAACTGGATCGTAAATGTTTATATTAAGCGTAGCAAATGAGATAGCTGAGGTATTAGTAAGCCGAACTGTAAATGTTTCTACTTAGCGAAGTGTTCGCAATAAACGGGATGACAGGATTTTTACTAAACCGAATTGCAGACCTACCCTTAGGGGCAAGTGGTCTTAACAAACAGCACTACTGAATTGTCACAATATTCAAATTGCAAAGTGTTTTTTCTTTGGCACTTAAACTAAGCTAAACGATCGGAAGTGTTCGTAATAAAGAGGATGACATAATTTATAATATACTGAAACGCAAATGTTTCCGTATTCGAGTATTCGTAACAAATGCGAAGACCGAATCGCGAATGCAGGTTGCACCTTCAGTAGTTATACAGGCGCAACCTAATTCTGTTACATTACCATTAATAGTTCTTTAGCGTTGACTAACTGGTAGGGGAAGGTGCGATATATAAAGCGGTATATCTGTTATAGTATCAACGTTCCTCAATTAAAACCGCTCACGATCTGACCACGACTGTGTTGAGGAATAGCTTCAGGTGTGGAGGCCCCAATTCGTCTATTACAGTCACCCCGTTTTGCGTGAAACTGGACACAAGGAAAGTGTGGAATTTCAGTAGAAAGCGTCGTTGTTCTACTAGTGTGCTGACGCTGGACAGGTTAGTGTTGTGTTGCGTGTGCATAGCACGAAGCTGACTGCAAGGTTACCTCTAAAAGTAACTGCTCTAACCGGTACTTCAAACTTGTAAGTTAAAAGTCAGTTTAAAAAAGGATTCGTTGATTTGCCGATTTCTTCTTTTCTTCCGAGAATTTAGATCTGAGAAGAGGGCGCTTGACCTGCGGGCCCTACTGCAGATGAATTGGGATTGGATTGGATTGAATTGGAGCTCAAAATTGTGTGAAGAATAATATGGCTGCATAGTAGGAACTGGGAAATAGATGCAATCTACAAATAAATAAATTACTAGTCATTTCATCCAACGGCAAAGCAGTTAACGGTGACGGTACCACCTGGACATCCTATTGCCATGTGCTAACGGAAAGCCAATAGCAACCTCCAGAAGAGGTGCGGAGACCGTGAGCATACCTGCGACATGACATTTCGTATCAATCCCGGTAGCTCTCATCAAGAAGCCAGAGTGCATGCCACGGTTCGTACCTGGACCTTTCAGACTTCTGACTTTCTGGTCTGGCATGTTAGCGCTGGATGCACCCATGCTGGCACACAACTGGATGCACAGCCTTTTTGTGGGCTGCGGTTGTCGAGTACAACACGAACAACTGTCTCCTTCTAGGCGTACACTGCAGTCACAGCTTGCCACCCTTGGCTGCCGCCCCTTCAACATGTCGAGCGTGGCCCTTGGGACACCGCGGCCCACTCCAGGGCGGCCTTACATCATGTAGTTGGCTTTTTCGAGGCGACAGGCCTAAAGGACTCATTGTGACCCCAACAACGCTCTCGAACATTCCCACCATCACGATCACGATCAGGATCGCCATCGTCATCGCTCATTATCGTCATCACTCATCATTGTCACCACTCATATTAGACCCCCTAGCTATGGGGTAGCGTTCCACTTCTAAGTGGAAAACCTCCCGACTTCATCATCAGAATATATCTGTTGTTGCTGTTGTTGTCTCCTTCTAAATTTCGTGTCCCACGCGAATGGTACCCGGGGGTAAACAGGGCGGCGCCTCCTTTCATGGTTTCACCTCCTTGAAATTCTTCGCAGACGTTGGTGGAGGTAAAAGCGTCTCCTCGTATAACTCTGCCTCAAGGCGCATACAGACATCGTGATTAGGAACCGATCAGCATGGCTTTGTCCATGCATATGTTTACACTTTCTGAATGTGAGAAGCTCATTCGTTCACAGCCCACGGATAACATTTCCCTTTCGTCTCAAGGCTCGCCGCTGTACCTGAAGACATTCACTAGGTCAAGGACGCGAGCGCTTTTGCACAAGGCACACTGCGAAGATAAGCACAATTAAAAGGCATCAAGGCAACGCGATATGCGGGGATATACGTTATCGAAAACAACTGGCTGCAGGCGAACGAGACCTCCCGTTCTAGACTAATTAAGCTGGTCTAGAATGTCTTGCACCCAGTGGAAAAAACACTGCCGATATGCCGCTCCACGCTCGCTGAACGGCCGGCCTTGCTTTGTCGTCGAAGACTTTCTTTCTTTCTTTGTTTCTTTTTGTTGAGTGAAGTCTTCAACGTCTGGAACTGGATGCCCTTTTCGCGAACATTGTAGGCGTGTGTTAATTACACGTGTGATCACTGGTCACATAGACCTCTGAGCTGAATATTGAGCAAAGCAAAGGCCGGGCAAAAGAAAAAGAAAAACATACTGAGTCGTGTTTGTGTCGTGTCTGCTTCCCTTGTCAGGCTGCGGGAAGAAAACGACCATGCAGCAGCGCGCGCTGCAAACGCGGCGCGTGGGCAGGCTGCAACGTGTATTCTTCTTGTTCTTTTTTTTCTTTTTCTGCGGACTTAGCGGGCTTTTCTTTTTAGGCGCAGAAAAAGAAAGAAACACTTTCGTCGGATACTTCTCAAAGCACTCTGCAACTTTTCAGTTAATGCCTCGATCCTTAAACCAATCTTTTAGGAGTTAGCTAATTAGTCTATTTCCCCTATCTCTTTTGTTACATTGCATTAAACATATTCCCCCTAATTAGTCTAATCTAAGTAATCAGTTAGGCCGAGTGAAAGAAATACTGTACTGGGGACTACGATACACAGACTCTGTCGCGACTCACATCCACACTTTTTTTTTTCGCAAACCCTAATCAGAATACAGGAGTGCCGACGTAACATTCGGGTCTTCTCGTTCGCGTGTAAGGCGCCCCCGTCTTCTTGTAAATCCTGGTGATATGTTAGTTGGGACATCCCAGTATATGCCTAATAAATTTTTCTCACGTTTCCCACAGAAACGACTCCCCGTTCCCGTCCTTGGCTTTCGTACTTATCGTTGCCTCTCCTTCTTCGAATAACGTCGACAACACCCCTCACTCCGTCTCAACCTCATTGACCTTCTGCACTCCATCGGCGTTGCCCAAACACATGCGCACATTCCTTTTACAACTCACAGAGACGTGAAAACAGCGCACCGTTTGACCCTCGTTCTTCAGCGAAAAAAAATTCATTAGTTTCTTTTTGTTTTGTTTTTTTCCCACCGGGTTCAACATTGTTCACTGTCGCTTCCACACTCGTCGCCTCCTCCCTCATTTCATTAAGTGACCACGCGCCCTTCTACCGTCAGTGGCTACTTAGCATATCATTTCCATCTTAATAGTTTTATCTCCTTATCCATCTATCACACCCCGGTACAACATCTCCAACGCATATGTAGAAACGAGAACTGGCCGCGTGCTCCCGCGCGTTCTGCATCTTGGGCATCGTCGATGACTGTGGCCGGTTTATGGGCGTCCTGCTCGTCCTTTCACAATAAGAGGCTGGATGTTCCAGTAAACGGAACGGCAACGAAAATCGGAGAAATCGGATCAAGGGGAATCGACAACGATCGCGTCGTGATGGCGATTGAAGACCGCGATAAAGGACCTTCTGGTTCTTGGCCGAGGAGGAACAAGGACGTGGAACGGGACCGCGCTAAGTCTGGCCTTTAAGTGCGTATACGCTGCCTATTTTTCGGAAGGGTTTGTAGTCACATATATATATATCTGGGATGGTAAGCCTAGATTAGAAAGAGTGCAAGTACCGCGTTATTATTTAGGTTACCGAGGTGTGGCGTGTGGTTACCGCGTGGAATGACGCCTGCAGGATGGTGGCTGGATGCACGATGTTCATTATATTTGGGCGTGGCTTTCGTACGGTGCAGTTCGGAAGGGACCTTGTTGTCGAGCTTGTTATATGGATCGGTTGTGTGTTCGAAGTTGCCCCCTGCAACGGGCTATTGACCTGGTCATGTAGACCAGCTGTATTTAGGAGTCTTGTCTTGCCCCCAGCACTGCCGCGTTCAGTTGCTAGAGAACTTCCTGTGGGATCGTTATGACTAGCATTTGTAGTATGCGCGAGCTTTCCCACCTCGGAAATTGCGTATGACACCCGTGGTTAGGTGTCTGTGGTTACAACTCTGTGGCTGACCACCGCTGTTCGGTTACAAGTTAAGCACACAGAAAGAGAGAGAGAGAGAGAGAAAAGGGATGAGGAGACAGTCACGGCTACATGACTTGCATCGAACAACATCCCTTACAAGTTTCTCTTGTGTAACCAAACTCCTGCAGCAAACCGAAGTCAAGCCATCATCGTAGCAATTAAGTAGGAACTGTAGCAGATCATCCACAAGCATGTAACATAGCGTTGTGTCTCACACAACTCAACTGCGAATCTTCCATTGAGAAATTCCTGCTCCACGTTTAACGGTAAAGCGAATCCCAGGAAACAAGAGAAGGAAGGATATTTCCTCTCAGCAAGCATCCTACTATAAAAGCCCTTAAACACCACCGGGGGGAATCGAACCTGATACTTCATAGTTTTTTTTTCTTTGAACTCTATTAGGAAGCGTAAAAGCGGTTTGACTACACTCGAAGGAAATCTTACGACGATGCTGGTATGATATTTTGATACAGAGGACTAGGCGATACAAGAGGACCTCGAGACCTTCCAGGGCAAAGACGTGAGGACCGCTTCTTTTGGCCCGGAGGCTTTTGCTTTGGGTGTCTCCGTCAAAGCGTGGAGGATCTGCTCCGAAGGAATTAATAGAGCCGTTCATCAACGGTATCCTGCAGAGGAAGACGCTTGTTGGAGGAAGACCACCCGTCGCCCCCATGTACGCAACGGAGGGAGTCGTGGACGGCGGCTCTGTGCCTCAGCGGTCGCCACGGCGCGGCGTTTCTTTTAAGTTGACCGTCCGGCGTGAATTTGCGGAACGGATACTGATGACTGAGGTGGAAGGTTAGAAACGGTTCTGGAGCTTAAAATCTGGGAACGTCGCAGGCGCGTGCTGGGAAAGCAAATGGGTTTCAAAGTTGCCAAAGAGGATGTCGCTGGAACAATCGCACGATTTCAATAAACCTTTCTACAAAAGCGAGCGCCACCTGTTGTATTGGCATCGAGGCGGAAGTCCAGTCATGTGGAAGCGCCACCTGTGTATTGTCACCCGCAAGGGCTCATGGGAACTTACAGGGCCTTAGAGAGTGAAGGTCGCCTTTTTACCCCACCAATGTGAAGAGCATGCCGAATTTACTCCAATTCATTATAATTGACAGGGATATTGAGGAGGTATCCTATCGGAAAAAAATAGCCGAACATCATGCTCCTCGGAGCACCACGAGTATAGCACGCGACGACTTTTTGAGCGCAATCGCTGCCAGTCCGACGAAAGGAGGTTGGAAACCCAGCCCGCAGAGTAATGGTAGAAAAAGTGACAGTTCCTGAAATTGGGAAAGGGTAGGCATGATCCCAGCGGAAACCAGACGTGACAAGCCATGCCTGTGTTATCTCTTTCTACGACGCCGGTGTGGGCCGGGTTTCCAACCTCCTTTCGTCGAACTGACAACGATTGCGCTGAAAAATCCGTCGCGCGCTATGCTCCGTGTGCTTCGTAAAGCACGGTGTTTGGCTATTTTTTCCGATGGGATAGCTCCTCAATATTCCTGCCAATTCTAATGAATTTGAGTAAATTTGGTACGCTCTTCGCATTAGTGGGGTCAAAAAGTAATCTTCACTTGGCAACTTGCCGAGTTCAGTTCGCAAAAATTTACGTAACTAAACTTAGGTTACGTTACATTCACATCAGGAGGTGGCAAAAACCCAGTAAGAACAAATTGACCGCATGATTCTAGGTGGCGTAGTTTTTTTTTTCAATCGTAATTCAATGACACGTTTTCTGGGACACCCTGAACGCGAAGTATGCGGCACCTTTCTACGTATACCCAATAAACCGATGTGCGCCCACGCAAACCTTTGCTCCTCGAACTGGATACGTGTTGCCCAACCGGATGTCGCTTCCGCTCATACAAACATACTACCGGAAGCAGGGTTCGAACCGACACCTTACCTTCCCACCTCCAATGTCACTCGGGTCACGCCCACTGTTTCTTTTTTGTCAATTTTAGCAAACGTAATTAACGTGAGCCTGCCCTGTTCTAATTATTAATTGCCCCGCGATATCATTCCGTTGCGACACGAGTGAGACCACCCTTCCCCGCGGCCCCGGACAGAGAACCGGTTAATGCGTCGGCGATTAATTGTAAATGTCGCTGTAGGACAAATCATAATAATAAAAAAAAGTGCGCTTAAATTGCGCTGGCTCGTGTTCTCTTCTTATAGAGCTGAGATTTATTGATCCGTGTTTAAAGTCGTGCCCAAGAGCAGCGAATACCCGTTTGTGGATAGACGTTGTGGCATTCATATAGCCGCTATCCAATTCGGCTGAGCGGTCGTTGAAGTGCTATTGATTGGTTGTTTATTAAGTCACGGTCGTGATGTATAATGTGTGGTTGCATGCAGCGATGTAAAATATGTTTGATATAGCTTTTGTTCGGGTGACCTAGTTCCGATCGGTTGTGTTTTACGATTATTTAGGAAATTGTTCCTGAAGTTAGAAGTTGTCTATTTCTTTATTTTCGCTATTATTCATTTAAAAGGGAAAGGGGATGTATGTGTTAGTCGCGGCCGCGAAAATTTCGTCCGGTAAGACCCGTGCACGCTGAAAATACGCTGAAAATAGAGAGCTTCAGTGCATCGCACGTTATCATATTTGCGTGTGAAAGGGATAGTGTAGCGGTTCTGCGCAATGCGCGAAGCTCTCTTTATCTTTCGCGCGTGCGCAGAAACACCAACGCTATCTCTCTACGCTACAATACGATACGCTACATACGATACGCTAAAGCTCTCCATTGTGTCTTTTCCACTGTAAAAATGTAGAAAAGAAACGATGTCAGGAAACGTTTCTTATTCAACTTTTCCTTGTTCAAACTATTAGCTCAGAGCACAGTGTTTAGTCAGTGGTCATATATGTATTCTACGGAATCTGTAGTCGCAAGTAGCCTCGTATTGATCTACCTAATACGTACGGAAAACGTTACAAATAAGTGCGTTACAGTAAAAGTCGGCGCCTCTCCCACGGTAACACCTGCACGTTCACTGAAAACCGATCCAGCCAACGCACCTGAAAACTTTCCTATTAGCCCCCACTCATTTCTCAATCGACGATGCATTTAGGTCGTTCGAACCAATCCAGAACCGTTCGTTGCAGAGAAACCTGCGTGAAACTTGTATGAAAATCACGCACCAGGAAACTGCGCATAAATTACCGTTCCCTTCCACTACAACTTTCCAAACCATTACTTTCGTGAAAGGAGAGCGCCGCTTAACGCGAACGCATTCATTGCAACAGTTTCCCATTTGTCACCCTTGGCGTCTGGCCACATTGGAAGGGCCATTCCTATTTTACTTTCGGTTTCGTTTTGTTTTCCTGGTTCGATTGGACATAGCGTGCGCATCGGCCATCGGAGGCGACTTTATGTACAGGCGTCTTCCGCGTTGAACGACTTTTCAGGAAGCAATTAAGATGGGGGTTTTTTCTTTTCTTTTAATTCTTGTTCCTATCTGGTGGTGGCTGTAGGCGTTGTCTCTTCGAAATCTAGGGGGGAGAGAGGGGCCGGTTGTTTTTAAATTGAAAGTGGTTCGTTCCGTCTAACGAGTTTTAAAAGAAGGTGTCGCTTTGTTCGTGCGAAATGGAGAATATTTTAATGAGGCCGAACTGGTTCCGACGAAGAAGCTGCGTGTTTCAATCGGAAGGTGATCGATGCCGCTAAAACGGCGATGCGGATTTGGATTGCGCGAATCACGGCGGGACGTTGTGAAGGGTGGATATCTAAGGAAATCCATACGCGCTTTATGCTGTAAGAACGCGTTGACGAAAACTAACCCTTTGCTTTGTGTCCTAGTATGGCTATTCGTATTTACCCGTGTATTAGAAGCGTGAAAACTGCTAAATTAACGAACGCACACACGCGTAAATAAAAGCAATAAACACGTGTAATCAGGGCGGTGTCTTTTGGAAGCAGGCATGCGTTTGTATGACGACATATTTTCAGGAACGTCAACAGTATACTGGCATATTCGGGGGGAATAAATACCGATACAAATCGATCCCAGTACCAAGTATTGTGGCGGTGATGCCACGAATTAGGAAGACAGGAATGAAATGGTTTCCCTTAGAATTTACTTTTCGAACTTCTGCCTTTGCTGGTTCCTTGCACCACCTCTACACCCCCGCAAGGGTGTAACATTTGCAGTTTTTGCTCCCCAAGCATCGTCACTTTCACTCTCTCTTCATCTTTGAACCAGAGAGGGAAAGGGGGCATGTCAGCGAAAGTCACGTGACATGACAGCTACGATGGGCTCCCTTGTTGGAGAGCAAAGATAGAGGGCACACGCTGTTAAAAAGGGATGGAGAGTTACCCCTTTAGGGATTAACAGGAGAATAAACGGAGAATACAAAATGTTTTTTTTTTCACTTACCCGTCCTTACTCATTGTCCCTCCTTCATTTGATTTTTTTTCTTTTCTTTTCCTTCGACACCCTCCATCTTTAATGAAAGATTAAGCGAGAGCCTCAGCCGACGATATTTCGAACAGAGAAGAGGCCTCTGTTCGGAATATCGGGGCGACTTCCGAGCGGGGAGGTTCTTCCTCCCATCTGCATCCTTAATGAATCCACGATTTATTAATTCCAATTTATTTCAATCCCTGCCCACAAATTCTTGCCTTGTCACGCAGCGTGTCCATTATCCTACCGGAAAACGAGGCTATAAAAATCGCACGATCTTACCACCAGACCATTGGATTCTTCTTCCGTTCTGCTACCAACATATAAACATTTTATTTTCGTCTGCCGTCTCCCCAAAAAACCCGTTTAACGAGTGCCGCCAGACTAATAGAATGCAATTCCGTTATCACAAACATATATTTCCTCGAGGATTTGTCTTGTGCGTGTTACTTCGTCCGCCACCTGAACATTTCCATGAGCAGGCGCCCACAGCGTTCTGACCCCTGTGGGTCGTTCAATTAGGAGTAAAATAATTTTTTTTTTTTGCGAAGTCACAAAACGCAAATGCACTGTTGCAACCTGGAGTGCGGTCGAATTGGATTCGAGTTAATTATTTTGTTCCGAGTGGCAATTTAAGAGGTGAGAAATGCACGGCTGCCCTAAGGGGCCACCCTGCTCTGGTTGCTGTTGCAGCTGCATTGACAAATCGATGTAAACGGCTCGTGGATGTAAACTGAGTTGTGGGACCGTTGCTATCGTTGCCGTACCGTTACCGTATACTTATAACGCGTATCGATGGATGACTTGCACCTGTGTGACGCAGAGTCCTTCGCTGTGGTCTTCTTGCACGTGAACAGTAATATTTGCTCTTTTCTTTTTAAAAAAAAAAAGATCGTGGTAAACACCGCGAGTCGACTGTGGCTGTGAGTAGTGTACAGAAGTGGAGAGAGGACAGTAAGAAGGGAAGGGAGAAAGGGGAGTTAACCGTGGGGAGTCCTGCACGCTTAAAACAAAACTTCACCGCATAGCACGCTCTTAGCCATCCCGAATGATATACCGTTCTGCTCCCTGATTGGTTCAAAACGGGATGCGTACGACTTTTTTTGTGACACTTACGAAGTTACTGTAACTGTCACAAACAGGCGTACGCCCCGCGCTTTCCACAAATCAGGAGTGATAACGGTATTATGATACTTGATGATGATTATGATCTGATATGATATTATTTTTATATGATTTTTATATGATATTATTATTATTATGATTATGATACTACTATGATGATTATGATCTCGACACTGCGGCACTCAGTCAGGACAATGGTTCCAATGTTGAACTCCAACCCGTTCATCCGCTTGTATTTTCTGCGTGTAAGTGTCCTGGGCCAGATCGCCTTCGTCGCGACTAACATCACCATTTGTTTCGTTATCACATCACCATCACCATCTATAGGGACCATCACCAGCTCCCCCTCTTCCTCACAGTGATAACGCTATATCATTCTGTGCAATGGTTGGCCTTCGCTGTGCTATGTGGTGAAGTTCTGTTTTAACAGTGATTGGCCGACGACAGATAGCTTTTTTTTTCAATTCCGGGTTAGCGCCGCGAAGCAACTGTGGCTATGAGCGGCGTACAGACGTGGTCAGATGGAGAGAGGACAGCAGGAAGGAGTGAGGGACAACTCAACTCAACTCAGTTTATTGCAACGTAAGTTAATTCACCATAGTACATTAATAGCCGCGAGGCACGTGCCTGGACAGGGGGGTTAGCATGCCGACTTATACTCCTGGGCCGACTTCAGGAGGAACTGTGCCAACATTCGTCTCGAAAGTCTTCGGAAATCCCAGGGAAAAAACCTCGGATAGCTTTCAAAATGGCAAAGTAATCGGACGGTTTACTTTCCCGC
This sequence comes from Ornithodoros turicata, assembly GCF_037126465.1. Lineage (NCBI taxonomy): Eukaryota > Metazoa > Arthropoda > Arachnida > Ixodida > Argasidae > Ornithodoros > Ornithodoros turicata. Next base: position 7,675,782 of record NC_088203.1, on the reverse strand, counting down.
CAAAGTTATCCATGTAACTGTATCTGTTCAAAATGATAAGGTAAATGCGGAAACACTGTTTCGCCACACGTAGCACATTTTCCAGTGGCGCAGTGTGGACCATATAAGCCTTACATGATATGAGCCCGAAGGTAATTCCGATTAGTCTCCTAGAAATTACAGAGTAGCGGGCATCTTTATTTCATTAGGTGGCACAGTATGGCTGTCAGCATTCCCACGCCAATTTGACCGTTGTCTCATCAGTTATTCGTTGAACCCCGAACGTGCTGTATCATTTACGGCAACTGTCCCCAAGGCCTGCAAGAAACCGGATTTGATAAGACCGCGAAAGTGTGTTCTATACCCATTAGAGTGTTTTTGCCATGACTGCACCATACGTGTACCCCCATTTAGCAGGATACAACCCAATGCCCTATCCCGTCCAGTTCTGTATCCGTGCCAAGATCAGAGCGTCTCCGATGCCTCGCACGTCACATCGGAGACATCGGACGCTTTTAAACTGCTACGGCCTTAGGCTTTTTTAAGTTTTTCGCGCGTACGTATATTAAGTTGACCTTGTTCGCTGAGTACCACGTGCGAAATCGCGTTACAACTGTATATAGTTACACCCTGTGTTGGGTCTTTTTTAAAGACGGTTTTCTATAGGTTCGTGATTGTACACAATCACGAACCTAGACAACTGGAACAACTCTCCAGAGTTCTCCAGATGAAAGATAGGCGATGACGCGTGTTGGGCTTCAGAATGGAATAGAAACCTTTGGGAACACATCACTTTCTCTTGCACTGTAACGTCCTACACGTCTATATGCATTTTCAATGGCAAGGGATCTTCCTTTGGAGTAGACGAAGTGACCACTAAGCACTATACCAGCAAAACCTACAGCACTATTGAAGTATTCGAACATGCGCGAGGCATAGTGAGAAGTCACCAGAAGTGCATGAGGCGAACGGAAGCATTGCATAAAGTTTATTTGCTGCTTTTATTTAGTAATCAGTGACTAAGGAAGGCTGCATTTACCAGTACCCTTCGATAGGTCCCTCATTTTAGCTTTAAACCAGTCCATAAATATAGTTACCACAGCTTGTCGCATTGTGATTAGACTTTGTTTTTGCGCAAGAAAAACTCAAATCATCACCATAGTTTTTGAACTTATTTTCGAATCGAAAGAAAGGTAAATCGAAAATTGCTTATGTAAGATATACTTGCGCTACCTTCGTCTTCCGGTACAAACAGTCGACCAAGTCTCTCGTTGGAGGACCTCAAATGATCAATTCCGGTTACACATAACGGTGCCGTTATTATCACGAATGACAACAAAATGTTATTAATAGCCCCCAGCTGCTTGTCCATGCAATAGACGCCGCCGTACGAAATTAACTCATTCATAATAAGCTTATGGTCGCCGCACCCAAGGGGTCGTGGAATTCCTTGGTGGTCCCTCCGTCCGACCTGTTCGTGAGGCCGACTATAATAGGATGCGATATGAGTTCATAAATGTATATGCATAGACGCCATGTATTATAACCTCAATTTAGGCCGTTAATTGGCGCTACCTGCCGGCAGCTTTAGCACGGTGGTCGCGCAATTCTCGTTCTGGTACGCGTCTGACCTATGTAGCATTACTCGCTGGCCCGATGATAATGATGACGACGACGCTTTTGGCGCCTCACGAATATCGAACTGCATAGAGCAGTGTTTCTATCGGAGCATTGCGGGAAAGTTTCAAAACACACTCGCGCTTGGTTGGTCCAGGGTTGTCAAGACGACTCGGACGACACTTCGAGTAACCGACGCGTCGCGTCACGCAGTGCATGGTACGAGTTTCATGATAAAGCAGATTAAAAAAAAAAATCTAAAGTAGATAAAGGTAAAGATATCTAAAGCAGATAAAGATTTTTTTTCCCCAGTGTTGTACCTTTCTCTTGACTGTACAGCTCTCGTCAACCTTAATAATAACACTGGAAAAATTTGGTCTCGTTTCCGAGCGCGATTACTGCATCCTTTGGGGCCATAAGGAAATGTTGATAGAAAAAAAATTATTGTGTTAGTTTAAGACAAGGATTTTGTTCACTTAACATTCCCCCAGTGCCCCCAGGGTGGCTGCTATCGCGCTCGAAAATGAGACTGATTTTTTTCGAGTGTTATTATTAAGGTTGACGGGAGCTGTACCTCACATCTGAGCACACGCTCTGACAAAGAGTTATATAAAAAAGAGTAGGCGTTTCGGAGTAATGTCTGCGTCTATACTGTCTGAGGTATTCTCTGCGTTTTTCCGAAGACTGCCCAGAGGAATCTTGGCATAGTTCGCCCTGAAGTCGGCCCAGGACGCATACCCCCTGTCCGCCACTCCTTCTTGCTGTCCTTTCTCCATCTGTCCGCATCTGTACGGCGCTCATAGCCACAGTTCCTTCTCGGCGCAAGGACGGAATCAAAGAAAAGAAACAAATATGAGAAACTGACTTTACATCGTGGGGGGGGGGGGGGCAGACTTCTGCCCTCACTCCTCCTCCTCGAATTTCGGTGGTGATGGTGATGGTGAAAGGTCTCGCCGTCGTATTTCCACGATTACCCATGCCCTTATGTGCACCAATTAACGATACATACACGAATTGACATATTTCTCATCTTCCTCCATGGATTTTCATATATTTTCACGTATACGACTTACGAGGAGACAGAGATTTGTCTGTCCGTCTTATCTCCCTTTTGTTTTGGTTGTATCTCATTTTTGACCGTGATGTACATTTTAGATTGCAGCAATTTTTTTCCGCCTGATTTTGTTTGTTCTTTTACCCCTTTTTGTTTGTTTTTGACGTTTTTTATTTCGTACTCCTCACAGGATGCGTTACTTATATTCAGTGTATATCTGTTGTTATCCTGGACTGTTCAACAGGGCTTGCCCTTTCAGTCCTATTGCACCTATGCCTTTATAAACGTACTAAATTCAATAACAAGAAAGAAAGAAAGATTTACGTGTCATGCGAACGAAAATAACAATGGCTATAATGGTATAGTGGTGGTGATAATATTGCGATCATTACAATTGAGGGGGTGATGTTGCAAAAGCAAAGGGCGTTTAGTCTCTGGTCTGATACCTTCACGACGTACCCAGGGTTGCCACCAGGCCGGTATTATATACCGGCACGGCCGGTTATTTGCTCGCTCTGCCGGTAGGAAGATGATACCGGTAGCCTTTTGCCGGTATTTGTGACTCAACACCTTTCATAGGGGCTTTTACAGGGTTTTCCTTTCAACATTCCACTACAGCTTGAATAAATCTGGAGCACAGACCCAACTCCGTAGTCAACAGTCGGTTTCTTAGTTATTCATTACTATCATTGTTGTCTTGAGCGAGTACGCTGGTTCCTTCTTTCTCTCTCTCCGTATACTCTCCACCCCTCACCCACTTTCCCATTCCCGCGAACATTTCATCCTTTCCCTCTATTCCACCTCCTCTCCCTCAGCCGGTATTTTTCACTACGAAAGGTGGCAACCCTAGACGTACCACTGCCAACTTCCCCATTCGTCTGTCCCTGTCCAATAGATGTATACCGCTTACGTCATACCGTTGGCGTTACTTTGAAAAGGCAGAGTCCACATATTCCTGTAGAGCCTCGGCACACGTGCTTCCATACTGAAACGGTCGTCGAACGTTCCATTCGCGTCCTCGGGCGGTTTCTCGTCGCTCGGTATGCGTAGAGGAAAAGAATAAGAAAAGGAATACTCTCCGACGCCCCGAAGGTCCTCTGGTCCGTTTGTGAGTCTCCCAGTGAGGCTTTGTGTAATTGTTATGTTATTTGCGCTGGCCGTCCGCACCACACACGCAGCGGACGCTGGACAGGGACAAAATTACACGGATTAAAAGTAATTGACACACCCGCGATAATATGTCCGCTCCGAATGGAGGTCGTTTATCACTGCTCGGAGGAAAAGCAGAACGCTGCATTCAACGCGTAATGCTCGTTGGCTATATTATCATTTATTAGTGATGGAAGTGGTCCCGATACTGCAGTCGGTGTTGTTAACAGCAGCGCGATGAAGGAAAAATATAATGGCCGGCATATATGGACATTGGTTAGTTAGTAGGTAGACGTTATGTGTGTCGGGGTAATGAACGGTGTTCATTGCTGGGGTAGTTTATCAAGACGTAGGCGTTACACTAGTCGGTGTTGCTATAGTACAGGTTGTGTAATGTGGCGTCCGCGAGGAATCCGGAATTCTAAAGTTACCACTTAAAGACGCCTTCAAAAAAAAAAAAAAAAAAATCGTTCGTGTTTTTTCATACAACATCAAAACCATCGAATTCGAAACCAACTGCCAGCTTCCGGTTGAAACGGCCCTTCCCTCCTTCGCCTCTTCCGGTGACGTCACTGGCATTGCCGGCGAGATTCCCAATCGCTCAGCTGACTCAGCGTTGCCAGAGTGGTTGCAATCCGATACCACCGAAAGCTTGAACGGTGATGTTTCAAGCGACTGCTCGGCAGCAGAATGCAAGTCGGAAGACCGCACTTTGTGACGGGCAGCCTGCCTTCATGACCGACTCCAGTGACTTCGGTTCGCACACTGTTGCCTGAATTCAGCCAGGAGCGCGCAGCCGGCTGCAAAACCCGATGAAATTAATTTTGTAATGTTTCCGACTGTTTCAAAACGAAGTATTCCGGTTATATGCGTTTCAGGAACGCACTATTCCGATCGCACTTTCAGTTCAACTGCGTTTTTTTTGTCCGGACACCACGTTTAAGCCTACGTGTGTTAATTTTGACCAAAATTATAGTTGAACTGGCAGAGCGCGCAGGATCGCGCAGTCCCCTAAAAATGAATATGTCGCCGAAATGTTTTCTCTCAGACTCATTGCAAAACATTGGGAAATTTAATTTACTGGGATCTCGCCGTCCGCTCCGCGCGGCAAGATCAATTCAGGCAACTATGTGCCGGTAACGTCACCGGCGGTCACGTGGCTGTGCACATGAGCGGAATGTCGGCGCTTGTTCGCTCTGTTATCGTCGCCCTGCAGCTATTGCGTGTTACCTGTTGCCATGCGCTTTAATCTGCATCATGAGTGGCATGACTTGTGCTGCTTCAGACGACTGGAAGAGGACATCAGTGAAAGTTCCCACCCAAGCAGCACAACATCTTGGCTCAATATTGTGTCGGTATTCCCAATATTTGCCAAGATGTTGTGCTGATTGGGGACGGTCTTGCTTTTTCCCTTTCCCAGAGAGCCGGAATTACGGAAAGCCAAGGAGAGCCGTTTGCGTCGCGCGGCAAAGCGTCCGTCTCACATGGCAACTTCTCATCGAATGTGCAATGCGCTGCCGAAATCCTGGAGCCCGCAGACACGTCCGTAGGCATAGTTCGAAATGCTTGCGGATGCGGCGCGGTCAGCTGAGCCAATGGCGATCCCACCCACCGCAGGCGGAATGCCGGTGACGTCACCGGAAGACAGGAGCAAGGTGAGGCGGGAGTGGGCAGTTTGAACCGGAAGTAGAAGTCTGTTTTCGGAATAGGCGTTTTCCATGTTTTATGACGAAACGCGGGTGTATATTTTGCGAAGCTTCACTCTTTAAAAAAAAGTGTGTGTTGTAACTCCTTTTTTGGGGAGTACACCCTTGCCACATATATCACTCCCTTTAAGGAGTCTCCTTACTCCCTTCATAGCTATGAAGGGAGTGACGAGACTCCTTCACTAGGGTAATGGAGAGTAATTCGCATTGAGTATATGTGGCAAGGGTGTACTCCCCAAAAAGGAGTTACAACACACTTTTTCTTTTTTTGAACAGTGTTCTGCTGTTTTATCTTGGTGGAAGGCTTCCCGAAGTCAATATCACACAAAGTTCGAAAACCTTGTCTTTTCGCGGACACCACCTTTAACCGTGTAAACTGTTGATGCAAAAAGCAAGGTACATTTCAGCAGTGATGGCCAGTAGTTAACTACATGTAGTTAAACTACTAGTTAAACTATACCTGATTGTCGTTAAACAGTAGTTATCAACTACTTGCAGAAGTGTAGTGGCAACTACTAGTTAAACTACTATTTTAAGTAGTTTACTACGGTAGTTAGGTTACTGAAGGCGCCAACTACTTCCGACTTTTACCTTGAGCTACTTTGATGAGAACGGAGGTGCAGAGCAATTGTGTCGTGCATGTGTACTAAATCTTCACTTTTAATGCTTGTCTAGTGAAGCCTCGTTTGCTGTGAAATAATTCTGCAACTTAGTTGCAGAATTATTGTGTGTTGTATTTGACGATCGTAGCAATGTCTTGAGCCAAAGTTTATCATTGCTTGTGATTCATATTTAGGTGTCCAAGAACACTACATGGGATTGGTGTTGATGGACAACGTTAAGTAGAGTTATAGATGTAGTTAAACTACATTGCAGTAGATAAAGAAGTAGTTTTAACTGCTCCCCTGAAGAGTAGTTGAACTACAAGTTTAAACTACTCCATCGCAAAGCAGTTAGTAGTAATAGTTAAACTACTGTAGAAGTAGTTAGTGGCCGACACTGCATTTCAGTACCGTTTATTCAAACGTAATGCATACTGCTTTTACGCAATGAGTTCTTCCCCCACCCCCGATAACTTCGACTACTTTGATCTGGGTAAGCTCCTTTATGCTGGTCGGCCCCCTATCATGCCCTGTGAGTAGGTGATACGACGTAAGGTTTTGTCTCCTGATCGCTTCGGTTGAATAAATATTCATTATTACTATTGAGCAAAAATATGAAGAAAGTCTGTGGTAGGTCGGAATACACGAGGTAAAAATAAACCAGCGAAGTTTTTTTTTTTTTTTTTTCTTTCGTGATGTTTTACTTCGGATGCATCGAAACGCTGTTCGATCATCTCTCTGCCAGTACATCGGAACATTTCGAGTCTCGCGACCTCGAACAGTCCGATACGCACGTGGAAGACGGCAAAAACTATTTTTATTTTTGTAAATAGTCTCCCTTCCGCACATTGACTCGTGTATATCTATATTTTTATTTTTTTATGAACGTCGGACCAACACAGACACAATCTGTTACGGCGTCAGTAATTAGCGCGCTTTATTCTTTGGAAAGCTATAGCTGGCTTCGCTATAATTACTGGCCCATGTTCAGCGATGTGTATTATATAGAGGCTGTGACGCCTGCTGCTGATTAATACGACACCCCCAGGCGTCATTCCACGCCCGTTCTGTTTTTTTTTTTTTTTTTTTTTCTAAACCCCTTCGAAGTAAACGGAGGTCAGTGAATCGACCGTGTTTGCGCAAGCTCAAGACGAAGTAATTTGTCAGACGACCTTTCTGGATCGTTGCACGAAAGGCTGGCAGTGGAAAAAATAAAAATAAAAAAACAGACTAGATTACGAAATATTATGTAATGACGACGTTACGATTAAGACAGAAGGAGAGATGTTTGGCCGTGTTGAAATGAACGATTAATAAAATATTCATTTTTTTTTTTACTCGTTTGACCCTTGGTCGGTCGTTAGACGTCACCGTCACTTTCACAACTTATTCCCTTTTGAATGAGGCACATACTTCTCGAAACAGCAACATCTGGATGGCTTTCTGAGGCTGTTCGCCTCGCTGCTCTCCTAGCCGCATAAGAGAACAAGTAATGGTATAGCAATGCCATTTTGCAAGTGCAACACCATCTGCTATCATTAATTTGAGGATGTTGAGGCCACAGTGGTGCATTTGTGGTGTGGACAACTAATGTGTTATCTGAAAGCGCCTGAACTGTGAACGATTACCTCCGACCCTTCCTGCACGTGCAAGATGTGTCCACACTGCACGTGGGATACAAAGATCATCCTCGATAGAGCCACCAGCTCACGATGCCCCACAGTGATATATGCCCTACTTCAATGACATACTATCATGTCCTTCTCCGTTTATATATGCATATTTCTACGCAGACCCAAAGAAGCACAACTTATCGCTACAGAGCATCTCCTTGCGTGCACAGCCATTCTCAATGCAAAGCGCGCCGGGCGGGCTTCGTGTTGACATCGACATCAATTGGCGTGGTTGCGATGAATGGCCGCGGCACGTCGCCCCCATCGGCGTCTAATTCCGTCTAATGAAGGCACCCTATCAGATGGTGCAGTCGACTAACCCTCGTTCATTTGCCAATTTCGCACGTTTTCCTATCCGTCTCGATCGGGAAGCGTCGATTCGATCAGATAACGTCACGCCAGTTTTATCCCGGCATTAGAGTTAATCATTCTTGGTTCGCTTTTCAACATTGCATGCAGATATTCCGATACGCGGAAGGGATGCGCTTTTGTGCCGTCGGAACTTCGTGGTGGTCCCACTCTGCTATTTGTTTTGTTTTCCATATATGGGTCGAGCTGCAGTTCTGTCGACACGAGACTGCAAAGATTCTAACGTTTACTAGAACTTTGGAGATAACTTCTTTCGCGTATCACGGGATAACTCTTATTTAAAGAAAAATGTTGAATTTGTATAAGCCAAATATATTCAAATGCTGTACATGGCGCCGAGAAGTTTGGGAGTCGCCTCCTGGTGTTCCCTGAACGAACCATGTGGTGGGGATGTACCCGGGCAGTATTCGCACATTGCATTGCGTATCAAGGCATTGCACGTGTAAGAGGCTGTCCAGCATTGATCTTTCCTGATAATGCACGACGAAAGCGACATATGTGTTCCATGGAAGTCGCATTTTCATTCAAATGTGACAGTTTTTACTGTAAGTAACAGAAACGAAACCGAAACTAGGATCCCCACCAAGAGGCGGCACAGTGGCGTCCCTAGTGAGGGTCTCGCCGGCATTGCTTGCAGTAAGTTTTTTTCGCAATCTTTTTTGAAATACCGTTAAATTGTTATTGACTCATTTTTAATGTTCTGCGAAATGTTTTCTTTATATTTTTGAATTGTTATTGTGGTGACTTCACAATTTAAGCGTAACGCGCACACAGTCTGACGATCACGCGGTTTTAGTGTTGTCACGTGACCCTGTAAAACCGCGGACGAACCTACACCGTGGTTGGCCCTATAGAGGTATGGCTTTAATTAATCATAGAAATACGTGTCACTCGATGAACTCCGAGCACCACCTTGTACAAGACAAGTTCTACTTGAATATGTGCAGTTTGTTTTTATAACAGAATCGTAGGGCTTGTAGAACACAAAGTGGCTTGTCTTTTGCGACGCAATAATAATTCTTGACGCTTATTTTTCTTATCGTTTTCAGCTGGTATCCAAAGGACGCACGGAGACCTTAATCCACGCCGAGACCTTAATTGCCGGTAAGCCCGTGACGTCGGTAACACTACTTCAAAGAACAGGAAACATTAAATCGCGTGAGACACCAAAAGACGTTCTAATGACCATACACTGTTACCAGTTCGTGATGCTATTGAGAAGAACCATGAACAGAACCAGGGCATTTTACTCGCAGCCTCTTTAAAATCAATTTCTTAATATTTAATACATATGGCGGACACTAATGCGCATTTTAAAAAGAAATGAGTGCGCAGCACATTTCAAACCTGACTCACTCCCCTGTATATATATATGTGGCCCGCTTTTGATCAGTTCCTTACCGTGCCCTGCTGCAAGAAAATGCGTGGATCAGGGTTAACTTTGAGCTTGATTTATCGACTCCCCAGGTGTTGTTAACTGCCTTCTGGTAAGATGTTGTGCTTCGCATTTATTTACTGCTCGACTTCATCTGTGCATTGCGTTATTACGATATTTTTTTCGCCGCTTCCCGTACGCACCACGGAGTCATTAGTCATTGGAGCGCGCTCCAGAAAGTTGCTTCCTGCGCTGCAAGGCGGAACTTCTTTCGCGCCTGGAAAGAAAAGCTCTTACTTTTTCTGCAGTGCGCGCATTATTCGCAAATTGGGCGAAAGCAGTAATTAGGCGTGTAATGAACGCTACGAACACTTATCACGCGGCGTTGCATTGCAACGGCACTGCGGGACAAGAAGTGAGGACAAGACACAATGCCCAGCTTGTGGTACGTACGCTATTCTAAAAACCCCCTAATATTCGAGTTAAAAGTAGCAGGTGAAGAAAACTGCTTCGGTATAGAGAGACGGCTAGAAATCCAACGAACCGGTAAGGAAGTATGAAGGGAATTGCCTCAGGACGAGAGAGGCTCCCGACGTCTTTCGTCCTGAGGCAAATTCCCTTCGTGCTTCGGTATACAGATCGGCTATGAATGTGCGTCTCTTTATGTGATATGGAGCACATTCTTCTTCATTGCCCACACTACCAACCTTCCCGAACCGCGCACTCTCCGGGTCTCTTAACCAGCTGGACTCCCCCCCCCCCCCCCTCTCTCTCTCAAAATTGCTTGGTCCCTGGCCAAATCCAGCCCACCAATGCTCAGCCCTCGCAGCTCTTTTGACATTTTTGGACACCATATAGGACTTCGAACATTATTGCGAAGGGGCTCATTATTTCATGCCCCACCTCACCATCAGCAATCGGGTAGAGCATCGCCCCTCGCAATGAAACTCCCCATTCATCAGCTTAAAAATAAAGTTGTTGTTGTTTATAACGACCCCAAGATTGCGAGTTTGGACCCAGAGGACGCGGCAGCTTGGTGCCATGGTACAAGTGTCTCAGAGACGCGAGAGTCGTAAAATCCGAGGTGTGGTGTACCGATGTTACCACTTTTCCATCATCATCCCTTTTTCTCATCCCTTCCGCAAGAGCAGTGGGGCAGTGTACCGCCATAGCCGCGGTGAGTGACCCACCACTTCATCATCCCATATACTCGTATGTGTGTGTGTGTGTGTGTTACCGTTACCGCATGAGGACGTTAGAGAACCCTCGGGTGGGGAGAATGTTTCTACAGAACGGACCGCCGTGTCGTGTTCATAGAAGCAACATGTTCTTTGAGTAGAAAGCATGCACAAACTCACTCATTCCTCAAGGAACATGCTGACTACAAGTCTGTTACACAAGATCGCTTGCCTGCTATACTGCAGCGTTCGACATGGTAAGTTGCCACGCGACGTCAAACCAGAACTTATGAACTGTTTAAGTCCCTCCGATTTGGCTGCACTCGCAGTAAAAGTTGAGGAAAGCCCTGTAGCACTGCCTTGGCGCTTCAGGCAGTTCATGTTCAGCTTCGTCATTAGCCCTTCGCGCTCGCTCCCAAAACGAATGAGCGAGCTCAGAGGCCTTGTCGTCTGCACTACGCCTCCACTGTTCTACTAATTCGTGCTGTTGCCTCTCGTTGTTAGGTGCTCGTCTTTCCTCTAGTATGCCGTTGCAAAAATTATGTTGCAGAAAAACTGTGACGTCATTCTCTGTTCCACCGACACGGATCCGCATTGATCCTGCACTCTTGCTGCATACCTCCTGTCCGTCAAGTGCAGGCAGGCCATGAACTCGTTCAGGACTAGCCACGCATTTTAACGAAACAAACAGACAAGTGTACGGAGCATGCCTGGCAATGGAAAAAGCGAACACAAAAAGTGTTGCACGACTTGAAATGGTGCAGCGAGTGCCGACAAATCCAAGAGATTCTATTGCCTAAAACAATGGCGGTAGAGCAAGGAACTTCGGTCCACAAAAGTGCACGGTATAGTCACGGAATTTGGAGCAACTCCTTTTACAAGCTGCACTGTTTTTGAGAGCAGCGCGCACGTTCCTCCCCTGGTCCTTCCGAGGCCCTAATTAGGGCCCGTCTGCCTTGGCGAAGCACGAAAAGTCACGTAGCGCCAATTCTCTCCCGGGGCCGTTTCAGTGAGTCTGGGCGCATTCTTGCAATGAAGGAAGTTTTGGAACTGCCTAGCCGAAGCATTTTATAAAAAGCGTGGACGCCAATTTGCAGTGTATATGCGCTGGAGCCAAGTGGTGCACAGAATGAAGGGTATTGCCTCTCTGGTTGGTTTGGCTTTGGTTTGGTTTGGCTTGGCTTGGCTTAACGCGGACGTTGTCTTGCACCCTGTTGCTTCGGTAGAGGAGAAAATTAGCTTGTTTGTTGCCTATTTGTGCGCAAGTTATTAAGCGGTCTCGTCTGGAGGACGCGTCCCGAAAGGTTGCCAGACTGTGTCATTAGAGCCAATCTGCGCTTAACGTTTTTTTTTTTTTTTTCTTTTCGCTTAGAAGAAAGGCAAGGGTTGCGGAAGTTTGCGCAAGAAAGGAAGGGTTGCGGAAAGGTATAAATAATATGTTCCGGCACTCTTTATATATACGCTTCCAACAACAGTTGGTTGTGTGCGACTCTTTTGCGTCATTCAAAACCGCCTACGCAGGGCAGTGTTGACGAACACATGTGGTAACAGGCGTTGTGTGCTTCCTATAGGAAATTTAGAGGTTATCTGCACCACTTGGACATAAACAAAGGGATACATGCTGTCGACGAGCAATAGACAAAGCGGCGGAGAGGGCAGAAAGTTGTAATTTGTGCTACTCATTTTGTGTGGGTGCTAGACAGAAACGGAAATGAAAACAAAACACAAAAAACAACAAAAGCCCAGGTAGGTAGAAAAAAAAAATATAGGTTCCATCAACATGAATGCCGGCTACTCATGTTCGTGAACCTTCCATGAACTGTTTATGAATTGTTGCTAAATTTCGGTGATTTTTATGGATCGTTTCGGGTTTCACTAATATTTCGCGGATTTTTATATGTCTCTGCCACTTTCCATTAATTCTACATAACTTTCTGTGGATTTCTATGCACCCTTTCGGATCTTTTGTCGATTTCTCTCGCTAACCTTTATATATCTGAAGTTTTTATCGATCTAATGCGCGCTATTTCTTAACAGGGATTAATATTTATATTAATATATAGCTTTAGTTATTATTTATTTATTATTATTATTAAGTTATTATTATTATACTGAACTTCGGCGCGTTACTAGGTCACGTTTTAGAAGCGACATGTTGCTCAATGTGCCATGCAGGATGTCACTTTCTACCTAAGGATCTAACAACAACAACAACCTTGTTTTTATGATGGTGATGATAATGATGAGGAGAAAGAAGGGGAGAAGGAGGGTTTTCAAATGAGCAAGTGCCACCTGGTTTCTTCTAACGGCAGGCGAGACTCTCTCTCTCTCTTTCTCTCTCTCAGCGCGTGTTCTCCGGACGCGCCCTGGATACAAATTTGCCATAACATTTGTAGGGAACCAAATTTCAGCTGCTCCTGCCATAAACATTCACTATACCATTCATAACCAGTCCGCAACAACGTGATAATGAATAGGAGGCGCACACATTCCTTAACTTGATCAGGAGAAGGATGTCACGTTTAGATTACTTCATCTGTACGATAAGAACGACCACGCCTGAAACGGGGCAGGTGCTACGGGCGACAACGAATAGAGAACCTCACGACGACGTGGACCGCAGTAATTACCCTTAAAGCAGTACAGCTAAGCGACAAAACAGAATATGTAATGGAATTTGCGCTATAGCGGAACGCGAAGGAGCTTTCGCTGGCCACGGCATGACCTTGCCACAGAAGCACGCACCTGCCTCGATCCATCAAGAATTTATGTCTCCCAAGCAAGACCGCGACGAGAAAATTAATGAGGTGATGTGTTTTACATTGAGGGAAGGAGGTTTCATGGTCGAGGCACGATGCGACTCAGTTGGGAGTTGTCGGGGTTTCGGGATGGGGATGTTTGCGTGGAGAGCTGGGCTATATAGTTGGTTAGACATGGCGAGAAGCGTTCGCTATGGATGTTTGTCGTGGTATTCCGGTTATTATCGTCGTGTGACGCCACAAAGCTGCATGACGCACCAGAAATATGTATAGTATCGAGGGAAAGGGATTATGCATGGGAAGCGCAATGAGTAAGAGACTGTTTTTTAGCACACAGGCTCGTGGACACAGGCTTGTCATCAAGAAGACGAAGGTGACAATCGCGATCGTGATCAAGGATGTGATGATCCTGCCTCACTTGCCTCACACGGTGCTCACAAGGGGGAAAAAAAATGACGTACGAAACACGCGACAAAGAGTATTATAAAACCGGTGTCCGATGAGCAAAGCGTACGAAGACGTTTGCCGCAACCGAAGGGTCCCCGCAGGGAACCATGATTCACATCATGGCTTCAATCGAATCGTGTTTCACTGACCTTTCGTGATAAGGCCTGCATACAGGGACGACACCTGGACGAAATGGATTTTGGAGTGATCATTAAGCGGAAGTTACCATACTCTCTGAACTGTAGAGATAGGTCTTATCACCACTCCAAAGCAAGGAAGAAGAAGAAGAAAAAAAAAAAGAGGTCATCTCTTAAATTGGGCCCACGTGCCGGCTGGAGCCACGCTTGACAGCCTATCATGTCTGGAAAACTGCAATTGAAACGAAACTTGCCAAGACCCCTGCAGTATTCCTTCTGCTTTTGGTGCGTTCCTTGCGCAAGACCGTGCCGCATCTATATACCTCCACCTTCGTTGTTAATCGGTGCATTTCAAACCGGCGTATATAGTAGGTGTCACGTGGTGCGGAGCGTCGGATACGGTCGCGGATAAAGAGATAAAGAGATCGCATACTGTGATCTATTCATCCGCCACGGGACCCTTATCAGCCCCGCTAAGGATGTTCCTGAACGTTCCTTTGTAGATCTCCAGAAGTACATAATGTTGCAAACATCGCTATATATATAGGCATAAGCATCGGCTGTTAGCAGCGGTATTGCTTTACGAGTTCCCACATCTGGGATATAGGCTCCGGCTAAGTTTTTTCCTTATATAGGGTGTGATTGAGATACTTGTCCTTCTGTTCTTCTCAGAATAAGGTTGTTGTTGTTGTTGTTTACTTGTATTGAGTTATTTCTTGGCTATTTTTTCACGACCGTGACTTCGCTGGGAGCGTCAGCGTGTGTCCTCTGCTTCTTTTTCATTTCAATTCATTGATTGATTTAGTTGTCTCGAGCCACTCGGAACTGGCTACTCCAGGACGCGTTATTCAGGAAAGAAACGGAAACTACACAAATCTAGGCACTTTGAAACGGAGTGGATGAAAACATCGCCACAAAACTTGGCACCAAAACCAAGAGTGTAGGAGAGTCCACGTGCGAAATCTCAATGCACACACACACAAAAAAAAGAAAAAACAGTTAAATTGAACACTATAATTTCGGGTTGTTTTACATGTCTAGACGATCACGATCGCTGATGGGACACCCAGTCATCACTATCAAAATAAAGTGTTTGCTTGATCACAGCTATACGATCAACTATGGTCGCCAGTGACGTCACAGCAGTCGGTTGATTATATTCGCCCACTCGATGAATTATTTTTCTCGTGCGCTGAAATTGCGGCACAACCACGCCGAGTACTCAGCCTCTCGCGAAGCACCATCTGTCGAAGGGGCTTGAACCAGGACGCGCCGGATTGCGGGTGCCCCAGACCTGTTTCGAAACTCGGATTGATCCACCGAACTTTTTTTCTTCTCTTTATCGTTTTCCGTTTGCTATATCGTTCCGTTATCGTTCCGTCAACATTCAGCTAACATGTCATTCAACTGCACATAAAACATTTAAAAAAAGAGAATTGTTGATTTAATGGGTGACTTGAGCATTTAGTGCCCACAATGTTCATTAGTTATACTGTGTAATGTCCATTGCTTGTTTATTTGTTGCTATTCATATAAGTGTTTTTGCACTTTGCCATGCACTTTGTCCATTGCTTGTTTATTTGTTTCTGTTCATATAAGTGTTTTTGCACTTTGCCATGCACTTTGTCCATTGCTTGTTTATTTGTTTCTGTTCATATAAGTGTTTTTGCACTTTGCCATGCACTTTGTCCATTGCTTGTTTATTTGTTTCTGTTCATATAAGTGTTTTTGCACTTTGCCATGCACTTTGTCCATTGCTTGTTTATTTGTTTCTGTTCACATAAGTGTTTTTGCACTTTGCCATGCACTTTGTCCATTGCTTGTTTATTTGTTTCTGTTCATATAAGTGTTTTTGCACTTTGCCATGCACTTTGTCCATTGCTTGTTTATTTGTTTCTGTTCATATAAGTGTTTTTGCACTTTGCCATGCACTTTGTCCATTGCTTGTTTATTTGTTTCTGTTCATATAAGTGTTTTTGCACTTTGCAATGCACTTTGTCCATTGCTTGTTTATTTGTTTCTGTTCATATAAGTGTTTTTGCACTTTGCCATGCACTTTGTCCATTGCTTGTTTATTTGTTTCTGTTCATATAAGTGTTTTTGCACTTTGCCTATAACTTGCTTTGTACGTTGCTACTATGCAACCCACGACTCCGTCATGTTATGCCTACGGGCCTTTGACGTATAATAAATAAAATTTAAAAAACTAAAGCCACAAAAAAAAAAATTCGAACCTAGCCGAAGAAACCCGAATGAAGCAAAGAGGACACACACAGTGCACGGCTGGTGCTTAGCGATGTTGTTATTGCGTTAGCGTTTGGCGCGCACCTTGATGGTCTTGAACCAGGAACGGACGGCTCTTCGAAGCACGTGTCTCTCTAAAACAATGGTTCCATCGCGAGCCCTGTAATTTTAGCCGCGAACGGCCGTTTATATTCTCAGAACGGGCCATACAAAGAAAGTACCCGTGGTGTTTATATTTACCCGCCATTTACCCGCATTTCAGCGTCGTTCGGGGAATATTCCAGTGAAATGCTGCACCGAATGCTTAATAAATTAGATTTATTTTTACCTGGAAATTAATTTTTAAAATCGTCGAAGGAACAAATGGCTAATGTGATTCGAGTCAATTGCTCCACTACACTCTTTAAAAAAAGGGTGTACTTTAACTCCTTTCCTTGCCACATATATAACACCCTTCTGGGGAGTACAATTACGCTCAAACGGGTGTCTCCTGACTCCCTCAAGGGAGTAGCATAACACCTTCTCCCTGCCGGGGAGTTATATTATACTCTCCAGTAGGGAGAAAAGTTTTATGCTACTCCCTTGAGGGAGTGAGGAGACACCATTTTGAGCGTAATTGTACTCTCCAAAAGGGTGTTATATATGTGTCAAAAAAGGAGTTAAAGTACACCCTCTTTTTAAGAGTGTATACAGCACATCGTGGAGGACAATGCATTTTGACTCTCGACGTTTCGGCCCTGTGGGTTTATCGTCCTCTTTTTTTTTTTCAGTCAGTTTGTGGCCCCCGTCCTCCACTCCTTCCTGCTGTCCTCTCTCCATCTGTCCACATCTGTACGCAGCACATAGCCACAGTTGCTTCGCGGCGCTAACACGGTATAAGAAAAAAGTTTGTCTTACGATCTCTAGCTACAATTATTTCGGATTCATTACCTTTTATTAGCACATAGCAAGTGATAGCAGGAGATGTTACATAGCAGCCATATCCGTGTTGGTACAGTCTGTATATATCCATGTTTCTTTTTTCCTTCAATTCCCTTTCCACTACAGTAGTGAATTGATTATCCTTCATGCAGGTTAACAACTTCCAAGTGAAACAAGCCACACAAGTGAGTTGATTTAAAGAGTACTGCGGAGGTACCTTGATTCCTGAAGTTGCGAGGTCATCCTCTCATATGAACCTCTTTGGAATGGGGTAGGGTCCTGCACTCAACGCAGGGAAACATCCCACATCATCATCATCATCCATTCATCTATGTTGTTGTTGTTGTAATATGAAACGAATAATGCAGGAGCATCGAAGGACTGCTGAGAAAATGTTCATTATTACTCTAGTATTGCTGCATCGCATTATTACCGCATTCACCCGCATTTCATTATTACTCAGGGAACAACTTGAGTCCACTATGCCCTAGGGGATCGAGGCTTCCTTGTTGTTGTATTGGCTGCTGTGTGCTGTGACTTCAGCGACGTCAACGACGCATGCGTTGTCGCGAGTCGTGGCACGTGTCCTGGTACACGTCGTGGCACACATACATTTTTTTGTTTTAATCGGGCGTAACGCAGTCTAGCCCTCAAGGGACCTAATGAGTGATTACAAACTCCAGTAGGCACGTTCCAGTCATCACACCACAAAGCATATTAGAAGAGATCTTCCAAGAACGCTTAAGGACGCATCCTCCCGCACAGTCCATTGCCCCCCCCCCTCCCCCCCCTCCACGTGCACCATGCATTGTACTATAATGCATCGATAGAAAATCTTTGTATGACCGTATCATTTACTCTTGGGACCGAATAACCGTCATCGACAAAACCGTTTCCAAGCTATCGGAAAAAAGGAGGGCTAAATGTGGGCTGTCTGGCAACCTCCATTTTCTAGGTGCAGGAACAAAAAAAACGGGTGGCTTCTATAGCGGGCTTTTTAACGCCAAATGTTTCGCTACGTCTTCACGATAAGACCGACTTTAAAGAAACAAAGAGAAAATTATCCCGCTCACCTGGTGGTCTGTCGGGGCGGTCAGCCTTTTCCTTGGAACAGCCGTTCTTGGAACTGATTTCCAGGCATCGCCCCCATTCTATCATTGTCGCTATTTGTGTTTCGAACCATGGAATTACATTGCTTTTCGGTCTTTCCATTGTCTGTTGTTTTTCGATTAAAGAATGGTGGTTGATAAAAAGACAAGACAACTGATATTCGCATAAAATGTTTAGCGTATGTGCAAAATCGTCTTGTATGCATAGATTGGCTACATGGTTCGCGGTCGTAGTGCTTGGTTTCGGTTTCGGTTTGCCGTTTGGTGTAGTATTTCTCTGTCGTCGAATTCCAATGAAACGTGCACTCTCCAAAATTTCATCTGCATACCGCTGTTTCTAAGCACAGTGCTGTAAGCCTAGCTAGTTCTCGCGAGCATAATTCAGCGAATACCCGTTGCCAAGTAAGATTTCGTAAACATGTAGACATGCGTTACTAAACACAATTCCGTAAGAATTCCACAAACTCAAAAACTCCCCAAGCATACAGATGTTGCTAGGCACAATAGACGTCTCCCTGTTTATAAACGAATGACGTCATAGTGTTCGACAGCGCCACCGATTTGGTAGAGTTGAACTACGCTGGAAGCTATATAGGGGCGAACAAACTCGCGCACGAAAGCCACGATCTTGAGGGGATTACGATGGTCCCTGAAAGGGACGTGACCTTCGGTCCTACTTTTCTTTCAATAGGAGGCAGCGAACAAGTGCCCATTCGTGGAACCCAGCCCTCCCCTTCCGATTTGTTTCGGTTTCTGTCTGTCTACCAACGTCATGATGACGTTTCTCGAGTAGAGGTCTATTGGAGGCACCGAACAAGTGCCTATTCGTGGAACCCAGCCCTCCCCTTCCGATATGTTTCGGTTTCATCCTGTCTACCAACGTCATGATGACGTTTCTCGGGTGGAGGTCTATTCAGTGAGCATGCACACAATACTTCGAAAATTCAGGGTTACCTGAGATAAATCCGAGTTTTGTAAATGAAGAAACCGACGGTTCGGGAGCTATATACGCTATACGTTTGAGAGCGTAGTACACGCTAAAAATGCAGCTCAAAATTTTGATCTGGTCAGTTCCCTCGTAGACAAATCCTGGACCATTAAAAAAAAAAAGAAAAGAAGGAAAGAAAAAGAGACATCGCTGCCTTTGTGACATTTTCAATTACCTATACCGCTTCGTAATCCTGGTGTACATGCGGGCTTTTTTTTTTCCTAGAAGTGGAAACTTTCTCGCGATATTTCTTTTGCTGTGCGTTTTCGGAATTTTGGGACATAATAAGCACTTTTGTTCATACATCTTGAGTAGATATGCTTTCACAAAGCGTCACCGACGACCCGACAGCTCAAGAAAACGGCGGCATAAACAATGTAATGAAAATAGTCGTTCTTAACGTCTCATTGTTCACGGAAACATAACTGTAAGATAAACATTCTTGAGTCGATTTTTAAGCACTTCACAATACAACGTCGTTGAAACATGAAAGCTGTTCCCGAGGCATTCTTTTTATTTTTTTATTGTTTGCCGAGCGGCAGAAACGCCGTATACTCCATCTTTGTTACCCATGTACGTTACCATCCCCTACCTGAAAGGTGTGTCAGAACCAATTAGACGGGTGCTCTCCCAGGTGAACATTAAAACTGCATTTAAGCCCACGACAACACTGAGGAACGTACTAAGCCACCCCAAGGACAGAACACCACCGGAAGAAGAACGAGGCGTTGTATACAAGGTATCTTGTCAAGATTGCCCTGCCGTGTACATCGGAGAAACAGGAAGGAAGACACGAACAAGAATGAAGGAACACAAGAAAGATATCGAGAAATCAGCAACAAACCCAACAGAACTGTGTGAACACGCGCGCAAAACAGGACACGTGTTAGACCTTGACAACCCATGCATTCTGGCGAAAAAGAACAAATGGGGGGTGAGGAGACAGCTGGAGTCATGGCACATAAAGAAAACAAAAGAAGCTATCAATCGACAACCAGGCCCCCTCCCAGAATGCTACGCTCCTCTTCTACGTAAATACCCGGTGACGACCAGGACAGCGTCATTCTGATGATGGGACCCGAATGGGACCCGAAACGTTAACTGTATTTTGTTATGTTTGTTGAAAGCCGGTGCGGTTCAAACTAATAAAGATCCATCTTTGTGAACCCCGCACACATCAACGTGGTCGCGAGCACATGATAATCGGCCACACGCTCCCCCCTGCGCCCAAGTGCACATAAAACGCATCAACAACATTCCATTCGGACTGCAATTACACGCTAATAAAAGAGCATTACACGCGGTAGCCTCATCCCTCGTTATGGTGAGACCTCACACCAACCATCTGAGCAGGGTAATTGCATCTCTCGTGTCTATACGCACTGCCAAGAGCACCACCAATCACGAAAGCCAAGTATAGCATGATCGTATACGCAATTAGATGCTATGCGTCCAATGACAAACGGTTCGCCCGATTTATATTTTTTCCGTTTATTTCTCATGGTCTGGAACGAGTGTCTGCATGACAGAAGGGAATGGCTCCGAGGCAGCACGTGGATAGCCTCTGAGTATGTGGGAGAGGAGGTTCGGAGATGTGGAACAAGGGGATCCCTCCAAATTGGGAGCGGAGACGTAGAGACGCTGGCGGCTTCAGATAACCGTGAGAAATTCGTATTCGTTTGGTTGCACGTCATCATATAGGCTTATGGCCTTAGCTGCTTGTGCGCCGTAAAAACTCCAATCATCATCATCATCATCATCATCATTAGACACTGCGCCAGTGTTTGGGAGATTGTGAGCGTTTACTAAATCAGAAGTTTTAGAATGTGCGACTCTGAAATGTAACTTACTCGCAACCACGAATCCCATCTTACAGAATTTGTAGGGAAGAAGAAGAAGAAGAAGTAAAAAAAAAGCTGGTGAGCCACCACTATCTTCCTGAAGGTCGAATGTCAACCCAAACCATATTATTATAATTTTTTGCCGAATCAAAATCCGCAGAAGAAGCAAAAACAAAAACAAAGTGCCGTTTTCGTTTTGTCATGAATAGGGGATTTCGTTTGGGGGACGGTTGGTTGGTCCGTATAAAAAAGAAAAATATGGAGATGTTGGCCCAACCTCTGCGTCCTGTTAGCTGCTCCTTTTTGTATTGAACCACTCGGTGTTGGCCACGTGGTGGTGTCGTGTGTTCTGTAGGCAAGCAAGTTCACTTGTTTTACTCTTTCACTGTCGCACACGCAGCAGGTACATACATATGTGAATTTTTTACACGGAAACATCTGCGGCGGGATTGCAATCAGAAGCCAGCGAAAGTGCGAATGTATTTAGCGATGATGTTAACATTGCCTTGAGTTTGTGGGAAAATACAGGACGAGAAGAACACAGTCAACACCGGCTAAGAGAAAAAGCTGTCCATCAAGACAAACTGGTAACAACGAAACTCACTAACAACAAATAGATGTTGACGATGACACCCCTGGAGTATACGGTACCCTATCTGATACTGATAAGAGATGGTGGAGGAATATCTTATCGCAAAGGGCATCGGCGAGGGACAAATGTGTGAGTGCCGCCTCAGTGGCTCCTCACCTGGGAACAGGTGTGCTATCTAGAATAAGATTATATTTTTCCGGGCGACTAGGTTGTTTCATGACAAGATTACAGCGTCATCACGCGGAGAACGGTGGATGTAGATAAGTCGGTGGTCTTAAAGCGCTTCACGTTTTCAATAAACCCTAGTTGTAAGCTTGACCGATGTCTGAGTTCATGCCTCGAGTTCCTATTGTTTCTTCTTTTCTCTTTTCTTTCGGTGATATCACCTATTCTGAATAAATTTGCCTCAGGTCGACAGACAGATATATATATAAAAAAAATATAATTATGTTCGCCATCAGTGTTCTGTCTTCCGAAGAATCTGGTAGATGATTACGATCGGACTGTTAACACTCCTAGATCAAGTTCAGTTGTCGGTTAGTTATGTTACATGAGCAAGCTTTTCAAGTTTCGTCACTGTCACTTGACATGTGTCCGTAGAGGTAATAAGGCTGCGGGAGCTGCATTCGAGGTGGTTCAATACTGTTACTGACAGATACTGGAGAAAAAAAGTAGGGACAAGGAAGAATGTGTGGGTACTTGCCTTCAGAAGAAAAGAAGAAGAGAAATTGAGAAAAGCAAGGTGCTTCCATCAGACAAAATCTCCTTAGTTTCAACGCAGTGCGAGAAAAAAAATCAATTTGTTATTGAGAGATTGGTATCAGTACCCGCCCTTCGCGAGTAATTTAAATTTTATTTTGTATTTTCCCTTTACATCTTAACCTTTTCATTTTTTTTTTATTTACTCCTAATCGTTGAACAAGGACTCCGTTTCAAGGATCCTTTGTTATGTTCATTTGTGAGGGCTCGTAGTCTTCTAGAGAGAAAGTGAGAGGGAAGGCGACCTTGACGCGTTTGGACGCAATTGGACTGGACTGGAACAAGAAAGTAAAAGATAAATATATCTGTGTATTTGTGTATGCACACATTGACAGTCTTTCTTATTACACGTTCATTGACTGTGCTAGCCTTTGCCCAATTTCCGCCATTATGTGAGACCGTGTATTGTCATTCAGTGGCAGAACATCGTCAAGTGAGACTAATGTCAGCAAGCGAACACAACATCGCCGCCATTTTGTCACTTTTTTTTGTTCACCAACGGAGCATATTGTTCTTAAATTGTTGTCCTTTAGACGTGTTCTATCTCTGAACTTGTCTCTGAATACTTCCTACGCACCTTTATATACGCATTTTACCTCTTCACGCAGCGCTATTGCGTGGTGATGAAGCTATCTTCCCTTTTAGCAGGACCTTCAATATCCTGAGAGGCATCCGTATTTCAGCATCCGCACCCCTCGGGTCTCGCTGGATCGCCTCTCTATCAAAATTGCTTGGTCCCTGGCCGAATCCAGCCCACCAATGCTCTGCCCTCAAAGCCCTTTTGACATTTTTGGACACCATAGGACTTGGATCCTTATTGTGAAGGGGCTCATTATTTCATTCCACACATCCCCACCAGCAATGGGGCAGAGTATACCGCCCCTGGCGATGAAACTCTCCAATCATCATCTTAAAATAAAGTTGTTGTTGTATTTCAATCTTTTGTAGTTTAAGAGTGATGTTTTGAAACATTCGCTCCTTCATTTTTTTCGACATCGTGTTTACTTATGAGTTATGAACTTATGACTCATCACGCTCTCAGCACTGTTCAAACATACCTTTAACTAGTCGCAATTTCACCGCTGATTCGGCGCATTATGACCTTAGTTGTACGTGCGCCATAAGTTCCAATCATCATCATCATCATCCTATGCGCTAGTGAGAGAAAGACAATAATTCCAACTTGATTGTCTCACAACACATTCAAACGTTTTGCGCAGCTTCTCGTAATATCTCGGTAAATAATTTTCCGCGAAGCCTTTTTCCGCGTTTAAAACAATGCGTTGTTGTTGTTGCTGTTGCATGCAGCGTAAAGCTACCGCTTTGCAGAACAACCAGCTTGGAGCCGTGCAACTCGGCGTATAGCTACCGCAAACGTTGAGGAATAGCTCTGCTTTGCAATCGGAAAATTTTAAGAGGATCCTGCGCTGACGGACGCCATACGTATACAGTGAACCCTCGTTAATATGACCCCCGATAATCTGACATACGCGCTTTACGACCATACTCCTGGGGAACAATGCAGTGAAACCTCTGCAAATCCCCCCCGTTAATATGACAATTCCGCGTTATGACTAAAATTTTCGGCAACGACCATGGTCATAATAACGGGGGTTCACTGTGTATACGACCCGGTAGTGCTAGTGACTATTGCTACGATTATCGCAGCGCTGCCTCCAGTTGTTGCGCTTCGCCCTTAGAGTATTGACGATATGGACCACGTTTAACCAGAGCTCTGGACGTTTTTCTAATAAAGACAGAATGACGATGGCCAAGGAGAAGCGTATAGGCTTTAGGATAAGAAGAGAACAGGACTAATGAGGGCTACAATCCCCATTTTTTTCTTTCTTTCAATCAATCAATCAATCAAGAGAACAGGATGAACGGCCCCCGTGCAGGCCGGTTTTGTCCCCTCGGACCGTGCTCGTGCGTGGACTCAACGGTGACAACCGTAACACCATCCAGTGCAAAAATAGGGCAGGCGAAAGTAACAAGATAAAAGTAAAACAGGCGCAATTATACATAAATCGCATCGCACGAAAGACACCAGCCAGCTGCCGGAGCAAGGCTCGGTCGTAGAGCTCGTCAACCACATCCAGGTGTGCCTGATACATGCCTCTGACTCAAGCCTTAGAAAGCATCCGTGTTAACGTATTTGGTAGATACTTCAAGGTAGAGTACTTGCCGGAAGACAACGTGGCCACTTCATGTGTCTTCGATGCAAAAACCGCGCTATAAGGTCACGTCAGGTAATGTGCGCTACTCCGGGCCTTATTCAGAAGAACTGCCATATCTGCCATGTCTCGCAAAAACCAAGAATACCGGTAAAATGCTCGCGTATATACTCTAAGACCTCCTTTTTGTTCTTTTCTTCCGCGATTTTCTTTTCTTTCTATCTGCACGTGCTGTAAGTGCTTGAATATTCATTCTTCCAAGTTCCGCGAGAACCAGAAACCGCGAAACCACCAATCGAGCACGTGACGGTACATGCAAGAGGAATAACGAATCGTGCACGTCTTCCAACCGAGACGCGCTGTAAGCCTTTCCAATCTATAGTATGCATGCATGTAAACAGCAGTCATGAACGTGCCTACAAAAGCCTCGGGCATTAGGTCATCTATAGGTAGCAACATATGCAGTGGGGGTAATTAGCGCTAGCGGGTTTCTGGCGGCGGCACCCCTACCAAACCCGTAATCGACGGCGCCCAACACTAAGAAAACAAGAAACGGCAGTCTGGGCTTTTCGATGGTTCGACCTGCAACGGTACTGTAAGGGGTATAGTGGGTTGTTGATTGGTACGGGGTTCTCTAGAGCACAAGGTGCGGCTCGCCCGAGTGCTTCGTGCTTCGGAGGTATCTGAACGTGCAATGTCCAGTTGATCTGATCCTGTGGCTGTTACAGTTTGTTGTTTGAGTGTCCTTGTTCTGGAGTAGAGAAGTCTGCATGTTTCTTTTTTTTTTTGCAACATACTCTGGTCGCAATGGAACCATAGCGTGGCAAGACGTGTCGCGTTTTGTTAATTTAACTTTCTTGCCTCTGGAGTACTATAGGTCAAGCTGTTACGGCTATACTTTAACGACGTCAGTTTTGAGGAGACAGGTTCAGTTCACGCAGATCGTCAGGTAATAGCGAGAAAAGAGTTGCACAGAGGATATCGACGTGGAATTATAACAGCATTACCCTTACTACGAGGCTGTATTAACGCGACTCTTAAAGAGAGAATATATATATCCCTGGACTGCGATCAAACACTGTCAAGCCCTGCAGGCTTTTGTGCGTTTTATTTATAGACACAAGGTTTATCGGTAACCATGAATGTGAGGTTCGTGTCCAACGCTGTTTTCATTCTTGTGTTGATTTTCTTTCCTCTTTGTTTCGAGTTACCAGAACTAGAACAGGAGTAGCCTGTCCTTCACGTGCGCCGTTGCTATCTGTTTTATTCTTATTCTTCTACCACGCCACACCGGGGGGGGGGGGGGGGTGATAGGAAGATTGAAGTAAAGGCCTTAGGTCAGGAACTGCCGATATGTCCGATATTCTCCTATACTGATGGGCACTGTCCTCATCATTGGCAGTGTATTTAATGACCCTGACCTGATGATAACCCCCCGACCAGAGGCTTTTGCTTCAATCCAGCTTTATCGGATCTCA
Organism: Ornithodoros turicata; assembly: GCF_037126465.1. Classification (NCBI taxonomy): domain Eukaryota; kingdom Metazoa; phylum Arthropoda; class Arachnida; order Ixodida; family Argasidae; genus Ornithodoros; species Ornithodoros turicata. The sequence continues at coordinate 7,649,631 of NC_088203.1, read as the reverse complement.
GGATCCCTGGAAAATTAGAGGGAGAAAGTGGAAGTCCGCCAGGGGGCAAACACTTGCGAAAAATCTAGAAAAAAAGTAACCGCGGAAGAAGGTGAAATGGGAAAATACGGACACATGGAACGTTCAAGCTGATTCGAGCCAATAGCAGTGCTCTCCCACTTAAAATGCTCATAATTAAACGTGGTGAGAACCCGATAATATAGATGCATTTTTAAACTGAAACCGTGAAGCGCCACCAAGTGGAGACGCTCTGCGTTACATATACGAAGGGGCGTTAGACACGAATTTAAGCGCCAGGCGTGGGGCGTTAATGAGCTCGCTTCCCATGACGCGTTTTTTCAAGAGCGCTCATAATTAGCCGGAACGGACTCGCTTCCTGACGCTGCCCACATTTGTCATGTCCTCCCCATGGTCTCTATGGGCTTCCGGTGGTCCTATACTGTAAGACCTGTCTAGCCTTTTGTGTCAAAAGGGGTTGCATGTCATCCCCGGTTATGTAACGTTCTGTCACAGACCGCTGCTTCTTACGGGACTAACGGCTGCGCGCTCAAAGAGTATATAGATCATTTGTGCAACGAATATGTTGACTTCGATGTCCTGGTACAAGAGTTCGAGGGTCAAGACGGTAAAGCCTGTTCTTTCTGTTTGAAATCAGGTTCGAATCGATTAGCATCGGTTAGTTTTGAGTAGTACGCGAGGTACAAGTAATTTTTTAGCTGTAAGTGTATACTTTCTATTTCGCTAACTATAGTTGCAGTAACCTTTTTTACGTGGCGGTGGTGATGATGACAGAACTACTTGCCGTATTCGGCCACGCTTAGGCGGGCAACGTCACGGCTATCGCAGAGGAGTACCATGCGTCCTGGGCAGACTTCACGGGGAACTGTGCCCACATTTGTCTTAAAGCGTCTGAGGAAAATCCAAGAAAAAGAGCCCGGATTCGCACCCGGGACACCGTCCAGTCTCGGCGTGGAATACCAGAAGCTGGCCTGTTACTTTTTTAAGTAGGTCACTTGTAAGTGTAAGTAGTTACCACTTTTGGTGAACAGCAGCATGCACACGTAGTTACGGTGAATGAGGAATACGTGAGGTACGTGTGTAATTAAGTTGCCCAGGCGGTGCCATATTTTTCCAGGCGTTATATTATCATTCTTTAGCAAGATATAGCGAGAGAGGCTCAGCGCTCCTGTTGCACAACTTTTAGTGCGGTAAGGTCTGTGTCTGGACCGAACCGATGCGAGCTCATGGCTGGTAACTCCGGAAAACAACTAGTGTTTCCGTGCGAGCATGCGATGTAATTGTGGTTGGACAGTGCAGACGCTAAAATAAAGTTTTATGCTATATGATAAAGGACTTGCGTTGGCTGAACTTTTTCATTTTTTAAGACGTTACTGCAAAGTAGCCAAGTTACTTTAACTTGGTAAGCGTAACAGGTTATACTTCCACGAGGCAGCTGCGACCGTATAGCCTACTTAGCTGCCCCCTGCCGGCAGTATCTGTACCACAGACCTCATGGAACATGTGGTAAAGACATGAACGAGATGGCCACTACATTACATTAGGATTTGAATATAGTGGGTAATGTATTGTCTTGACCTCGACGGGTTCTGCTACCCCTCGCGCATGTAATTCACCATAAGGCAATACACTCTTAAAAACAGAACTTCACCGTATACAGCACGCTGTGCACGAACCATTACTACGACCGACAGGGTTATCGCTTCTGATTCGAAGAGAGAGAAGGGGGTACACCTTTTTGTGTCAAATTATCATACATCTAAATTGACACAAAACGGCGTACTCCACTCTCTCTCTTCGAATCAGAAGCGATAACCCTGTCAGTCGTGGCAATGGTTGGTGCACAGCGGTGAAGTTCTGTGTTTAGAGCGTAGATAGTGCTAGTACACGAACCACGATCTTGGAAACTGTCCGAAACAGCAGACGAAATAGCAGAAACCGTCACACTTTTCAGACTGGTGCCGGCGCATGTAGCTCCCCTGTGAAGTTAGCTTATCATGACTGAAACTAACCCCCACCATCCCTTCCTACTGTTCTCTCCTGTCCATCGGCTCCGTACACCACTCATATAGCCACATTCGCTTCGCAGAGCTCTATTCCAACTCTCCAACCACCCGCAACAGTAGACCCGTTGCAACAAACGCTTATTTTTGAGTTCCTTCTAAATCCAGCGCACGTTCGAAAGAAACTCCATTTTGGACCGTAACACACTGTAACCCAAAACGATGTTTATGGCGATCAATTTCCAGCGAAAAGGTCGTAAATCCAGCAAAGAAAAAGGCCTTCCAAGCAACCACCTGAATAAACGTTATTGATTATGCCGCAAAGCGATTTATCGCGAAGCCCAACTTCCCGTTTGTCCACCATGGAGCGCACGTGACTTGCATTGCGTCGGCGATATTTCGTCCGCGCTCCTTTGGCAAGTGGTTAAGACACTTGTCAATTCCAGAGTCGCGCAGCCCCGGGGCCCTGTTAACTGTATCTTTTTTATTTTATTTTAAAAGAAAAAAAAACATTTTTGTAGTCCTCGATGCCTGCAGCGTAACCCTTTTACCCGTGATTAATGGAAAGACCTACGTCGAAATGGCGGCAGTCGTTTGTTAAAAGTGCTAATCCCCGTTACAGGGGACAGGTCCACCTGGCCAGAACCGTATTCGCACCTGCGATAAAACGCTGCGCCAACTGGTAATCCTAAAGTCACGTTCCAATTTTAGGGCCTCCCCTTTTTTTTAATATCGAGAAAAACACACGTCCTGCACGTCGTTGTGCCGTCGTATAGACAGTACAGAGCTTCGCTGGCTTTTTGCGGTTGAAGATAGCCGTATCTGCTGCAATTTATCGTTTCTGAACAAGGTGTGAAATTAAATGTAACTTTACTGTGACGTGGTAAATGTAACGTGATAATGTTTGCATTTATTTCCGCGCAAATTGCGGAGCCTAGAACAAGAGGCTAAATTCTAGCTCTAACGGTAAAGAAACAACAACGACAAATATATGTCGATAATAACATGAGGTGCTCCAAGTAACGGCAAAGCGTTACCAAGAAGGGGGACGATAGATGACATATCGGTCATCTCCTGGCATCTTTTAAATTAAGATCTTCTTTTTCTCGTTAATATTGCTTTTCATATGTTCTATGCGTCATGCTTGCCAAGTACCAAGGCTTGCTTTAGTATGAGTGTGCAAACAAAAAAAAGTTGGGGGGTAAATTGCACATGTCCGAGCGAGTTCTGCAACAGTCCCTCTTGCCCCTCTCGTGTTCGTGTTTTTCTTTCTTTTTCTTTTCTGTACAAGTAGTAGCAGGCATCGATACCGTGCCATACTCAATATAACAAGACGACGACTTCACAAGCAAGATAATGGATAATGGATGCAGTTTGCACCCGGCTGAAGTGACATGACTGGAACGACGAAATCCAGTGCGTCACTCAGCATAACTGTACCATCTAGTAGCACAAACGAATCGGGAACCCCCCATTGTGGAGACTATACGAAAGTGTGAAACGAGTGGCTAGAACGGTTCCGCGAACCGACCAATCAGATGCGATCCGGGATGGCGGGAAAAATGAAGCGCTCTCGTCGCTCTCCCTCATAGCTTCACGCACATAGTGTCTGCGCACTAGCCAACGTGCCTCGTTTCTTGCTCATCTGGACTCGACAAACATTTCTGCGGCCAACTACAAATCAACAAAAATTGAGTCGCTTCGGAAAGCCGGTTTACCACAACATCTCGTTGCAGTTGGTAACGATCCTGACCACATTAATAATCCTCAGGCTATTGCAGCATTGCAGAACTAGAGAAAAACCAAGTCTGAAGCCCCTACGTCGAGCTGTCCGGGAAGAAAGGTCTCACCTGGCTATCCATCCTTTTCAGAATATAAGTCTCCGTCTTGAAGGTCGTGGGTTATCCCGTATCGCCACAAATGTTCCTCAGAAAACACACACACTACAAATAAATGCACTAGTCACTGTCTTCTTAGGAAGCATCCATCTGGATATCGTAGCATGCAGGATCACCAAACACGATGGCTTGAAGCACCACGATGTGTGTTCCAGGCGCTGAAGGCAAACGGTCCACAGGCTTGACGGGCTAAGGACGGGCGTCTTATGTAAGAACTATCAACGCAGAACTATCTCTCCTAACAACAAGAACCAGTGAAGTGCGTGGATACCGCTAGAACGGTTGCAGTAAGTCTGCCCTGTCCTGCTCCCCAAGCCCGTTCTGTTTACAGCGACATGCCATGTGGTCGCCGCGTTCTCCAACGTGTTTTCCCTTTCCTACTGGACGTGCAAGAGACCAGTCACATGGCCGCATTCTGGCCAATGCGAGGTAAACGGTGGAGAAACAGGAACAGGAAGTAGACGCTTACCAACGAGCGAGGGAACCGACGGCGTGGCTGCGTCCTTGGCGAGCATATCTGTGCGGCAGGGACGGGTTGTTTTCGTTGGACGACTTTATCCCCCCCGGGAGAAAATTTACCTGTGACGTGGCTGGGTGGGTTTAGAGATGCGTGTTTATTTTTGCGACTGTACGCAATGTTGGTGCCTGTAAATTGTCCACCTTCCAAATCAGGGGATTCCCCGATGTTAGACGTCGGGAAGTCCTGGCGTCGCCAGCGGGAATCTAGATGGCGTCGGAAAAATTGAGGAAAAATACATTTACATTTTATGTCATCCAATGGATGATGGAGCGCGCAGGCAAGTAAAATATATGGATTGGGTACTCGTAGTGGTGCGCTTCCCAAAGTTGTCCAGTGACAAAAAAGAGCCGGCCTTTTGAAAAATAGTGTAAAACGACAGACCACGAAAGGCATGAGTTTCTGCACCCGAATCCCCGTTCATGGATTGCACTTCAGATATGCATGCTACACCAAGAGCACCGTGCTGCCGTGACGCCCTCTTGTGAGGTATGATAATCTGATGGTATGATGACACTATATGGATCCAGCACAGATCTGCGTGATGCTGATCCGGTCACTCAGAGCTATTTTAAAAACAGTATAACTTCTGGAACAGTTGTCGTGCATAATATTCGTAATCGACGTTGATGCTTCGTAACTTCATAAAGAAGTTCACACTTATGTAGCCTAGGTGGGACACGTGCCGCCTTCCGAACCAGAGTGACCCTTCAAGGAAAAGTAAGAACGGTGGCTCAGGTTGCTGACAAGCCGGAAAGTGAGATTGATCACCATCATTTCTGGATACGCTCGGGACATATTAGCCGGCAAACAGCACTTTCCTCTTGTTAACACACGTGGCGACGCCGTCCATATTACGGCTGTAACATAAACGTTGCAATACCAGCACTGGACAGCTATTTCGGACTTAATGGGGCCTCAGCAAGGTTACGTGGAACGTGATGTCCTCCCATCAGGGTGAGAACGTCACCAACTGAAAGCGTCAGTGCAGAGTCAGTGAAATGCACAACGAAAAAAAAGGAGCCGAGGCTCTATGGTGGCAAGCATTTTTCGTCATAGTAGATTTCGCTGGCTTTGCACTGGAGTCTTACAGTGCTTTCATGCATTACCGTGTGCCCATAGAGCTTCGGCTTCTTTGCTATCACCATCATTTGTTGAGACGTATGTGCCTATCTATCTTGTGTGACATCTCACCCACGGACAGACGTCTGCTGGTTTAGTCAAACAGCCGTTAAGTCACCTTCAAGAAGCTCGCACCTGAGTCGTTTCCCTTGATGACCAACACTTCCAACGGGGTCAGTACGCTTTCATAACTTCTCCGACGCCTTCGTCCGCCTTACTTCCACAACACTTTTCTCGCGTCGACCTTTCTGAATATGGTAATTAAAGACAGTGGACAGTGTTTTTCTCCACCTAAAGGTCGTCTTCCACTGCTTTATTATTCCTTGCAGCCAACTGACGCGTCTAGCCTCGACTGTACGATTAATCCAAGAAGACGCGGCAGGACGACTAGCGAAGTACAAGCAACTCTCTTTTTGAAGACGAGAAAAAATATTGGAGGGATTTACGCAATTCGAGGCTCCGGAGTTTTTTGAACGGCTCTTTTCTTCGATCAGTCACTTTGGCATACCGCCGGCTGTCCTGGAACTTTGGAACCACAACAGTTGCAACAGGTGTTTTCTTTTTTACGAAAGGTGAAACTGTTATTAAGTATAGCTCACCGTGAGGTCACCAGACTCTTTTGAAGAGGGTCCGTATACGAGGGTTCTTTGCGCAACTTGAACTGGAGTGACATCGACAGGGACGTCGTTTTTTCGCGGGGGACCTTCTTCGCGGGATGAGCAATGGTGGTTGTTTATTGCGTGCTTCCGCGTGTTTGGAATTGAGTTTTATGTCGTTCAGAAAGAGGAATGATTCGTTCGATGGCAGGTATAGTGGGGGGAGGCCGTTGCGAAAGTGTGGCGGCCCGCTGGCCTTAGCCTGGTGGGCGTTCGTCCACGGGGAAGCTTTTTCTCTTAATCGAAGTGCGCGCCATGTTTTCGAAGAGGCATTCGTTTCTCGTTTCGTCATTTTGTAAAAGGTTTTATTTTTCTATTGCGTTCGCGGTTTGGAATTACTTGGATCGTTGATGTTGCGGAGCGTGTCCACGAGGTTGGAGGAACATTGTAATGGAAGTTTCGGCTCGAACGTTATTGAGATCGTACAATTAAGCTAAAGATTAATTAATTAATCGCATGATAAATATATATTTTTCTTTCTTCTTTCACCTGACTTAGGCAGAATATGCTACGTGATCGAGGACTTCATGAAGTACCTCACGTACCTCTTCCAGTGCATGCACGTTGCGCTTCTTGCGTTATGTATGCGCCATACTGCTCTTGAACTACTCTTTGTGCTTGCTGGCTTGTATTTTGTGCACCTGAACAGGCACGCCACACTTTCTGCCTTTGCTCTATTTGTTTTTTTTTCGTACTTATTGTCCTTCTAAGTCCCACCAACAGAACGAATGACGTGTGAGGTTCAGATTTCACCCCATACAATTGTCATGAAGCCACGATCACCTCATGCTCTCCTTCTTGAAGTTGAGGTCCGCCTGTTCGCATTCACCTGATCGCCTTCCTATAAGTGTCGCCCAATGCAACGAGCGCACATGACCCCGTTAATGAGATGACACCCGGATTGTACGTTCGGCATTCCCTTTGTCCGGTACTATTCGTCTAATAATAAAAGAAAATGTTCGTTAAATAGTTCTTAACTGCACCTGGCCGCCATCGTGAGTTACGCGGCCTGCGTTTGAAGTGACAGAAGTGCAACTTACTCAACAAATGGAGCTCGAAACACGACTTGTGACCTCAATCCGACCTATAGAGTACGACCCCATGACATCGCAGGGATGTCCATACCTATATCTCTTCGATTGATTGCGCGTTAACACCGCGAAGCAACAGTGGCTATTAACGGTGCACAGATGCGGGCAGGACAGAGTAGGAGACAGAGCTGTTAAAATGCGTCTTGGGTCGACTTCAGGGGAACTGTGCCGAAGTCTCTCGAGAAGATCCGCTGGCTGACCCAGAGGGAACCTCACACAGCACGGTTCGTGGTTGTGGGATTCGATCCCACCACCTCCCAGCGTCTATCATGACCTTGGAGAAGGGTCATGATAGACACCAATGAGCAGGTGCTGTGTAAACGTAGCAGTCTATGACGACCACCGAATAATAATAATCGCTATAATTTCTCTCAGAATTACCTCCAGATGGCCATAAATGGACGTCAGCATTATATCTTGCTGGCGTTGCTATAAATACACGGTGTTTTTTTTCCAACACAGCTACGCGGAGAGGCTGTAATTAAGTAGGAGATAAATTCAACGCGCTTTTAAAAACACTAACTTACTAACGTGCATGACACACACACACACACAAACACAGGAGCGTTTATCTGTTTTCAAGGCAACGAATTCCCTCGCACGTACATACGGTAATTCCGACTGGCGCTTTCTATAAAAAGAAGGCGCATCGTTTGCTGTGTATCGCACCGGGCGAGGCATGATTAGTTGTTTGCAAAAGCAAATGTTATTCCCGTCCCTTCCTGAATTAACCCCTTGGGCACAGCCATCGCCCGGAGTGCGTCAGGCGCGCGACACCTCCTGTGAACAACTTTCTATATTGCCTGCGTCACCTTGCTGCGTTCCATTACGCGTTTTTTCCTCACGCCCATCGATAAAGTATAAATAGACGGGAGATCTGATGCTTATCTCGCTCGCCATGCATCAGAAAAAAGTAAAGTAAAGAGAAAACGGGAAAGATTCATGCTTTACAAAGTGGGGTATATACGGTGTGGTATGGCCTGGTTGGTGGTAGTTAAAGATACCACGGTTGTAGATTATTCAATATAGTCTTCCTTTTTCCTCTATCTAGAGTATCCTGTACAATTATATGGATCACGGTTGAATACTGGAGCTTGGAATGGAAACGTCGACGCAGCGAAGGTATCGGGTGCTTGCGAGTGAGTTCTGCTATATGGGGGACCGTGTATGAGGCTCGCGTGCTGTTGGTTGATAACTTGATAAATAAATTAAAAAAATATGGAGCGATTGGGGGAATTGGGCACCCTAACAATTCTGCAACTCAAAAAAAAAAAAAAAAAAACGAAAGAAGGAAAAGAAAAATACACACATCGCTCCATCGCTCCATGTGTCTCTGTGTTCGGAGTTATTGGCTGGTAGCCGCTCGATTACTTAACCAGAACATCAAGCAACCATTGGTAATTTTTCACTGTTATCATTTTGTATTTGTATCGGTCCTCTTGCAGGGGTTTGTCCATATCCTAAGTGGTAACCGCATACGGCGTTTTCTCGAGGAAGGAAGCGCTCAGCGATGGTTTACCCAGACGTCTATACGGTCAACAGATCCTTGCCGCAAACGAAGGAAGTGACGCGTCCGGCTTAACCAATCACTTGCCTGGCCGGAAAATGGTCGAGGGCACAGACAACGCCACCTATGCAAAGAAGAGCCTCGATAATGCCTCCTGTTTCTCCTTCGCCGCGTTGACTGATGACTACTCACACGGTTGGCGGTGACTCGTTGCCATGGCTACGACCGCTGAAGAACGGTCCGGATTGGTCCGGAGCGGTCCGGACGTCCCCGTGTATCGTGTTTATTAGAGAGTTTTAGTACACCGTACGTTATCGCCTTTACGTACGCAAGGGATAGCGTTGATGGTTCTGCGCACGCCCATAACAAAGAGAGCTTCGCGCAGTGCGCAGAACCACAAACGCTATCCCTTGCGTACGCAAAGGCGATAGCGTACCGTACACTAAAACTCTCTACTGACTTCTGACCGAATTATAGCGAGCTTTACTACATTGGAAGGTTTTCACGCTAACGGCTCCGAAAACGCAATAAGCCAATTACCCTCTTTCTTTGGAGCGAGTGACGTCACATTGCAAAGCTTGGATTCGATAACTTCCTTTATCGTATCTATCGTTATCGTAGAGTTCTTATGATGTAATAAAACTCGCTAATGGACGATCCTCTGTTTACAAACATGTGACGTCACGGTAAGACCGGTTCGAGGTTTTATTTTGCCGTGGTGGGCAACAAGCGGGAAAAGACGCGTCGGCTGATATGCCGATAAGGCTGATAATGCACATCAGCATGCTTTGCGCGACGGCGAAACGTAATCAACGACGTAGGGGTGCAGGTCGTCTATATAGCGATTTTTGGGAGAACGTTAAAGTTTCACGATTACCTAAACCGTGATATGCCAGTCGCATGATTCCTTTGGAGTCGCTGACGTCACGCTGCTGATCTCTGATTTACTGACAGCCATACGGAGTAAGAATCGGAGGGTGCTTACGATTCGCTAAAACTCCCCAAAACGCAGTAATACGTTCCATATTCTACACGTGAAATCTTAGCCATCCGTCGTGTGTGTTCCGCAGTCGAAGCTGCGCAGTGTCTCCGGACGACAAGCATCGCTCCTGACCGCGAAGTATGCCGTCGATAAATCGTTGCTTGCGGGTGGGTTCCGCGATTTTCCGCAAGGCTGACGTCACGATGCACCGTTTTTCCGTCGACAAAACGTCATGCAGTCGGGGCAAGTATATGCAACAGACCAAGGCACGATCGTTCGATCTTGAAGTTGCCCATGGCGAGACAAACTTTGACGGATCCGCAATTTATCGTGTTCTTCACGATGCTAACGATAGTCACAACGATATCATCACAAGGCCCTGGGCGATGTTGCGCACGTTTCCGAAAAGATCGGCTCGTTTTATCGTGGGATACGGGTGTTGTGGCGTTGCCGATAGGACTGACGTGAAATTCAAAAAAGTAGATAATCAGATGCTACAAGGCACACGCAACTGGTAGAGATATGCATTCATGAGGGCTTAGGTAACCGATCATCTGCTTTAGGGCAAATCTGGATACGGGGGAAAAAAAAAACGCGGCAAATCTTTATTAATGACCATCGTACAATGTATTAGGAACAACTAAAGCAAGCGATGCCTGAAAGTAGTTGTAGATAAGATAACGGCTTGTGAAAGCGATCATGTAACAAGGACCGTACAGAGGAGTGCCCCGCAGTAAAAGCGACGGTAGTTTATCTCTCCTGGCGAAAACGAAAAGCAGTCGTGCACTTCCAGCTTATTCCTAACTGTACGCCAAAGCGAAACCTTCGTTGGGGACACCCAATCCCATAGTGCAACGCAAAAATGCAATCGGCGCAAAGCGCTGCAGTGTCCGGCCGACCTGAGTCCCTGACCCGACCTGAAATGGGACAAGAACCAGCTAGCCAATCGAAGGTCAATGCTTCGTATGAAGCACATTTTTGTCCTTTAGTCCAGCTTTATTCAAACGTGAGCTGCCCGCGTTCGGAATAAATGCTGCTGCCTCCGTCGACCCCCGCCGTCCATTTGTCACCTACATACCCTTAGGAAGGCCATACCTCGTCCGTGGCTCCTAACGGGTTGTAAGTCCGTTTCGCGGCTTTAGGCCTCTGCAGGCACGTACCACGGACCGCCGTGGGATCGTTTGGAGGAAGGACTCTTTAAGAGGATTACAGAGAACTGAGGTTCATTTGTAACGGAGACAGCAGGGCCGACAGAGGAACACTGCCTTGGACTGGGACATGCGCTATGTGGTGCACTGCTACAGAGTGAGACGTGACTTGGTTTCGCGATGCTATCCGGGTTGGCTTCAAGGAGGTGGCGCTGTTTTGCTGGGGAGGCTATTAGGGTGGGGGGGGGGGGGGAGATGACAGCAGGTGAGCATTGCTTCCTGATTAGGACGTTTTTTTTTTCCTCTGTCGTGGTGACCCGTTTCACTGCACCGATGTGGATGTGTGTCTGCGTGTGGGAGGGGGGGGGGGGGCGGGTTAGCGCCGCGATGCAACTGTGGTTATGAGCGGTGTAGAGACGTGTGGACAGACGGAGAGAGGACACACCAGGAAGGAGAGGAGGATGGAAGCGATGTGGATGTAAACAAAGCCTGTGGTATAACCTTCGGGCGTCTTTGTGCGCTGAATTGGTTGTTATCGAAACTATAGAGGTTCTCAAAACGTAAACTTTTACGATATTTATAAAATATCGTCGCTGCTCATCTTACGGGAGATATCAGTACCCGCGATAATACTTCGGTGATGGTGATGGTAAAGAAAAAAATGGGGAAATACTTCGCGTGGTTGACATCAGATGGCTCACCTCATTTCACTTCGTCCTCACATGACTCATGTAATGTCTCAAATGTAACGTGGGTAGGGTACTGCACCCTAGTGGTGGAACACCCCATGTCTATCATCACCATCATGATCATCTGTCTATTGTTATTTCATGTTGACGTCAGGTGACAATAGTGCTTACCCAATGTCACGTACTGTTTTGGCCGACCTCTCCTAAAACACCTACCAGACAAACAAACATGGACAATCTGACAAACTTCGATAGAATTTACGTAAGTTCGCCAGCATAGCCCTTTTGAAGCACTATATTTGCTCTTCTGAACAGTCTTCACTGTGAGGTGCATCACTATGTATTTCTCCGAATTATTTCCAGTGAAAGGATACCGCGATGAGACACACGACTCACAGTCACGAAAGCGTTTGTCTGTCCGCCTTCTTTTTCTCGTTCTCTCTGCGTCTTTTACCGCTGGTTTTCGTTATTCAGTCATGAAAGCGCTTGCTGTCGTTTGAAGCGACAAGAACAGGAATGAGCTCTGTTGTCAATGCCCTACGAGTCCAGGACAGACACCCCGAGGCTTCTGCAGTCGAGATCATTCACATCAATGACTTCGGGTCCATGCACCTGGCATCGAACATCCACATTGGATAGACGAAGGAAGCGCCACAGAACACCAGAGACAACTTTCCTGAACAAGCATCGGTATACTACCTAGCCGCTAAATATAATTGGTCTGAGCAGGAATTCAGACCGTGGCATATCGAAAAAAGGAAAAAGCAAAAAAAAACAAAAAACAAAAAAAACAAAGACAGTCCGTTTCTCATGCGTTCTGCCGTGAATTTATGGGCCGTGCAGTCGACGACAGGTACGCGATGTTTAATTGTCCGTCCACGAAGCACGTACGCAATGGGAAGAGAGAGACTTGCCAAGGCTGTGAACAAAGCAAACATTTCTGTGGAACACATGAAACGTAAAGATGCATGTATGTAATAACTACTGCCTTTGTCTGGACGCCTACTGGACGTGAATTTTGCCATAAAATAAAGGCACGGGTAACTCTGCTGTCTGTAATGCACAGCGGTATGTGTAAACGCACCTTGGCATTTAATGGGGTATGACGGCTAATTGGCGCGGTCTTTCGCGGGATAGTTAGAGGCAATATATCTTCCGGTAACGATTGGATGAAGAAAGAAGTGTTCGCATTTCATAGGAATGCGTCGCATGAAAGCATTCTTAGACTTACTTCAGTAATTTCGCGTGCACGAGTCCGTGTTACGAGAAATACGGACATACTATACACAGGGTGTTCGAAATGACATGCATCATAGCAGCCGTGTATCGTAGTCGGTTTTCATTGTGCATAATTATTACTTAGAAAACAACAACAACAACAACGATAGACGCTGACGACGATTAGAAAAGACAAACTTGAAACCTATTGGTTTAAAGGCAGACGGGTCAGTTTGTAAGTGCTAGAAGGCCTTGAGAAGCACGTGATCGAGGTGTTTCCGCTTTGTGTAATTTTTTTTTTTTTTTCGCTGCAAAGAAGAAAGCCCACGAAATGCAAAACATACACCACGTGACATGTGTTCTGATAGAACGAAGCACGGTGAGCTAGTCCATCATGAAAGAAGTTCGTCTGTGGGATCGCTGTCCATAGGACAGCACTCCACAGGGCAGGACAAGACTTGGCATTAGTGCGGGCCTCGATCGAGATTAGTGCTCGGACAGAGTTGTGCCCCGTGATAGTGGACTCAAGATTATCCGGTGCTTCTGCTACAAATATCGTATTTGTCGATGTAACAGTCCGATGCCTGTCTCAGATGGCTATACTCTGGCGAACGCACGTGTCGAAGTAATTATCTACGGCACAAGCGTTGTATCGTTGCATGAACATCGCCAATGCAATGCAAGTGCGCCGCTCGGTTCCGCTCTTCTGCTTTCAACGTGCTTTGTGATATTAATAACACACGCAAAAGACACACCAGGATAAAGACAATACAGAAGAGGGTTCACGGCGTTCCTTCCAGTCTTCAGGAAGCCATATACCGCGTCTGTTTCGAACTGCATGCCTCACCGTTATCCTGCTTGGATGCAGTAGAGGAAGCGGATGTCTTTTTTCTTTTCTTTTTTTTTTCGTAGAAGAAATAGAATACGTTTGAAATTGTTTGTGCCTTACGAAATGGGGGTAGGAAGCAAATTAAAGATATCCGCTGAAATACCCCGCCGCGAAATGGACGTCTGGTCGCTGGCGTGTTGATCGTCGGCAATGTAATGTCTAACTCATTACTTGGGTAAGACAAGATTTCTGTTTCTTCTTCTTTGTCCCGCTCAAGGGACAAAGTCGGACCAGCGTGACCAGGACTGCCTATACTCCAGTACTCGTAGTATACACTACGAGGACTGGGGTAGCCAGCCTTCGTCGTCTTTTCCGGGAACCCTTTCATCTTTCCCTCGTCATTCCGCGTCAACACAGTCAGGTGACAAAGGCACTTGTTTTCAGTTCCTCAGGATCTGGTGGCCTTCTGGGTGAAATGTGATCAATTTCGTGGTTGTTTTCCTTTTTGTTTGTTTGTCTTCCTTTTTTCTTTCTTTCTTTGCTGGGAATAGCAATGGGTCGACTTCACGTGGAACCGCATCTATATTTGTCTTACTGCGTCCGAGAGAAACGCGGAGAAATCATATAGACAGCACAGCTTCAATCGGGATTCGAGTCCTGGTCACCTCCCAGCGTCGGCGTCGGGGACGATCATTTTAGTCACTATGACAGGGGTGTGTGTGTGTGTCTTCTTTAAGACAATGTGAGACAACAATGATGCAAATACTCCGGGTACCGACCTCGGTGGCTCAGTCGGTAGCGTGTTCGCCTTCTGATCCCGAGATCGCGTGTTCGAACCCGGCCTAGGACGCCAGCAACTTGGTGGCAGGGTACAAGTTGCTTAGACACGCCGTCTTCCGCGAGGGACGTTAAATACGGGGTGCCGTGTGGTGAGCTTTCATCGCACGTTAAAGAACCCTCAGGTGGGCAAAAGCAATCCACAGACCGACCGCTGTGGCGTCGCTCATGATCTCAGTTGTCTCGCGACGTAAACACCCAATTATTATTAATATTAAATAGTCGGGCACATTCTACGTACACGCTATACAGTTACAGCGCTGAATGGCATAGAACACGAGAGACATCAATACTTCCTGAGTAAGATTAAAGTATAGAAAGAGAAAAACATGTATATATTATTAGCCAAGACTAGACGTGACCGGGGGGGGGGGGATATGTTTAATAGAGTGAAAAAAAGAAAACGGAAATGTCAGCCAGGCTATTGCCAGCTTGCTATTCCGAAAACGAAACAAAATGAAAGAAAAAGCAAGGAACTGAACAATAAACACATAGAAAGATGAAGAAAGGAACTGAAAATAAACAAGAAATAAAGGAAAGGAAAAGATGAAAGAAAAACAGGCACGCAGTGCAGTGCAGCACAGGCACGAAGGAAAGTTCCAAGAATGTCCAGTCAGAGGGCAGACGCAAGGCCAGAGTCATTTAAGAAGCGGAGCAGGGCTGTGGTGATGGCCCACTGGGTAGGCCGAGGGACGGGACCGAGGAGGGCGGCCATGGACAATGTGTTGCAGCCCAGCTGTATTAGACGGCGATGGAGGGCTTGCCGTTGGGGAATGTGCTGCTGGCAGTGCAGAAGACAATGAGGAATGTCGCCCACCTCGCTAAAACACAAGGGGGAGCTGGATTGGCCCATTTTGTAAAGAAGCAACGGGGTGCGGACAACGTTGAGACGGAGGCGGTGCAGCAATGATCCCTCCTGATGACTGCAGCGACACGCAATGAAAAAGGTAACCGAGGGGTCGATGGACTACACGTGACTGTTGTAGGCGACGGCCTGAGATCTAAATGCTTGGGCACGGGCTGCACACCGGCGGCGAATAGCTAAATGGCAAGCAGAAAGTGTAAGTGGTGGACGTGCAGTGGCGGGAGTAGCAGCTGCGGCGGCTCGTCTTGCAGCCGCGTCTGCGCTTGTGTTACCGGTCAGGCCCACATGACCGCGCACCCGCTCAAGGGACAAAGCCGGACCAGCGTGACCAGGACTGCCTATACTCCAGTACTCGTAGTATACACTACGAGGACTGGGGTAGCCAGCCTTCGTCGTCTTTTTCGGGAACCTTTTCATCTTTCCCTCGTCATTCCTCGTCAACATAGTCAGGTGACAAAGGCACTTGTTTTCAGTTCCTCAGGATCTGGTGGCCTTCTGGGTGAACTGTGATCAATTTCGTGGTTGTTTTCCATTTTGTTTGTTTGTCTTTCTTTTTTCTTCCTTTCTTTGCTGGGAATAGCAAGCTGCCGTAGTGCAGGCTAACCGTTCCCTCCTTTTTTTATATATAATAAACATATTCCCCCCTTCGTCATTCAGCCTCACCTCACGATCGTCTCTTTATGTGTGTGTGTGTGTGGGTTCCTCGTCATCTTTCACCTGACTACCTGACGTTAAACTTAGACATGCTTTGGTGTAACCAGCTTGGTTTTGGTGGTACCACCACCATCTTCGCTGCTCTGGTGTAACCAGGTACAATGGCATGCTGATGACTGAGAGGTGGCAGGGTCGAAGCCCACCACTGACCGTGCTGTCTGAGGTCTTCCCTGGGGTTTCTCGGACTTCCCCTCAAATCAGTTCCTAGACGCACGCTAACCCACCCTCTCTCCACCGCTAACAGCCACAGTTGCTTCGCAGTGCTGAAATCAAATTAAAAACACACGAACGACACGTTCAGATTAAGGTTCAGATTAGATTAGATTAGATGGAAAGAAAAACGCGGTTGTTGATCTCAACAAGATCACGACCGGCTACTCTAATATACTTGTAAACTGGGAAAGAGTATACTTAAAAAAAGATTATGAAAATACAAGTTGACAGAGATCCCCTCGAGCGAATCTCGAAGTCATTAGTCGAAGGAGTAATACGGTATGTCCGACGCCAACAGCAAGAATGAAAATTAATTCACACTGACATGAGTATGATTAGACGACTTCAAAAACTGCACGATTGCCTTCATTGCAACGCGCTTCGTGATGCCAGCACCCAAGAACGAGTGTGATGTGATGTGTTCTGATTTTGAAAGAGTGAAAGATGTGGGTTGAATGGTCAAGGCGGGCCGACGGCGACTCCAAGAATCGATGATGGTCCATGTACCATGTCGAACACGTTTCGAGAACATCTACATTTTGAACTACGATGCGCTCGGTCCTTATCCTCTGTAGCGCAATATACTCAATGCTGGGGTGACATGACACGGAGTCAAAACGAACTGCCTTGAAGCAACACTTACGTTCTCCCTTTGCATTCCAGCAGAACCACAACGTGACAAACAAATGCAGTCGCGGTATGCACGAAACCATTTCGTCCACGCACTACAGTTTACCATCTCTAGCCATCAGCGGTTAATGAATAACAATAATTGATCAACTCAATAATTGCGATGCAGAGCAGAACGACCTTCCGGCACGTCCTCCACACGTCCTAGAGGCCTCGCGCCTAGAATGCACAACGACCGCCACAGCTCTATTTCTGTTTCTCCCAGAGTCGTCAACCTTAATTAACCGCAACGACATATTCAGGAAGTCAGACATCCTTCAAAGTCCCACCTGATCTGCATTCGATCACGACCACGGATCGAGGCATCACCATAATTTATACAAATCTCTCGAACGTGCTCGACAGAAATAACGAGAGTCTTGACGGAACCCTTAACGCCTCCGCGCCAGACACTGAAACCACAATAAAAAAAAGGAAGATTACGGCGGATATCCGCCGGATTATCCTTCGTTTGATCAGCCTTTCTTTCTCTCTCTCTCTCTCTCTCTCTCTGTTTCTCAAAGTACTATTGCCTGGCGCGGAAGTACTAAACAAAGTACTGCTCCGCCCAGTTTCTGAAATCAGAGGATCGCGAAGGGCACATGTGGCTGGCTGCGACACCATGCCGAGCCCTGTCGGACGGATATAGTGGCAACATTCGTCCCCGTACTGGAATTCTATAGGATCCTCTCCTCCTCATCCACCTTCATCTCTATCGTACGATGGAAAACTTCCGCATACGACCTTTCCAACTGATAAGAGAATTGAAATGCAAGAAGAAAAAAAAAAAAAAATTAAAGAGAATCCGTCTCAACCTCCGCGTCTTTCACCTTCGTTTTTATTGCCTTTTGCGCGGTTCTGCTGATCTAGATTCCCCCCCCCCCCGCTCCCCTTCGGTAACGCCCAGTTGAAATGCGACGCGGCAATTAAGCAGAGGTCACGTGATAAATGGATGTATCAGTCATCATCATCGCCGAGATCGCTTTACGGAGAGAGCAAAGATGAATCACGGTGATGTTTTTTGAATGTGCGACAAGTGTACATGGTTCAAAATAATAACAGCCGACGGTGCTGAAGGATATGTGAATGTAAAGGGGCCATACAAAATTTCAAGTACAAAGCACATTTACTTCTTCTCTTTTTCTTTTTTTTTTCACCGCGCGCTACCACTGCGCATCAACTGGGACTATGAGCGGGGTGTAGAGACTAGACAGATGACGAGAGGACAATTAATTGCTTGGTCAAAATGACCGAAACCGAAACCGTGCCGATCAGCGGAACAGGGAGGACAGCGCGCACTCTACGTCAGACGGCCACGTGCTTTGGAGCGATGGAGATGTTTGGGGCAGGTGCTGACCCGTTGGCCAGATCAACCGCCCGCCGTGCGAGGCCGACTACGGCAAGCAGTTAGACCACCACCACCACCACCACCGCTATGCGGGAGGTGATCCCGCGGTTCGAAGTCTGACGCTGACTGTGCTGTCTGGCTGTTTTCCATGAGTTTTTCTCGTATATGCTTTAAGACAAGTGTAGGACAGTTCACTGTGAAGTCGGCCCAGGGCGCACGATCCCCTTTCGATAGCTGTAGCGTTGCATGCCTCTGCGAGTCCGACGACGGCAGGCAGTTTCGCCATCACCACAACCACCACCATCACCACGTCTTTGCGGCACACACAATCCTCCGACGCGGGTAGGTCTTACGCTCCTGAAGAGCTCGGTTTTGGTTTTGGTTCACTTGGTTCATTCATCTCCCATTCTGCTACCTCGCTGTTGCAAGTCTTTCCCTTATACCCGATAACAGTACGGCTTGGTAAAGTAGTTTGGAGATGTGAACTGCACTTCCATTCGCCCCTGTGTGACAAGAAGTGGATCATTCGAGTAATAATCGCATTATGGTAATTAGGAACGTGAACCTAAGTCGCTTTCAGTGACGTATTCTTGGTAGCGCATTTGGAAGAGAGAAAATGAGGGGGTAAATCTCTCCCCCATGTAAAGTTCGCGTCCCTAAATATTTGTTTCTTTTTTCTGGCTACGCAACTGTACGTTTATACGGACGCATTCAGCATACACGTCACACTGACACACACTTCATTACGCATTTTGAACGATGAGCGAATTACGATCATATCCATTGCCCAAGTTCCACAATCATGGGCGAGGAAGTAAAAGCTCAAAAGTGATAAAAACCGGGCTGTTTGGCAGTTCATGTTAAAAGCGATAAAATACCCCAGTGCAGTGTAATCCGAGAAGGCAGACCTCGCTTACAACCCAACGTCACACCACCACTACCACCACCCTATAGTAGGGGACACAATGAAGAGACGACCACCAAGAGCAGTGCTCTTCGTGAAACTCTCTTCTTTGTGTCGCCCCTGGACAGGGATATTTACAGGGACAGGTCCGCTCGTTAGTGGGTAGCCAGAAGGTCGTGCCGAAGACTGGGATGTGCTGGGTATCCCACCGGCTGTGCTCTCTGAGGTTTTCCCTCGATTTTCCGGCGGACATTCCAGATGAATGTCGGCACAGTTCTTCTTGAAGTCGGAACAGGGCGCATACTAACGTACTAACGTCGTACTAAGGGAATGCATATACTAACGTCCGTTCGCAGCTCATTGTCTTAGTTGCTTCGAGGCAGCTAACACGGAATTTCTAAAAAAAAGTTAGAAGACTGACAACAGTATCACGTCGTCTCACTCAGCAACGTCTCGTTCCAGTGAAGCTCATTTCTACACGCCGTAATAAGCTATCTCAGTTTAGAGAGAAGCCACAACGCCCGGCAAATTCGAGTCGACGTATCTTCAACAATACCTTCGAGAGCTGTACCGCACGTTCCCTCAGCCCTCGCACCAAGAGCCGCGTTCACTCGCTCCACACATTGTCAGTTCTTCCGCGAAATGATGGCCCCTGCATAGCTGTAAAAGAACCTATCGAGGAAAAAAGGCGGAGATAACTTTCCCTGAGTCTGCCGGTGAGGCAGGTGTCCTTGGACATGTGCGTCAACGAGAGCCCGATGGCCAGTGCGTTTCCACCGTAGGCACTTAGCATGGCATTCCAATACGATGGTGTTTTTCTTTCTGCCACCGCTGCCGTAAAAGCCGTCTAGATTTCGTATTGGTGCAGTCGTCGTTGGACGAGGGACATTTCGCAAGGAAGGCTACGTGGGACGCTTGGCTAATCGAAGCGGGTCGGGGTGCCTTCTTTCTCCTGCAACGCCTTGCTGCTGCCACAACCACGGTAGCATGCGGCGAAAAACGAAAAGAAACATTTTCCCACATTCTCGTGATCTAGAAATTGGGATTCAACGACGCGGTTTCCCATACATTGAGAAAACGACGCGGGGCGTACTGTTCCGTAATTTTTTTGTGATGCTGACTGCAATCCAACCCTGTGGACTGGGAAAGTATGTTGAAAAGGAATCCGGTCGTGATAACGGCGTAGAAGACGCGACATTGCTACCGTCTTGTCTTGCTGGTTGGCAAAGACATTGGAAGGAGTAAGGAGGTCACAGTTAACGTGGCTCCAAACAAACCTTGTCTCATTCACCAATCACTCTGTTAGGAGTCACCGTGCACAATAATATCGCTGTGTGCATGGTATCGCCACTGCGCAATAAAGTTTCCAAAAGCGTGTGCCACCGGGCAGGCACCGACACCACATACAGAGAAAGCCTGATCGTTTAAACGACGTGATGCAGTCATGAGGAGTCCACCAATGATGGTCGTGCTTCGGCAGCCGTAGCCATAGAGACAAACCGCATGGGCAGTCACTTGCAGCCTGTCTCTGAAATTGCACCAAGAGTAGAGATTGCTTCGGAGGGTTGAGGAACCTCCCCACTTCATCATCACAATATATATGTTGTTGTTGTCGAGGAATGCCTTCCGTATATTGCAATTTAGTATGCAACCCGCTCTGGAGTCAGGCCCCTTTATAGGGCCAGAAAAACGATCCCACATGGTACGGAACTTGGGGACATCATACTTGCATTGACATAAAGTAAGAGAACTACCTCTTTACACCGACAGAAATAACATCATACGAGGGGTGTGTGATGATGATGATGGATAGAAAAAAAAGGCAGGTGGGTCACGACTAAGTCGGACTGTCTACCTACGCAGAACAAAAAAGAAAAAGAAAAGGGGGATGGCGATAACGGAAGAAGAGTTGCGTGGGTGAAAGAAAACGAACAGCCAATGTCAAGGAGACAGTCAAACACTGTGCGAGTCGAGGGTGGGGGTGTCGAAGTAGCATGCTGTGTGAGTCACAACATACTGTCATGGTTGTCCGTCCCAATCATAAGACTCAACGTAGGGCCCTTCTGTAGGGCCCTGCGACTGTCCGCGTATTCCGGACAATCGAAGAGGATGTGTTTCGAGTCTTCTATGACATTGCATCGGCCGCAGTGGGGGAAGCACACTTTGTCCAGTTTGTGCAGCAAGCGAACGCTATACGGGACGTTCAGTCGAAGCCTATATGCACAAGGGCCGCAGCAGGTCGATGGAGACGCTTGGAATCGAAGCTGAGGGTCAACCCTGTATAACAACGAAGACTGTGTGGATGTAGACGCCCATCAGGAAGTGGAGTGTGAGGAATGTGTGATGCCATCATGTAGAAGGACTACCTATATGGAGGTAGATCCGTACACAGAGAGAGGAACTTTTTCTTACATGCCGAACACCGATCCCAAGTGGAACGGTACAGCGGGCGCACGGAACAGCACTTCTCCTCATCGATTTCAGATTTGTGTCCAGTGGCCAGCACTATGTTCTGTATTGACATCAGAGTGGAATTCCAGTCACTACATATGATTCTGTTGAAGACTGGAAGAGTATGTATTGTCTCCGTGTGAGGACTGGAGAATGGTCCAGACGTTGTGTATTGTCACCAAGTAGGAGAACCGCCTATAGGGCTGATTATGTACAGGAGAACCACCTAGGACGTCATCATCGCACCTGTGTTCAGGAAAGTTTTATTTACAACGTCTACTTTATGTTGTTACCTGGAGGATGGGACAAGTCGCAGTGCTTGAAGGGGGTACGGCGGTGAAACTGCTTGCCGTATAGTCGGCCACGTTCAGGCGACGTTTGAAGGTGTAACAGAGTATATTTAGCGTGTATTGTCATCAAGTGGGAAAACTCGGACTCGCCGGCCATGGCAGCCCATATATAATCGCAGTTTTTAACGTTCAAATATTCTAGATGTTCATCTCTCATCTCGATTTATGCACAGGTATGTGTGTGTTAGCGCACACAGGATTAGGGGGTGGGCAAGCCCCCCTTCCCTTGGGGGGCTGGTTACGCCGCTGGTATAGAGTGAAGTAAAAATATATATTTAGTCACAATCTGCTCACGAAATGCATGTGAAAGAACCATGGGTAATGTAAGCATATCTTGGTCGTGCTGTTTTGACAGTACCCCACTGTAGAGCAAATACGAATTAAATACCTACGGAGGTATACGCGGCGATACTCCGCCGAATGAAAGGCTGTGAGAAGCGATCGCAGCTGTAGCGCTATAGGCATTTCAGTGCGACAGAAGGCGTCGCGTACTTGATGGACCTCAAACTCTCCGCATACAGAAAAAAAGCAAAAAGAAATGAAAGGAAAGAACAATAATCTGAACAAGTCATAGTTGAGTGAATTTCCGAACCTTGCTCATGTGCAACAGCACACGTAAACCGGTAAACCATTAAAAAGTACCATGAAGCAAGGGAATTCGAAAAGCCATCGACAACTCAACCGATAAACTTTGAAGCCCTCTTGTTATTATTATTATTACTATTACTATTATTATTATTGTTACTGTTATTATTTTCAAGTTTGCGCGTTCCAAATGTCACGCGCCGGTACGTGAAAACAGTTTTGATCGTCCAGAACTTTAGATAAATCTTGCAATTGGGCTTCGCGCGGGAACTTGTGAAAAATCACGTGGGGAAGCGACAAATTTATCGCTTGCGAAGAAAAATGTCTACAAGCTTACGAAGCTGACGATATGTGTCTAAACTTGTCCTGTTCCCTTCACTCTGCAGACTTCAGAGATTCAAGAGATCCGCCGAACAGGCAATTAAGTTGATAGCCCTTGGATCACATTGCATGCTACATTATTCTAATATCATTCGATAACATACGATATCCTGTAGGATATCGCGATAAGATCTTATCGCACAGGTGTTGTCGAAATGTTACTGAAATGTATGCCCCAAGGACTCGCAGAACGATGCTCTTGCGCATATAGCACGCCACTAATCCCTAAAACGAAAATCTCGTTTAATCACCTAATCGCACCTCTTTCAAAAGGACCATAAACGTCTTAACCGTGCTGTTGTGCCAGACCGTCATTTCAGCTCCGTAATCCTTGTGTGCAAAGATAACGTCGATGCTTGCTTAACCAAACCGCTACCAGTATCATTGTCATGCCCTGGGGCTCCCCTACTAAACTATCCAATGTCATTAAACACTCCACGAGTGATCGGCTTAAGCGAACGGAAACGCCTTTACTGGTGGATGACCCTCGTGTCAGTCGGCGCGCCTGGTACAGTTCTTCGCCTTACATAATGAAGAATCGCAAGATTGCCATCGAGTCTTCGCTGTCGAATCCTTGAGGACACTTAACGTATTAAACGATGTCTCGCCTATCTGGCCTAACTATCGTCAGGGTTCAGTGGCTCTGTAGAATACGCCTCGGAGAGGTCTGGCGTCCTTCTTCCACTTCGCATTCAACATTGTGCCATCCGAGGTGTTTCGTATTCAGCAATGTGCCGTCGGACGTGATTGGAGCCATCACCCCTGAAGCGCTGCACATCCGCCCCTTTTAAAACGGATTTCCATTCCCGTTTGCATTTTCAAAGGGTGTTCCGGTTAAATATATTGGGGCCCTCCTATCGATACAATGATCAGTTAAAGGTAGAACAAGGATACGGCGCGAAATGGGATGCGTTCGATTTGTGACGCGTGATGTCCCTAAGTAATGAGTATGGAGGACTTTGTTTTCTTGCTTTTGTGACAGCAGGAGGTGTAATTATGTGTAAGAGTCATACGGACTTGGTGTCAGTTGAAATGTAGGTGCGGCGAAAGACAGCGATAAGCGCGGCAGTTTTGTCACGTCCTCGGAGGGTTTTCTTATATACCTGGTGAGGTGATAAAGTGCACACGACAGGAAGAGTGAAGTGTGAACCGATTCCGGGAATGCGGAAGCAAAATTTAGTGCCAATGTCACTGTGTATTTAGGGCCGCCAACCGACAGTTGCTGATGGCATTTCGTGTTGGACAGTAGCGAGTTTTAAAACGATACGATAAACGAAGTTATCAAATCGAAACTTAACAATATGGTGACACCCGCTGCACAGAAGCAGGGCGGTAAGCTTATCGTACTTTCGGAAATGTTATCGTGAACACACTCCGATGTACTAAAATTCGCTAGTAAGAGCGCAAAGCAGGCGATAGATAATGATAACAGCTGATCCACAAACGCCAAGTGTTCTGGAGCAGCTGGCCTTACTGCAGCCGTCATCTTTTGCGTCTCCATCTTTTTACTTCTCTCTCTCTCTCTCTTTCTCTGTGTCCACAAAACTGTCACCACTCGTTATGCTCGGCATTTTACAAAAAGCCAGAGAGAAGTGTTTCCATAAAAAGTGGGCTTTGGATATATAGACGCAGTGCATATGATGCATAAACGGGATGACGACGTGGCTCCGCTGGTCGCTGATGGCTGGTGATGGTGAAAACGGTGGTAGTGGTGGTGGTGGTGGTGGTGAAAGGACTCGCCGTTGTTGGCCTCACAGAGGGTGGGCAACGTCACGACTGACGCCCCGGGGGTAATGTGCGTTCAAAGGGAACTGTGCCGACATATGTCTTAAAGCGTCTGAGGAAAACCCAGGAGAAACCTCAGACAGCACAGCCCGCACCGGGATTCGAACCCGGATACCTTCCAACGAACCCAGGTGGCGTGCCCGTTTAGCCAGACGCGATGTTGAAATAATGGATCGAACCAGCAGGCGAGTTTAAGAAAGCCAAGACAGAGAGGTTTATTAGGGCTTTAGGGTGCAAAGGGCCGAATTAAGAGTTCATGGAAGATGTTTAGTCGTCGTACGATGCCAGATGAACGCCGGAGCTTGCGTTGGGGTTGCTGTTTACCCGTTGCTGCAACGATGTTGATGATGATGGGTCTGCGAAGGTGATGGAGGTGACGATGTCGCTCAGAGCATATTACAAAATTCAGCGGTTCTAGTGTCCCACTATATATACGCGGCTTCCAGGTACAGGTGTTCCTGCCCGAGATACACTTACAACAATTGAATTAAATTGAATTGAAACTTTATTTTACATTGTAGCAAGTACAATGTGGGAGGCCCCGTGCAAAAAGCTGCAAGAAGCAGCTCGACAAGGCTCTGGGTTCCCACTCTGACCGTGACAGTTGTCAACGATAAACACACACAAGGCAATGTTCACAGTGTCACATATCAGATCATTCTATCAATACTAATGACCAACGCAAGTGGAACAGTAGTAACATAATCAGACACACTTAGACAAGTAACCATTTGACGAATCTGTTTGTTGGAAGTTTTTGCATAGATTTGGAATTTATTTAAAATTGCAGGCGCTTAAAGGATAGTTTTTGATTACCATAGTTCGTTCTCGAGAACGGAATTTTCCAGGCGTCTTTGTGACGTGTGTTAGCACTGGAGGAGGGGGCTGTGAGCTTTAATAAGTTAAGAAAAGTGCTATTATGAGTTTTCACAGCATTTTTATATATTGTAAGTAGTCGATAATGATATAACTTCGGAGCAGGTACGATATCAAACTTGGCGAAGAGACTGTCTACAACAAGATTAATAAAACGCTCGTTCCTATACAAAAATTAATGTGAGCACGGATACAGTTTGGGCCATTCGTTATTCGCTGTTCTCTATACCAACGAAAAGAGGCGTTTCAACTTTCGTCTCTGACATTCCTCTCTGTGTGCATCTCAGCACCTTTTCGCGACACGAATAGCCCTTTAACACACACTCTTCAGCACTCAAAGCCCAGAACCGCAACGTACTACATCGCCGATCGCTTCAGAAAGCGACGGGCTGCGCGCGGATCCGCGCACGGAATACCAAATCACCTGACCGGGTGCGGCTGCGAGTGGCTCGTCAAAGCAACGCCGATTTTCCTCGCCCGATAACCACCACCACCACCGCCGCCGCACTTGAGAGACCACGTAGAAGCAGCAGGAAAAGCTGATAGCGAAGGACGACGACGACGAACGGCGCGACAGAAAATGGACCAGGTCGACCGCGTCTCAAGCTGCCACCGCAGAACCCGTTGCATCTTCACAGTTGGCCCGGAGGTATCGAAGAAGACACTCTCGTGGACTTCCTCGATATCCCGGAAACGATGGTGGCTTATCTGAAATGGATGGGCGATAGAGTAGCGGGAAACGATTGATGACCTATGCGTGTCGCTTGAGAGTTTAACTACGTTAACTGCTGCATCGAAGGGAATTTGGAACAGGTAGAAAAGTTGTGGCGTTGTGCAAGTTGGAATGATCTATATACCGTGTATTCACACGAGCCACATTCCCCGCAGCAACGGAAGACGCTAAAGACGTCATGCCTTTCTGAGCGCGAGCGCTCAACGTACAGTGTTCACGTGCACTGCTAACCGTGGGGAATATCCTGCGACGCAGCCACAAGATATTCCGTAGCAGACGACAGGAAAGACGCTGACGGTGTCGTCTGCTAGGTGTCGTCTGCTAAGCGCGCAGTACGCTACTGCCGATATGACTGTCGGAACTTCGTCTCTGTGAGCAGTGTTTTTTACTTTTTCTTCCTCTAGAATATTCCGTGAGGATGTCGCTCGTGTGAATATAGTGACAGCTTCCAGGACAGCGTTGCATGGGCGACCACCCTGCTCATACCAAGATAACTCATACAGCACTCAACTCATACATGGGCAACTCATATCAGGACAACTCATACCGAGCGAAGTCATGCCACACTCAACGTTTCTTCGCGGGAAGGGGGCTTTTTTTTTAGGAGTAGCTTTCGTCGGGAAAGACAGGAAGAAATGTCACACAGTTTCTCTTATACTGATGGAAATGTAATAATTCTACAAATGGCATTTACTGAAGCGCACTGAAGGATAGTTAAACTGCACTACAATGGTTATTGGAACCGGGAATTTCGAAAACAAATCAAATCGAAGTTGTCGCGCATTTTGGTCGTCGTTTGGAATGCTAAAACATTAATTAATTAGTTGAGTACGTCAATGGTTTCGACACGTATTCCGGCTCATATAATATTATTATTAAAAATCGGAAGGTGTCCATCGGCACACTTCTCCAGACATTGTTTACGTGATCCCATTTTAGATCTGATTGATCTGCTCTGTTGCAAGCGAAAGCCTGTGCCGCGCCTCACCTCACACAAGTCTGAAATCGTCCCACGCAGTCGATGTGACATGAGGAAATAGGCCGAAGAAAATACACAAAGCTCACAGATAACACTTTTGAAGCATGTACGGAAATCTTGGTATGAGTTGTCCTGGTATGAATTGTCTTGGTGTGAGCTGAGAGCTGGGGTGGATCCGCCTCGCAGGGATGTCTCAGTGAAGTGTAGTTTAACGGATACTCGTTAATCGTTACATGGATATATTCGATGTATTCAGATTAGATAAGGCAAAAACTTGGGAATTACAAAAGTCGAACCTGCAGAGCTACGCACCCGTGGTCTGCTTTTTGCAGGTGGAATCGACTACACGTGAGTACAGCAATAAATCCTGCTGTATCAACTTTTTAACTTCAATTCCAGTTTCAGTTCCAGACAGCGAAACCTGAACTCGTACCCTGAGAACAACTCTGCGGACGTGGAGCACAGTGTTGCTAGCGCGCTCCTCCATTGAGGCACTTCCATGAGTCTTTTGCTGATAGCGTCCTTCCAATACATCTTTTTTTAATGTCGTAGCGTGTTAGCACCGCGAAGCAACTGTGGCTATGAGCGGCGTACAGAGGTGGACAGACGGAGAGAGGACAACAGGAAGGAGTGGGAGGACAGGGGGATAGTATGCGTCCTGGGCCGACTTCAGGGGGAACTTGTGCTGACATTCGTCTGGAAAGTCTTCGGAAACCCCAGGGAAATCCTCAGACAGCACAGCCGGTGGTATAGGACTCGAACCTACTACCTCCCGCTCTTCAGGCCGCTATAGGAGCGGACACCGAACACCGAATCCATGGCACCAGGTTACTCAATCATTCTGATTTAGTCGCTGAGCAGAATCTTCCCTTAAACCTTCCTAGTGCGAGGGAACCAGACTTGTGCCCGTTACCAAAAAATAGGAACTAAATACCGTTACCCGTTACTTCAAAAAAAAAGTAACTAAATACGTTACTCGTTACCAACATACAAAAGTAACGAGTTCTCGTTACTCACAGGTAACGAGTTACTTTTTCGTTACCGCCGGCATAGTTAAAGGAGCCAACGAACATGCCGTCACTTGCCTTCAACTCATTATTAATGAGAAATTACACTTCACAAGAAGCTGATACTCGAAAGTTACATCAGTGATCTTCGTTCTCTTTCGTGTGATGACATCTGCTGCCGAAGTGAGGGTGATCGGAGGTTATGAAAACACAAGAAAAGACACCGGTTTTCATGCCACCGATCACCAACGGTTCCCAAAAACAGACGAGGGGCTGCGCCATAATTTAGGGCTCTCTGAAGCTTAGCAAAGACAAGAAAAGGTTAGAAGTCGAAACGCGTTTTTTTGTAGCCATAGCACAATTGGTACCCATCCTTGGGAAGGAGTGATGGTTGGAGATTACGGAAACAAGAGAAAAGACAAGGGCCTTCGTTTAAGACGATTCAGCACGTCAACAACACATCCAACGAGGGACTGCAATAATACTTTGAGCCACACGTGGTCCTGGGTCACGCAGGTCCTCGCATTGCGCCACACGGAGTGCCGAAATGTGCTCCCCCGCGCTGAAGAAAAGGAACGAGTAACGTCAGTAACGAGTTGCCAATTTTTGTAACTGATTCCGTTACTATTACCATTTCTTAAAAAGTAACTGAATCGTTACTTCGTTACCAAAAAAAGTAACCGTTACAAAGTAACGAGTTACTTGTAACGAGTTAGGCACAACTCTGGAGGGAACAACAAAAGACCATAGCGCTCCTTTGGATGGTAACGACCCCGATATAACGGTGTGATTAATATCTCCCACAGAGGGCGCCCGATTATCGCCCTGGCGCATCTTCAGACAACACGCCGGAGGTGCCGCCAACCGAAGTAAATATCCCGAGGATAGATGCACTTTCGCTCTTTCCTGTTTACGTTTACGCTGTTGCTCGCCATGTTATGTCGACAGTTATCTTTTTGATAACAGGACCGATGCGTATCTCGATGACAACGACGATGACGCTAAGATAAGTGCGACGTAAGAACTTATCGTCCGCCCGGTCTCGCATTACGTTTACGATGACATGGTTCGGCGAGCCAACGTTCCAGTGGTCGTAGCGGAGGTGGTGCCGTTGATAGGCGTTTTCCTGTGTCACGCAGCTCGTGGGAGATCGTTCGTCCTGGGCCGACTTCACAGCAAATTGCGTCGACATTAGCCTTAGAAAGCCTGTGGCAGATAGGGAAACATCGAGCAATGGTCCACTGGGTGCCGGAAAATAGAATCCAGGTCACCTGCCAATGTTCCTCTAATCTGAAGTACACCTCGTGAAGGACGAATAAGAGATATTGTGTCACATCATTGAACTGTCGACTTCACTACTGAGCAGTAACTATGGTGTAATAGTTATTGCCTGCTGTGATGTGATGCGATAGAGGAAGAAAAACATGGGCCTGTTGTCTTCTAAATGTTAACTATGTCGGAATGTAATTAATTGTATGTCGGAAGCTTAACTCGAAAAAAAAAAAAAGTCGTCCAAACCACGGTACTGAATTCTATATATGACATGTAAAAGGTGTAGTAGAAACACGCAGTGGTAGCAGCAGCACGATTTGGGTGATAGCATATTTAGTGACCTGGGACCTCACGAATATACTTCCTTCGTACTTGAAGACCTACCCTACCCTCTAACAGGCGACCCCCACTTGACGACAGTGTAAACGCAGCCAATAAATGAACGGACCATTGCATAATTTCGATAGAAGCCTGACTGTGGCGGGTTAAGAAAAAACATCGTGGAACAGGGTGGCTATACAGTCCACACCAAAGAGACACAACGACACCAAATAGAGAGAGACAAGACAACCCCTCCGAGAATGTACCCCATTACCTCCATTTGCGGTCCTTCGTCCCCCAGCCTCAAGACCTGCAATAGCAACAATCGTATCTAACAGCTTTATCATCCTGAAAGCCCTATTAGCTGATAACACAGACTTCACGGTGCCAGCTATAGGTGGGACAGCGACCAGACAACCCTTATCTGTGTCTCCGCCGTTCCGACTTTGGGAATCACAACAAGATATTCGCGTAGTTTACATATGACATGGTCAGTGGGGGATAGTAAAATGTAAGACTATTCTGTCCGCACTGCTTTTGACCACCTTCCACCCGACGCACCGCATCCAGTTCCCACCGCACCTGTATACTAACGGCACCGCCTGACAGCCGACATTCGGTCACTTGGGCGGTCCGTATCCATCACCACCGCTCTTGCTCCTCGTTCTATGTACCTTCCTCCACAACTTCCTTTCCCATCTTTTAAGAAACTGGCTAAACAGCCAACCCCCTTTTTAAGGATGACGGATCAGCGTGCCCTTTAGGCAGCCCTTGTGTGTTTCTCCGAGGCTAATACGATTTTAATGGCCACCTCCGTGAATACACTATACGGTATGGTATCTACCTGCCATCTGCAACTTGATGACTTCTCCGCAACTCCCGTTTACACGCTTCAGATGTTAAAGCGTCGCCCGCTATTTGGTCGAGGTTGTTAGGACGACTATATGGAGTTATTTGCGAGTTAGCGGTTGACCGTTTGTTCCGAGGATGAGTGTCTTCTATGCTCCTTGTCTTTTGGCTATTTACGAAAATACAGAACTAAAAGAAGAAATGGCGGGAGTGTGCGTGGAAGAAGCTCATCTGCTTCGAAAGTGCGATGCGAGGCAT
Source organism: Ornithodoros turicata (assembly GCF_037126465.1). NCBI lineage: Eukaryota > Metazoa > Arthropoda > Arachnida > Ixodida > Argasidae > Ornithodoros > Ornithodoros turicata. The sequence goes on along the minus strand of NC_088203.1, from coordinate 7,618,556 downwards.
CCGACCGAGTCGGGGAGTGCATATTCGTACGAAAGGGCCAGAAGTGGGTATTCTTTCCCGTCCAGTGTACTTGGGCATCGTGAATAGGTGTAGCGATGTTTTCTCACGAATCAAACAACACGTTTGCTCTTCTGGAGCGTTCCATGCATTGCACTGAATGGGTTGAACGATACAGAGGGTGGCTTATTTTCGGTGTGAAAAGCGTTACGTGTGGAGTAATGCGAGAGTATGGCGCAGGTAGTGCAGTACCAGTGAGAGAGAGAGAGAGAGAAAAAGTGAGGAAAGAATAAACCATGGAGATGAGGTAGTCTTTCCTCTTTTCTTTTCATGTATGTGTATACATACGCGATGATTTATGCATCGTACGCCACTTCAGAATAATGAATAGGAAATGATTATTCTCCTGCGCGTAATATTGTCGATGAGTGAATCACTATTAAACGTACTACTGCTGCGAACTATGACGTCAGATAATCGGGAGCTTCGGTCATCCCTATTGGTTCTCAAGCGACCTCATATAATGCGGGAGCACCACATGAAGCATCAGTGCTTGTGCTCGCGATGCTGATTTCCTACCCCTTTCGGTATATACCTTGCATACATGCACATCGCGGTCATATACACGATAGAAGTTATGGCCCGCAATCCGTTTAAGGTAGATAACCCCTGGTGATATGTGCCAGTAAACGGAACAAGTGAGCTGGAGTATGGCTGGCTATATACACTTCTGGAGTCACAGTCTTCATATTATTTTTAATCTAATTCGAGATAGATAACGACAATCTTCTAAGATAATACTCGATGGGTGGTCCTTCGATCGTGTCCTTGGCCCCTTCTGCTCTGGCGTGTTGTCTTTGCACACCATTACCTTTTTGCCTTTGGTAGGCACCTGTTTTACAGCGCGCTATGAGCAGTTGTTTTCCTCTTCTTTACTGTAATCCACGCCATAAATTCACTTTGTGTCAAACAACATTGGAATAGCCTTCATGCCGCCTCTGTCTTCGACCGAACTGTCGTTATATTACAACAGATGTGTCGAGGCTTATAGTGGAGTCGACGATAGCAGTCAAGAGGTGTGGGGACCCCTGTGTGTTTACAAGCCGAAACAAGCACGTTTACGACTCTTTATCTTCTTCACCTGACGACCCTTTCATTCGGTCTTTGACCAATGCCGCGTCGGATTTTGCACTTTGTGATGCTACAGCAGCGACGCGGATAGTCATGCACTGTCATCGCGATCCCTTCTGATAATACAAAGTTTTCTTTTGTTCGTAAACAAATATGTCGTCGTGAAACACGGTAATTCCGAAACTTCGAGCGAAACTACGCAAATAATAAAACGATACAGTACACCAAGTCTTAATGCACGTTTTCAGACGTTAAGCATTCTACTTTGAGCGACCCGTCAGCTGATTCAGCGGGTGCATGAATACATCGGTCCCTTACGCCGCGAAGCTTCTGCAGCCATGAGGAACCTTGAAGCGGCGGACGTGTGGTGTGGTGTTGACTGTCTGATCCGCGATACTCGGTTGAATGTTAAAGCTATTTTGCCGATGTCCTATAGGTCGAGTTGCTATACACCCATCGGGACAGCTTCATCACGCCAGACTATGCGGAGTACCAGAGGACACCAAGCTAGAGATGCGAAGCCCCGAAAAAAAAAAACCCGGAAATTTTCGGGAAAAAAAGTTTTCTTCGAGTTTTTTCCTCGTCTCCGGAAAAATAGCCCAAAATTTCCAGTCGACAAAATTCACAAATGTAAATTTTCGTGCCTTTGATGCGTTCCAACCCGCCAACAATGTCTTAGGTGCCTCTAATCCGCCAACAACCACCAACTTAGAGCTCCGTCTGGCTGCTCCAAGCGATCGCCATCGCGTTCACATAATGTCGGAGTTCTGGTCAGAGTGGAAGGGTTGTTCCAATTACCTATCGCTGAGTAGTCAGTAGTCTCACGGGATGTTCTGCTCTGCATTTATGCCTAGAGGGTGAACACTACTAAAGTTTCTAGCTCATTGTATGCTGTGGCTTGGCCGGCAATGCTTCAACTCGGCAGTTTGTTTCCATTTTCTCCAATTTTTGGGGAAAAAAGCGAAAGAAGAACGTTTTTTTTTTTTTTCGAGCGATTCAAAGTTTCCGGTGGTGGTGGTGATAGGGCTTGCCGTTGTCGGCCTCACGTATGTGGGCAACGTCACGACTGACGCCCTGGGGGAATGTGCGTCCTGGGCCGACTTCTAAGGGAACCGTGCCGACATATGTCTGAAAGCGTCTGAGGAAAACCCAGGAAAAACCCCAGACAGCACAGCCGGCACCGGCATTCGAACCCGGGTACCTCCCACTCTCGACGTGACATGGCCAGCACTTTTCTTAAAGTTTCCGGAAATTTTGCATCTCTACACCAATCACACACGAATCACGTGCGAGCGATACACAACAAGTGATGAAGTGCTACGCTCCGCAATGGACGGATGCATCAATGGAGTCCCTCTGTGTGCCCAGACGCAGGCCTTTTACATTATGGAGTTCATCCACCAACTGGCTTGCATCTACGCCATCTCCTCAACGGTGCTCTTGACATCAAGAAGGTGCTTTGTGACTGAACTGCCGTCTATCGGCAAGCTGTGTCCGACTCTGTCATTGGTATTCTTTGGACTCTCGTGGAACACACATCCTCCTAGTAATCTTGTATCGACACTTGTAAACTTGTACGGACACTTTTTCACCATAGGCGTGCTGGACTAACGCCTCCAAGCCAAACAGAGTTCGAATCACCAGCCCTGGTGATAGCTACTAATCAGCCGAGATAAGTCAAGTGTAGACAAACTTGAGACCTCTTATATAGCAGACTAAAGTGAGGCGTCGCCGCAGGGGACCAGCACCGTGCTCCGTGTCCACCAGGGCTCCACATGTTGCATAGTCCGACGAGCCAACGACGTCTATCGTATGCAGGAATACGGCTGTTAACATTGAAGAACGCCCTCCATGGACCAGACCATCACTCCTTCTGCGTTGGGATGGTACAGTTCAATTGGCCTAAGCATCGCCAACTCACCCAGTGTACCCGTGCGCGCTATCTCAAGGGCATACGTCTTAATTAAGTCCTATCCATCTGACGCCACCTGAACAAAGAAAAGAAAGCCTGCTTAATGTCCCTGGTGGTGGTGCTTCTGAAGGAGCTCGACGTTCGGCCTCACAGAGGGGGGCAACGTCTCCACTGCGGGAGTGTGCGTCCTGGGCCGGCTTCTAATAGAACTGTGCCGACATATGTCTGAAAGCGTCTGAGGAGAAACCCGAGACACTACAACCGGCACCGGGATTCGAAACCGGGTACCTCCCAGTCCAGATGTGACATGGCCAGCACGCCACCTACTGAGCCACGCGAGCTGGTGTGGTGGTCTCTTCCTCCTCGCTCGCTACGTATACGTAGAGGGTCGGAATTCACCTAATCGCTGCGCACGATTTCAAACACAGGCTTTCTGTGGCTACTATAGTGGCTGCCCAAGCTGCTCGTGGCGGCTCGTTCTCATAGCTACGACAGCCAAAGCGCTGCCGTGATTTGTCAGGATTGGCTTTGTTTCGAGGTAATGGCTGGCTCACCGCTCCGACACTCTACAATTAGTGCTCAGTGCTCTCACTAACCAAGCATCATCGAGCAACTATCTATACCTCATATCTCCTGGCCTCCTGTGCTGCGTGACATGGACAGCAGGCTCACATCGATTCCACGTAACTCACCAACTCCTGCTAAGTGGTACCAAGGCTATGCGAGCATTCTGTTTCCAGAATGACACAGTGTATTCATAGAAAGTGTAGCTCTCACTATAGCCTAATGTATTTTTAACTGTGTCTTACCTTGTTGCGCATGTATTAAAAAGAAACAGGTCAATTAATCCGGCATGCATCGGTTCCCCAAGGATTTCGTAGTACGCTCACCGTGTCTTCTGGCATCCTGCCCACCTCGTTATATTTGGACTTACACAAGCGAGAACCGGCCTCGCCCGCGAGCTACATTTTGCGTCAGCCCTCTTTCGTGCTCTCGCATCGTTGACGCACAGCAATAATACTATAATAATTTAAACTAAAAAGGAAAAGCCAGCGTAGCAGTAATGTGATATCGATGACGCGATGCCGCGTCGCCTGGCCCGCCGTGCGTAATTGCGGTGCTTTCTACCAAAGCCCGAACCTTGGCACGGACGCCGTACAGGAGGAGCAAAAGCGGCGGGAACTTCTGCTACTAATCGCGGTCCCTCTTGTGTAGATGGTGAGAGATTAGGGATCGCAGATCGTGGTTCGTTCTCTACGTGGAGATGATATGGTGATAAGACGGCTGAAAGGGAAGACACGCGAGTGAAAGTGTTGTTTCCTCGCGGACTGTGCGGGGTGTTTGTTTGTTTTTCTCGTGCTGGTTTCGAGCGGGGGTACCGTAGTAAGATGTTATGCCTTCATCGCTCAAGGCCTCGTGGGATACTTAGTGATAATTGGCTGATAATTGGCACTCTCGAAGAGTTACGTTGATGAGATGAGACAGGTGATTCGATAAGACGAGATGAGATTGCTGGAGGAAGCGACTGGCAAAAACCCAAGACGCAAACTGCATTGCAATATGGTATGTGGGTCCGCGTTGGACGGAAGAATTTTTTTTTAAATTCTTGTTCAGCACCGCCAGCGGCGCACAGACGTGGACAGATGGGGAGAGGACAGCGAACAGATGGGGCTAGTATTCATCCTGGGCCGACTTCAAGGGCTGACTACCTCCGTCCCTTCGGAAAGTGCGCCGGAAAAATAAAGGGAAAACAACAGACATTACAGCCGGTAGGTAGGATTCGAGGGCACGTTGCAGTCCTTGAATATGTCACGTGGAACGTTACATGACACCTCCATGACACCAAAGTGACACATGACACCAAAGTTACATGACACCTCCAACGGTGGGCTTGATGCCCCCAAGAAGTTGCCCCACCGGAATACTTTGTCATCGCGTCACTTATCATGAGCATGCAACGATATGCATAGGTGGTATGGCAATGCAGATATCGAGAATGTTACTGCCCTTTCCAAATAACTCTTTCGATGCTTGTTTTTCTTCACCCCCGGGAGCTGAGCCTGTTTGTACATGTTCGTCTGCTGGACTATGCATGGGGAGGTTCCAAGAAACGGACGAACATCACGTTGCTCCACTAACAACACCTCTTATTAGTTTACGTCCAATATATATACTTTGCTCACATGGAGGATTGAATGTGTGTATATTGGGTGTGTTTCAGTGAAATAATAAAAAGTGTTTGTATATGTGCCTTACTGAAACCTTCAAGTATGGAAAAGCACTGACGAGCTCGTATAGCCGCTTCAATAATCCACACGAGCACCGCATCAAAGGTAGCTAGCAACATGTTGCCAGAAGGGTCTCTTTATTCTGCGAAAGAACATCTAAGAATCCTAACAAATCTTCCCAAGGACGGATGTTGTTCATCTTAGTCCGACGGCCAGTGGTTGCTGGCACCCCCTGTTGGGGCCTACAGTACCTCAACCCATAGCCCATACACTGTCATTGATGATGACGGTACCCAGTAGAACAACAGTCTCGCTTCAAAATGCTGGCAGCTCCGAACAAGAAGCTCTGACTTGAATCCAATTATTGCCATATTGCCGCAACCCAGTCGTGAAAACGACAATTACCTTGCTGTTTTCAAACAAGGTCGACCTGTACCGGTCAAGATGCACATACTACGTCGTGATGTTTCCACTCGAATCTGCGTCACAACAAAGCTGTTTCGCTTGCCCTGCATGCTCGGAATGGCGCAGCCACCGTATAGCTTTGTCACCTGCAGAAACGCCGCCTCTCACCGACCCTACTCATGACCTATACGCCAAACATTATCTCGTACCACATGAACCGGCCATTGAAAGAACCTCTGGGGAAAGGACGAGATGGTAATTACGGACACGCAAACCAATTAAACCATCTCACGACCTTGAAAAGAGAATAAAAACCATACTTTCGTCTCCGTTGTGGCACACACAAGCTCCCGACCTTATCCCAGAGCGTCTTTTCCCATTACTAGTCCGCGAATCGTGAAGTTGGATGTGTCCGGCGGCACACACATATCTCCGTCACGGATCCGAGATGGATATCGGGTCAGGCGGAGATGTGGGTCGACGGAACCTTGTGCCCGTTGACACCGCAGTCATTGGATTCCGCGGACCTTCACTGAGTACGGCATCGTGGTTTTCTCCAGGGAACTACTAATAAGTGGCCAGGTTACCAGGTGGCTGCGAATGTTTCTCAAATAATATCGGAAGCTCGTTTCGAAAGGTATGAGTTTGAGAACGGCGACGTACGGTCGGTCTTATCGCGAAGGACGTGAGAGTGACCGGCAGCCCCGGAAAGCGATTAGGCTGGCATGTATCAAATTACGCGGAATTTCTGTTAAAGGTCGCGCAGCGGACATAGTCGAGCGAAGTGCGGGTGCAAGGAAAGTAATGTGCGAGGAAGAGAAAGTTGTCGGGTAATGAAGATGGAATTGATCAGTCAATCAATCAATCAAGACTGAAACGGCCAGGACACACACCTAGGCCTCTCATGTCGTGACCTGACCGATTTCATCAGATTCTCGTCGACCGGGTATGAGTGCGTAGATACGTTAAGGCCACACTCTATCCGCTGGCGGCATGTCACGACTGGGTAACCAGGACGGTCACGGCAATGTACTATCTTTGAACTCCTCCTGCATGATCGCGAAGCAACTGTTGATACAAAGGCCCCATGGGAACACTTCCCCTTGGCTGGTAGAACGCTCGTCCTGAGAGGAGATACACCACAACGGAGAAGGGTTGCCTCGCAACCTTGCAACCGTCTGGTCTAATGCAGAATTTTGTTCCTCCCGTACCTATGCGTACGGACTACAATGCGTTATGCTGGCCCAGAAGGTACCCTAGATACCCAGGTCTGGGGTATCGTAGAATGTTGACGCAGTGCCCTCAAAAATAGCCCCAGTACACCCTTCACACCCTCTAACCCCCTTCCTGTTGCCCTGTCATTTTGTTGCCCGTACAGGTCAAACATCGCCAGTTACTTCGCTGCGCTACCACCCGGTCTTTATGCATTTCCGTTCCCAAAATATTGTCACTAGAACTCTCCACTGTTATGCCTTGCAAGAGGCGTATAGTTTTCGAGCACAAACCGAACGCTCGTGCACGTACACACCTCTTGAAGCACTAGCCATCCTTTTTTATTCCGATTCAAACTCTCAAGGCAACCCTTTTTCGTCGGCCATTTATTACACCGGTCTCGGTAGCACGCCACGCGAAATAAATATAGGGAAAAATCTTTCCACGAGCAGCACTGCAAGCAATACTGCGCGGCGAAAGAAATGTTACAAGTACGTAACGTCGCATTGGGTCGCACCCTAAATACAAGAAGCACCGTTGACAAGCGTTCTTGGCTCCTTGTAGATGCACAATTATACAGGTAAGCATCGAAAGTCCCTGGCACGTCCTACCAGGTCTGTCAGCCATCATTAATCACGTCCAATTGCAAGGAACTAGAGATAGGTGGAGCATGGTGGCAATTGCTGCTGCGTGCTCCTGCCAGAAGCCCATTTCGTGCTTCGGAGGATGATTTTTTTTTCTCTCTCTCTCCCTCTCTCTCTCTCTTTCTCTGCGCGTATATTGTACAGTAGTCTATGCAAGAGCTCGTGTATATGGAACGTCTTCGATTCGTTGCGAACTGGTGTGGCCCGCGAAAGAAGACCTAAACAGGTTGTGACGGCGTGAAGCTAAGGACTCACCCATGTGTGGCTTTCCGCAACAGCGGAATAGAAAGACGTCTGACCGGATATTTTCGGTCTTTCGTAATTTTGTAGGTGCAGACGGAAGAAGAGCGGAGCGGATGTGTCAAGCACATGCACAAGGTCCCCCAAACTCACCTCGGAAAAGCGTGCAACGAAGAAGGCCGCCACTAGATACCCTACTGTTTTAAGTTCCGGACCACTTCAGCGCGCTAAGTTTAGCGGCAAAATGTTTTTGTTGGTTCTGCGAATGAATCTAGTCTTTATATGTCCAAATAAAACGCGTATAACAACTTTCTGTGTCGTGTTTCACTTTTTGGTCTCGTTTTTAAACGTGTTGAGCGATCGGAAGGATCTAGTGCACGGCTGCGTGCATCACATAGCGTACCTGTCGTACCAGGCGCCGCAGGCGCAGTCGTCCATTTCTCCTTCGGTGACTTGGCCTGGCTTGGATTGTGCTTCAAATGGATTTTTAGCGCGCTACAATCAAGCCAACGTCTGGTAACAATTGGGTATCTAAGGGCGGCCTCCGGCATTGCACGCATCGGGATAGGAATAAATACATGGGAAAATGGCGACCTTGGGAAACCTGACATGCACGAACACCAAGGAAAACCGAATGGAATCATAACCTGGCACCAAGCACTGTGGACGTTCCCTAAGGAACAGTTCTTTGCTTATTTTGTAATTATCATTGCTTCAGTTATCATTCCGCGTTCGGTGAGGACACCTGTGTAGGAACTAATCCCGCCTAACCTGTCTGTTTAAGCATCATGTCATAACACGACATTCATCGTATGAGTCAAAGGTCCGCTTCACCTGCAAGAGTGAAGCAACTGGGGGGGGGGGGGGGTATCCCTATATAGTTGCGAATTTTTTTTCTTTGTTCTAATAAATATAACCCCTCCTTTCCGGTATTTAAACGAAAATTCCCTACAGCTTCGTAAGTTTATGTACTTCCGCTTGCCAATGAAATAAACTGAAAGCGAGCCTCGTGAAATCTCCGCTAGAGGAAACCAGACTGAAGCACCAACAGATTAAGAGATCTAGACCTTAAAGAAGAGGATCTACGGAAAATACAAATTGACAGAGCCTGTGCTGACATTGCCTGAGCAAGTCTCACGGCATAAGGGTACTAATACGGTATGTCCGGCACTAACAATAAGGATGGAAATAGACTCACTGGAAATCAATAAGAGTAGATGACTTCAGAAATGGTAGATTGGCTTTATTCGTGTTTTTCGCGATTATGTCATGTCCCTGAGCAAACCTGGCTCGACACTGTGAAAACAACAACAACAACAACAGCAACAACAATAAATCGAAAAGTGATGATGACATGGGATGCTTCCCCGTGGTAGCCACGGGACCCTTCCCCACTTCACAGCGGTTATTATGAGGGGATGAATTATGATGAACGCGAAGGCGACGGCACTGTAAAAAGCAAGATAACAAAATATGAAATTTTCATATCAAAAGTTGTTTGGGCTTTGGAAAACCTTCAGCGATTCTTTACATGTGAATACCACGACGTACTACACTCTTAGAAATGAACTTCACCGCATAGCATGCTCCTAGCCAACCATCACCTCTAATGATATCGTTAACTGCCCTGATTTGTTGAAAACGGGAGGCGTACGGCTTTTTTATGACACTTATGCTGTTCATAATTGTCACAAAAAAAGGCGTACGCCCCCCGTTTTCAACAAATCAGGGCAGATAGCGATATCATTCGAAATGACGGTTGGCTAGGAGCGTGCTATGCGGTGAAGTTCATTTTTAAGAGTGTAGATTATAACGACCATGTCATAGGCACCCAGCGCCGCATTTGGAACCTAGCGGAGGCGCTACTCATCTGCCCGGTTATTGCTTCCTCAACTTGTACTTTGTACTTCAGCTTACCTTAGCATTTTTGTACTACAAGCGGTGGATGGGGGTCCCCCGGAAGATGTTTCATTCTAAAGTTGATTATCATCATCATTCTACGCGTTGTCATAGGAGCTATTGCTGTCGTCTGCTACGGTAGTCGTACGTTCGCTTCTGCGCGTTCAAAATTCAAATTCCCATTGTCCAATCATGATGTAGACCTCGCGGGCCGATGAGTAGCGCCCCTAGCGGATCGTGCGGACGGGCTCCTCATAGGGGTTGCCGATTATTTCATGGTCGTTATAATCTAGTAGGTCATGGTAAATACAGACGCGAGAGAAAAGAAGAGCGCTTCTAAGAAACTGCGTGATCCTGAACATATAACAGGCAAGTCTAGTCATATATTGCGAACTACCACTCTGGTATTAATAAAGCCAGAAGAGCGAGTTTCTTACATTGAAACGCGCTTAAAGAACGCGACGAAAGACAGGTACGGAGAGCACAGGGACACGCACTCTCTCCACCAACAGCCTATAGGCCTTAAGGGCGGTGCACTGTCCACCAACAAAGAAACTACAGGCAACACCTGAAACAATAAGGACACTCAACAGGTCGCACCAGTACGATCGCATTCAGGATGGCAATTTTCCATTCTACAACTCTTTAGGGAATAATCGTTGTATATGAGCTGCATACCGGTGATAGGATCCGACTGGCTGTCAACGACACCATGAACTACTTTATGCAAGAATACCAAGTCGCGGACTTACACAGCGCCATTGACGGCCTCTACTGGGGCAGGGGGGGGGGGTAGCACTCTCCTCCCCGGAGACTGCCTTATGGAGCCCCCAAAAGCTCGAAAAGCGTCTTGAAGGCGACAGAAGAATAAAAAATACGGAATTGGGGGGGGGGGTGAGAGAGAACTTTCCTCTTGTCCCTCCGGGGACGAAATGTAGACGCCTGCCCTGCACAGCGCAATGACGGCAGCGGTCTGTCCAACTCGGCCGATGCTTTGCTTTAGAAAACATATTCCGCCGCACTTTTCGTGCGAACAATACATTCCTTTCGTCGAATTCTCCGTTGCTCTCCCTGCACAGACGTTCCTCGCGTGCAGGGGAACCATGTCCAGAACTGGAGCACGTGCAGGCGGCTCTTCCTTGCATCGAGCGCGCCTTGGGCGAGTTAAAATGCAAAACCAGCGGTAAGAACAACTTACAGGGACACGGAAACTTATTGCCGTGTCACCTTTTCTGAGTGGGTTACGCAAAAAAGAGATGAACGGTCTTTTGGAATGGACTGGTTTCACTGCTCCGAATTCACTTGCGAAAGCAGAGAGAGAAGTAGCAGTAGAATAATGGTCTTCTCTATCGAAGGGGGTAAAAAAACGATTACTTTCGGCTTGCTTTGAAATCTCTTCCTAGTTGCTCTCGGGTTGTCTGCATAACGACATCAGGATGCGAGGTGTAGAATAACAAGGAAGAGGACTGCACGTGAGGGGGTCCTGTTTGTGCCATCTGTATAAGGAGTGGGTGGGTTTCTGTTAAGGTTATTTGTCTTCAGATGGGGTTATTTTGGAGCGTTGTGGTGTTTAGGTAAGATGAATGTGCTGGTGAAATGATCAGGGAGTGCTCCGTGTCTTTGCAACGACATTACTGTTCGGGGACTGCAGCTTCTATGTGATTAAGATAAGCTGAATCCATTATCCGATGACGTGAGGACATAACATCACAGTTGACCGTTATATTATTGTTCCTCATGACGTCACAATCTCCGACATTCTATGTTTGATGGAAAGTGCACCTGTTTTCTAACTCACGTTTGGAGCCATCTGGTGTTGGACACATTCTCTAGAGAGAGAAAGTTGGGGGAAAAAGAGGATTTCCACGTTCGTCTTCCAAGGCTTCTTTTTTAACGCTTGAGAATTCTCCCAAGCAACACCTCTAGTCTTTCTGCGTCCACGCGGGGTTGTCATGCCGAGACCTTAACAGATAGCAACGTTGTGTCATACTTTCGAACTTAGCAGGTGGTCATCTTTCGTGCCAGAAGTTTGTGGAAAACTTCCGGCTTACACGCCGTTCATTTCCGCGCGAGGAGTATTATGGGAAGGGAAAACATATGAATGACAACAAGACCGTCAACACGAGATGAAGCCGAATTCGAGTGGTGAGCAGGTCAGTTCATCAAATGATGTCATATACAGTCGGACCTCGTTTTATGAACCCTCGATATACGAATTCCCTCAACTTACGAACGGCTCCATAGGGAACCAAACTTTTTCCGTGTATTTTGACCTCGGTTTACGAACCCTCGATATCCGAACTATGAACGGATTATTAGGGAACGGACCCAAAGTAGCCAAGCCATTCTGACCTCGATATACGAACGGGCGTTATGAACGTACAGAGGACAGGCCAATGGACCGGAGGATAATGAAAGTTCCTCAGTACATGCTGCCCAAGGTCAAACATACAATGTTCCAACGTCGCTACGTTCCACAAACATGATTCACCATTTCCTGAAAGAATAATTCGGGCGTTTACAGCCGAACGGTTGTGAGTTTGGACCAGGTCTCCGAGATGGAAACCTCTTGCCGTTCCAAGAGAAGGCGTTCAGTCCTGACAGCCGGTGACAAGCGTGATATTTGCCGTTGGAAACAGCCTCATCCGCGCGCGATACGGTACTTTGAGGACCGGGTGGATGAGTCAAGTGTCAGACTTCTGTCATCTCTTCTAAACAGGATAGACCCTGCAGAAAGTATGGTGCAAAGCACAATTACGCAGTATTTTCAAAAATAAAACTTATTCAAATCAATTTCTCGTGTTTTTGTGAGGTATTTGTGCACTGCACACCTCGGACCTCGATTTACGAATACCTCGATTTACGAACGATTTTCTGAGAAACGAAGGGTGTTCGTAAAGCGAGGTTTGACTGTATACAAGGTCAAAACGAGCTTTGACGCCTTTCGTAACCGCCTTCTTTGTTCTAGTAATACGGCCGGTTCCAGGTGTGCTAGCTTTTGAGAGGTTTAATTGGGCAAAGATTGCAAAGTGTAAGAGACCCTGACGCGTCACTAATTTCACACGGGTCAACGGGAAAAGTGCAGGAAGCGCTTGTCGCAAGATAAGTCACCCTTGTTTTCCATGGAGCACTGGTATAGTCGTGCTCCTAGAAAGTCAATTACACAATATAAGACCAATATGAACGTTTCTTTGTCTCTTGTCCTGTAGGTCTGCGAGTATGGCTAAGTCTTCGACATATTCGACCAGCGAGGCGTATACACGCTGAAGTAAAAAAAAAAATCTACAAGGAAGCTACGCGAGTCTGAAATACTAAAGAATTAGTGAGTATAGAACTAATCCCCTTTAGGTATACTTTACCATTACCATCGACTTGTATACCTAAGTCGTGACGCTGCCCTAAAACTTGGGACCAACTGAAGCACCATAAGATCGCTACCGCCCGCCACCACCATTTCTGAAGACGACTTAATGTATATCGAAAGTAATACCAGCAGCACGAACTTGAGACTGGTGGCTTACCAATGCACGGTAGTCTAAAAAAAATCGTTCCAAGTAGCTACCCGTGGAATAGCAGCGAGAGTCGACACGGTGAATTCCTCAAGATCAAAGGTGCGCACGCCTCATGGTCGAGCGCTTGTGCGCTTCTTCAACGAGCGGCAATTTTGGAGCATGCGCAGTGCTACGGAGAGGCAACCCGACGAACCAGGTTCGGAAATTTACGAGCTGCAATTAAGCCCTGGCTCACGGCATGAACGCGTTCGGTAAATCATCCACAGCCAACGACAGGAGATGCGCCCCGTTGCTTACACCGTCGGAGTCGCAGTGTGGCATCTCGATATACCATACGCTGGCCTCACTCTTCACGGTGCATCGGTGTGGGCAACTTTGATATGTTTGCTCTTATTACCTACTTTCATTTCATTTTCTTTCTTATATCGACTCGTCTTATCTCGCTTGTTTGACTTTGACTGCCTCTGTAGTTCCGGATCTCAACCGTACATGTTGGCTACACTTGGCGGTTGAAAGGGTGCGGTTGTCGCGCAACTCTTGTAGCTTGCCTCTGCTAATTCTTATTGTCTTAAGTTACGTTCACTAAGCCGTTTGCCACGCTTGCCATTTGCTTCGTTGCGAATATGTCACTGTGAGCAGGCCCCTATCTCACCTAAGTGATATTGATATCAATCAGTCCACTAGAAGAACTGAAGGTCGTAATGTCGTTACGCTGCAGAGGAGTTTGCCTTCCCATATTGTGGTATGTTGCTCTGCGTAGGGGAAAGGCTGTCGATGCGCCCTGGGCTGACTTCATGGAGAACTATGCCGACATTTCTCCTAGATCCCCTGAGGGAACACCCATATGAAAAGCATCTAGACATGGCACCTGAAGAACCACATGTCCCACATGAAACATTAAAAGAAAATACATAAAAATAGCCTACGTCTGTCTTTCAGCCACAACCATCGTCATTGACGACAGCGCCACCTAAGTCCCTTAGAATCTCGCCGGGACGGGATACAGCGCGAGAAGAATGCCGCTCCAGCAAAGGAGAGGCAGGCTAAGTAAGACAGTAGCGCTGACGTCTTCATTACTTGCAACAGTAGCAGGGTTCCGAAGGCGGTCAACGATTACAGGGCTGCTCGAAATTTATGTGAGCTTTGTCGATTTATGGAGGTTACACTGGCCTCTGCCGCATGCTTCAAGCTAATTAGAGTGCTAGGGTGAGACGCCATTAAAATACGCTGTCCAAATTTGTGTTCAAGGACGAAAGTTCACTTCGGCGGCTCTCATCAAGGCGCGTTCAGAGGATGAAAACATAATACGAAAGAAAAAAAAAGAAGCTTTGTTTACAGCATATAAATTTAGCACCTCTGTCAGGGATTTAATGGCGACTTAGCGGTTGATGGGAGCGGTGGCGGATATAGCCGGCTCTCTAAGGTGCTAATTATAATGGTACGGGTGTAATGACATTAGCCTCCTGAGTCCTGACGACAACGGCTGGCAGACGGAGGGTGTTGTTCAACTTGTCGGCCTATAACACTAGGCGAAATGCTTGGGGATTCATCGTAAACGCTTTGAACTGTGCCACAGCTGCCTGAAGTATTCAGGCATATTTTTCTCTTTCTTGTACTTAAACGAGCAATGAGTGTGACATTTAACATGACGCGATGGCATGTCTCCTCTGTCAAGCTGTCCATCATGCAAAGTATTTTCGCTCCGCATTGTCACTGCGCAATCAAATTTCAGAACAGTCGGAGAAACCATTTGATGTCCGTCCAAGCCGTTTTAGCGAACAAAGGCCACATTTTAGCGGCCGTTAGGTTCAGCAGGGTAGACACGACGTAACAGCATGTTGGTTAGTTTATTATTAGGTTATAGTCCAAGTTCAGTGCTTGCATTCGCATGTCCAGGTTAGTCTAAGTTCACTGTTGACAGTTTTCCGCGCGCGACTGTGCATTTTATAGTAAGGTAACATTTATTTATAGTAGTTTATTTTGCAACGGGGATTTCGATCACTTTATTTCGAGGTACCCCCGCCTGGAGCGCGCGCGCGCGCAGCTGGTCACCTGCGCCACTGATCGTTGTTTCGCAGGAACTCATTTTCAGCAACCACAAACACACAGAGCGGGGTTCACCGCAGTGTTCCTTTAATGCGCTGCACTGCACTGCCTCCAGGGATCTTCACTGTCGTCTTGTGGACAGGGCCAGGAACCACAGGTTCTACACTTCAGACTGTCTTACAATAAAGTTTCATTTCGTTTAGGTTTGCGGTGTGCGAATACCGCGAAGCAGCTATGGCGATATTTTGATGCACGGACGCGTTGCACAGAATGGAGGGATGATCGCGGGAAGAAGACACAGGGTGGGCGTGGTTTATTTATTTCTTTGTCTATGAACTGTGCTGCACCGCGGCGACAGGTACAATCAGAAACTGCATCCCGAGACAAACTTTAGAGTGACGTAATCAGGTATTTTCCCTTGTCCATACCACAGAGAAGAACTCTTGCGCATGCACTCACACACTCTTACGTCCTCACTGTCATCACAGTGCAAGACACCCGTGATTACAGTGGCAATAAATACTGGCCAATAGTCGTCTCTCTGTCACGCGAAGACCCTGAAGACATGCATAAGATGACCAGTTTTAGCACAACCCATTCATCAAATGGCTGTCACAGGGCACATTGTGCAGAGAGCGTATTTTTACCCACGTAATTGAGATTGGTAGACGAAAGGAGAAATGTTTCTGCTCGTTCACAAGGTTATTATTACTGGTCGGGTGTGTCTATCGCCGTGAACACTTTTATGGGCTGTCTAATGGCCTCAGCGTGCAGCACCGTGTATTCATGCATGTGGCGGAGCACACATAGCTGCGGGTGTTTCATTGCCGTTAACGGTTGCTTATTGCTGACTCTTGGACGCATTTAATTGCTGGAGCCTCGCATGGTTGGCTGGTAGAAAGATACCAGGGAAAAGTACAGCCGTCTGTAGGCGGGACGGTGACGCGGATATTGCGAAATACGCGCCGAAATGTGCGGTAGAGGACGTGTACGATGGGATGGTTAAGTCCGTGTGGAACGTGCAGAAGATACGAAGGGTGAAATCATGTCGTGTACAGCCGTTCAGTCCTGCGCGAATCTTCGTCGTATCATGGCCCACAGCCGGTCATTTTGTCCCACACTGTCTCCACGACTCTCTACCCAAGGACACGTCCCTTGCCTCTGTAAAGCCACGTTTCCACTACCGGGAGAGCGTCTGCAACGGCGCCCGTAACGGCAGAAAGGACGCGTTGTGGTCACCGGAAGCCCGCTTTCCTGCGCCGTCCAATGAGTTGCTCTTTGCGCGACAGACGACTCCGGATGGCAGTGCCCAACCAATCAAAGCGAAGAAGACGACGAGGGTCCACGGTGGATGGAACTAGGGTGAATGGAACCAAAGGATGGACCAAAGGATGGCTACACAGGATGGTCTCGTAGCGCGTGCGGAAATTTGGTTGTCTCTCCTAGTCGATGCATCTTGAGAGAACGTCGGTGTAGACATTTTCGCCGTTCTCAGCTCCGAGAGCGTCCGGCTTGCTGTGGGAACGTAGCTTAACCCTAACCATTCACGTCTTCCTAGGCAGCATAAAGTCGTCCCTAGTTCTGCGTTCATGTGGCCAAGTATTTGAGCTTTTGTGTCACTATTTATTCCGCTTCTGACCAAACGTAGCGTTCGAGTGGATCGACCTCTTCGCAGTTCAAGTCTGCTTGAACACCACACTCCAGTGGCAACCTAGAAAGTGTTTCTGTCATGTCCTTGCGACTCCCCGGCTCATATCCCATTACAAAACTGAACACAAGGGGACGTGTCGTCAGCTTGAAGATTCGTGCACTGCGTTTACCAGTGTTTCCCGCTCAAAGCAGAGTGACCTGCCTTTGGTAACCTGTTTCTGGTAGGGAGAATCTCCTCTACAGTACACGTGCCAGTGTTGGCGTGCCCAGAGGCAAGCTACGGTCCTCGTTCACCGAGTAGATTTTTTTTCCTCTTGGCATAAGGCTCCGGACGCAAACGTCGACGTCCGCTTTAAGTGTGTGTGAAGACATCCATCTCTGGCGCACACTATATAGAAAATGGTCTCCTTGTGTGATATTGCTGAGGTCTCGCCGGTCTCGTTGCGGCGTGCACCGTGTTGCTGCAAGCACAAACCGGACCCGCGCCAAGTATGTACGCTGTTTGCCGTGTACAGTGTATGTATATAGAACATATTCGACGCATCACATTGCCATCCGCATATGCAGCTGCGCGTTCCGAGCCTCGGCCGGGCTTTCGGCAGCCGAGGCGGGCTCGGGTCGGGTACGGGCCGTGTCGGGCCTGTAAATTCAGGCCCCATGCAGTGCTCTAATATCTGTACCTCGGGCAGCTTTCATTTAGCTTTTTCATTTAGTTCTGAGGCTAAGACACATAACAGACGAAGACAACACTGGCCTCAAGGTGCCCAAGAAGGTGCTATTGTGCTTTTTCGACGACTGCCGTGTTTTTCATTTCATTTTATTTTACTTTATTTCCATAGGAAATGAGGGCCGGGTAAAAAAGGAGTTAGGATCCCAATGCCGATTTGTTGGTCTGGTGTAATGAAAATAAAATGGAGAGCACCACATTCTCCATGTTCATAATCTCACAATAAAGCTGTTGTGGCTTCGTTCTTCGTGGGCTTCGTCCACGAGCTTGCATGCGTCTACGCCATTTTATCAGTTACTCCCCATCCTTTCACTTTTTAACAGATAGCTTTAGGGACTACGAGTACCGGCCTACATAAGGTGTCTACAAAACGCGTCTGTATATATCCCCGAAGTGTCATCACTGCAGACATATATCTGACGTACACTTCAACCTCGCCTTCGTTGACCTGTCTGTATTCCCTAATTACTAACTCTGACGTAATGGAAGACGCTTCAGCGTGCGAAACACCACACATCCCTGGAAGCAATTATGCATATACGCATCTATCTGGACGTCGTATCTTATCGCTACGATGTCTGCCCATTCGTAACCGCAAATTATCGGACTGACATTCCGATCAGCACTCCCCGCATGTCTGTAGAAAAGCCAGCAGAACTTGGCTCTCACCCAGCGATCGCTCTCCTCTGACGCCTATGGATGACGTACAAGGCAATGTTGTGAACTGCGAGAGCACCTCCGCTGTCCCATATCTTCGGGCTACAAGCATCGCGAACATGGCATCAATGACGTCCTAGAAGAAGCAGAAAAAAAAAGAAAACGAAAACAAGCGAGTATGGGCGAGCCCGTAGGACGATAGATATTTGCGGTACCTAATCCGTAACCCCGAGAGGTGCGAGAAAGCCTTCTTGCTTGAGCGAGTTTGTTTTCGTTTTTATTTTTCGCGCCTTGCACCGCGGGTTGTTTTTCTCGTTCCAGTGTACTAGGGCTGGACAAGGTTGTTGATGTTGACGTTGTACAGCACGGAGGAAAGTACGCTGCCGCAGTAGTTCCCCAGGGCGTGTATTTGGTTCCACCGTGTACGCCGAAAGCAATTTGGGAGAATGTTGACAATTTCGGGTCTCTACACTCGTGAACATTAATGAGCAGGATCGAGAAAATCGTCGGTTGCTACGTGTTGTTTATGATAGGAATATCCTTGTGGATATATTTATTTTTTCTGCATCAGTCATTAATGTGCTCTGACTAGACGTGCTGATTGCGTGCGCGTTCTAAGGTCGCAGACACGTCGATGATCTTGGTACAACGATTAGGATCGCATAGACTAGGTTATACGGCAGTTAATTCACATCCGGGCTGTTATTCCTGGCACCTCGAGACGCTGTAGTCAGTAATTTCAGTAGATATTAGCGACGCAAATAATATAAGTTCATTTCCTTTGAGAAGCGTTCTTCAGCCGTTTGCCTGTGGGTGAAAGACATCCTATAGTCGAAAACATCCTGTCGAGGTCTGTTTATGAAGAAGTATTGTTTGATGCCAAAAAAGGATCGCGGCATTGTTATCTTAGGACGAGCTCCATCGCCAGTGTCGGCTGTAAATATAATAATTGTCTCAGGTCTGTTATTGACGGAAGTCATTGTGCTGTATTCGCGTTGCCAGGGTTGCCGTCCTTCGTGTTCCGCGACGAGAAATCACTGATATCAGTTAGAGGCTGAGACACTAGCTGCGCTGAGACACAGAGGCTGTGTGACACTAAACCATGCTGCCACGTGTGTGTTGTTCCAGCGAAGACTGGTCATACCCTTCTTCCCTGTCGCACAGGAGTGAAACCTATACAGCGATCTCGAATTTCAAAACATCGCAACCGACCTCTCGGCGTAGCCTGCATCCTTGATCCTCGCAACAATGCGCGGCTGAACTTACAACAGCCGGGCACTGCATTGTGATTTTTTTAAATATTTATTTCTTAATATACAGGCCTGCTCGATGTCTTGTGGCCTTCACATTTTTCCGCTAAACCTTGTGGCACGCTTTTTCATTCTTTCTGCGAGCTATTTTATCTTCGATCATCGCCATCATGATTTAGTCGTTGATATTAGTCAAACACCCATGCACTTTTGAATGTGTTCACAAGAGCGTAATTCCTGCGTTGTTTCTTTTGCATTGCGTTCCGTACGGGCAGGCGTTTAAAATAGTTACGAGGAAGTGGCAATATAAGGCACGAAGTAATTACTCCACACACTGCACTGATCTTGTAGTTGCTGACCTGCTGTAGGGTACTGAGCCAGCAAGTCCATGTAGGACAGGAGCAGTTCATTTCTTCTATTTCTCAAACAAGACATGCACAACGGCGAGAGGCACAAGCCTTTATGCTGTATATTTTTTTATTGGTTCAACGCTAGCACCGCGAAGCAACTGTGGCTATGAGCGGTGCAGCGACGTCGACAGAGGGCAGCAGGGAGGAGTGGGAGACGGCAGGTTTAGTATACAGCCTGTGCAGACTTCAGGAGGAACTTTGTGCTATCCATCAGGAAAGTAAGCAGGAAACGCAGGGAGAGCCTTGGACAGCACAGCCTATGATAGGATTCGAACCCGCTACCTCTCAGTCCTCAACATGACTTTTCATCACCAACGATGGAATGCATCCTGCCGGCCATGCTGCTGCTTCTACAGGCGATGGAACCGGAGAGCGTATATAGCAGGTGCACGAGCAATGTGAAGGTGGATACTACACAAGCTTCCGGAAGATGTCGGCCTAGACCGGATACGGTACGCGGTGGTGGAATGTTCCTTTTGACGGTCACTTGGCAATTACTGCGTATACAGTAGGCCTATACCGGATACGGTATGCGGCGGTGGAATGTTCGTTTTGACGGTCACTTGGCAATCTGCATATACAGTAGGCCTATACCGGACACGGTACGCGGTGCTGCAATGTCCCTTTTGACGATCTCTTGGCAGTCACTGCGTATACAGAAGGCCTATACCGGACACGGTACGCGGTGGTGCAACGTCCCTTTTGACGGTCTCCTGGCAATCACTGCGTATGCAGACGGCCTATACCGGATATGGTACGCGGTGGTGGAATGTTCCTTTTGACGGTCACTTGGCAATTACTGCGTATACAGTAGGCCTATACCGGATACGGTACGCGGCGGTGGAATGTTCCTTTTGACGGTCACTTGGCAATTACTGCGTATACAGTAGGCCTATACCGGATACGGTATGCGGTGGTGGAATGTTCCTTTTGACGGTCACTTGGCAATTACTGCGTATACAGTAGGCCTATACCGGATACGGTACGCGGTGGTGGAATGTTCCTTTTGACGGTCACTTGGCAATTACTGCGTATACAGTAGGCCTATACCGGATACGGTATGCGGTGGTGGAATGTTCGTTTTGACGGTCACTTGGCAATCTGCATATACAGTAGGCCTATACCGGACACGGTACGCGGTGCTGCAATGTCCCTTTTGACGATCTCTTGGCAGTCACTGCGTATACAGAAGGCCTATACCGGACACGGTACGCGGTGGTGCAACGTCCCTTTTGACGGTCTCCTGGCAATCACTGCGTATGCAGACGGCCTATACCGGATATGGTACGCGGTGGTGGAATGTTCCTTTTGACGGTCATTTGGCAATTACTGCATATAAAGTATAGGGCCTCCATCCCTGCCGATGAAATCGTGTCCCGTGCCGAAATACGTGTGATACGTGAAATAAATTTTTGCTGTTATTCGGGCAGTAGCGCTAATTTTAAAAAAATCTGTCTCTATGCACAAACTACGCATACGCCAAAATTGTGCTTTACCGACGTGCTTCGAAATGCTCTCTCGATTGCAAGTCGTGTTTTCAATCAAGCGGTACTGCGGGGAGGATAACACTCCGCTGCCCACGCAATTAGGCCGTGCTAATGAGCCGGTCGTCCGTTGCTCGCGGTCAAGGCACGATGGGGTTCAGAGTGGCTCACCCCCATTTTCGTATAGCTGTTACGAAGGAGTTATTAATTGTCTAGTGTGTTACCTTTCTACGTGGCATAAATGTCCAAGCGCAAAGATCGAGAGAAGTAGAAACAGGGAAGGGGGGCGACTGCCCGTAGTCCCGCTGATCTTCCGTAAAAACAGACACATATCTTTCGTAGACGTAGGAGATTAGTCAGCTTGTAGGGGTATATGGACGTGTCAATAAGCCAGGCACCAGCCTATATTGTCTGTGGGCTAATTTTACTCACCTCACAGTTCGCTGAAACGGTCGGTACTCCGTATATGTAATACTTCTCAAGGAGGACCACGTGTCCGTGCAACTTGTACCTTGCCACTAAATTGGTGATGCTCGCTGCTGGATGATCCTGACCCTACTGATCCACCGGGACTGGTACAACGGTTCCTCTCGTTTGGAAAACAGAGCTGGTAGCGTGTACGGTAAGTACGGTGTGTTGAGGTTACGGTGCACGTTGAAGAACTCTCAAGTGGGAAAAATTAATCCACAGACTGATCACTGAATGCGTCGCTCATGATCATAGTTGTGTCACGAGGGAAGCACGCCAATTATCCTTAGCAAGTATGACTTGAACATAACAGGAGTATAGGCAGGCTAGCTGGTGTTGGATTGACGTCATTAACGTTGGCTTAGAGCCTTTATAACGCACAGGACGAGAAGGACACGCGACAGACACATCTCTGGCTGTTCTTCTCGTCCTGTGTTTCCGCTCAAACTCGAGGCAAGTCAAATACGACTTGCACCGCATAATTATAACGGCTTTAAAAATACGATGATCCAATCACGTCATCCTTTTCAAGTGGACGACATCACATTGCTTACACCGGATTTGATATTATCGTACCGTCTTCGCAAAGCATAATTTCGATCTACGAAAACTCCAGGGCCACGACCCAGGTGGCGAATGTCCCCATTCATCATCATCAGTGTATTGGTTGTTGTTTTTACTAAAGCTCGCTATCATTCTTTGGTCAACTCAAAAAATAAAAAGTAAAAAACAATGTCAACAAGACGCCACAGTATCTCTCCGCTCGAATTAGCATACATTCGGGACACGAATGAACAGCTGTCCTTCCTGTCCTTCTGGACCCCACGGGAAGACGTGCTCACAAAGCAAAAAAAAGAAAAGGAGGAGAGAGAGAGACTAGCACAGTGTTACGGTATGCACGATTAAGTGTGACGACAACCGTTTCCGATTCCTCTCTCCCAATGCGGTCTAAGAATCCCTCCCCACCTACCCCTCACGATAGTCGCACGCGATTTAATAAGGCGTAAACTCTCATCACTTCTATCTTGAACGTGACGTCAACCTCCAGTTTCGGCCTCACTGCCACACCTCCTTGCTTCCTACAGATCAATCATACTTGATTACCTATCGGGAGATCTAAATTGTCGTTATCGCGGCAAACCTATCAGCACCGGCCTCACTCACTCGCTCTTCCATGCACACCGCAGAAGGTTAGTATAAAGAGTTCCGGCTTCAGGTTGTATTCGCCTTCAGCTTCTCTTCATTTTATATTTTCGTTTGTTTGTTTGTTTTCCTGAGTGCATGCACGTGCGGCTACGTTGGGGCAGCGTAAGAGTATTTAGACGTCGTCACTTTGTACTCGCTCTGCAAATTGAAGCCATATGGCTCAGGGACGTACATGTTGCCAACGGTAACTGTATGGAAGGATTGCTTGGAAATAGAGAGTTTTAGCAGCCCGTTGATAACGTGGCTAGCGTCTCACCGTATCAACCGGAACCAATCAGTGGATAAGATTCTGAGTCGCGCACGAGTGCGATTGGTTCCGATAGAGACGACAACTTTATCAACGGTATACTAAAACTCACTATTGTCCCAAACAGCACAATGTACTGAAAGTCGAGTGCAATAGGGGTGGACGGGTAGGTGGAAGGCCTTGAGCAGAATTCTGAAAGTAAAGAACATCGATAAGACACATACCGGCCACCCCTATTGCACTTGACTTTCAGTACATTGTGCTGCTTGGGTTGTCTTGCGCTGTTGATTACGGTACTGCCTCCATATGTCTTTTCTTCGGAATGAACTGGAAGCTGTCATGAAACTGATTTGATTTTTTGTCACATAAAATGTGTTTTTCTTTGGAATTTGTTGCGCATATTGACGAGGAATATGAAGCACATCGATTGCCACCAGCTGCAGGGGTAGCCAATGTCGTGCTAAAAACTGGGAGGCGGTGCAGGTTCGAATCCTACCACGGACTGTGTTTTCTGAGGTTTTCCTCTGGTTTTCTGAAGACTTCCCAGACGAATGTCGGCACAGATCCCCCTGAAGTTGGCCCAGGACGCATACTAATCCCTCCTGTTCCTTCACTCCTTCCTGCTGTCCTCTCTCCATCTGTCCACATCTGTAAGCCACTCATAGCCACGGTTGCTTCGTGGCGCTAACACGGAATAAAAAAAAACAAAAAAAAAACAACATTGGTTGCCCGTGCACACTCGAGATTCCGTGATTTCTGTATGTGCCGGTAAACACTGATCAGAGCATGGAATGATTCGTACGGAACACTCATCCCTTGCCGACCAATTAAGCGCTACGAAACCGAAATTATAGTTACTTTAAGGGCGACTCGTCGAAGAACACACATAATGTAGTAGCATTATTTTACTTCGTTGGCGGATTTTGATAATTCCTTCGTCTTTACCGCGTTACTTATTGTATACTGCATGTTCGTTTTGTGTGCATTCTTCTCAGACCGCATGATTGGGTGGTTGACACTGTGCAGCTGTATTATATCATGTATCGAAGTTGTCTACATTTTGCAGTTCTGGTTCGTGTAATGCGCGACTAAATAAATCGATAAAAATAAGTCGATGTAATTCGAGGTTCACATGCGGCAGTTTATGCGCGTCTTCAGCAAGGGTTACTTCCTCATTTTTAGTTTTAGCGAGATGGAATTTAACCGATATTAGTTTACACAATTGAAGATGGCATATATTAGTTCGTGTAATGGAAATGTATACAATTATATCTTATACGATCAAAGTTTACAACGTTAGTATAATAAAACATTACACAATGTCATTTTATACAATATAGAAGTTAGCGCTTTTTTTTTTCTAGTGTCCCTGTCTAGATGGGGACTAAAACTAAAACTTGATCGCTAAACTAAAAAACTAAAACTCTAAAACTGGATCGCCAATAGTGCATCGTCTGTCCGATTTTTCTTTTTCCTTTTCTGAATTCAGTTTTTCTTTCCAGTCTCTCTTAGCGTATCCTCCATGTTCATAAAATTCCCGTACAATTCATACCCCTTCGACTCCGTAAGCTACTACGTAGTATAGTAGATCCAGCCATCGCGGTAAAACAACAAAGAAGAAGAAACACAAAAAGAGAGAAAAGAAACATCGAAATTTCTTCCCTCTGTTATTTTGAATCATTCTAGGTCAAATCAATGAAGGAAAAGAAACAACAAAAAAATGCAAGCAAAGCAACAAGGCCTTGTCGTCCATGCATTCGCTGCTGCTGCTGCTGCTGCTGCGCAGTGCAACCGGCTAATTTCTGCGTCTGGCCGCTCCAGCGGCAAAGGGTTTCTACGGAGCGCTAGACGAAACAGGAAAAAACGGCAGAACTTGCTCCACCGCCCGAAGCACATCTCCCGAGATAAGGATCAAGGCGATCAAGCTTCTAGATAGCCCGGGGAGGAGAAAAAAAAAAGAACTTGAAAACAAAAAAATAATAATGGCAAGGCAAGAAACGTGTCTGGCCCTGCATGTCCTTTTGGCGGAAAGCTCTCCGTGCAGGATTTTGCTTTATGTGAAGACTCGCTTGCAAAAAATGAGTTAAGGAAGCGTGTAATGGAAGAAAGCTTCGGGTGCAACATACGCAGCGCGGACGTCTGGTCTGGAAATAGCACACTCACAGATGAACTATCAGCTAGTTATAGCGGTGATGATGATGGACCCTATACTGTGACGCCCACTTGTATCTTACCTTGTCTTTACAGAATTTTAATGGGAAAAAAAATTGGGAAAAAATGGGTGTATATATCACCATATACAGTGAACCCTCGATTTATGAACACCCTCAGTTCCCGAAAAAATCATTCATAAATCGAGGGATTCATAAATCGAAAGTTCCGTTAAGTCAGTACTATCGAGCTGATGAAACAGTATTTGCGAGTTGGGATTGTGTTTATAATGCAATATAATGTGTAAATTTTGCTTTCGACCAAGCCTTCTGCTGTACACTTGGTCATCCCTAATGCGTCCCTGGAAAACCCTTTTGTTGTTCGGATTTCGAGGGTTTAAAAACCAAAGGTTTAAAGGGTGCAATACCTGGAAAAAGTTTCGTCCGTTCCGGCATCATTCGTAAGACCACGGAATAATTCTTTTGAAGATTTCTGTTGACCTCGGAACGATCCGTTCATAAATTGAGGGCAAAAACGCTGAGCAACTCCTATTGTTGGTTCCCAGAAATTCCATTCATTACTCGGATATCGAGGTTCATAAAACGAGGGATAAATGCCCGTAAAAAGTTTGGTTCCTCGTGCTCTTGTTCGTAAAACGAGGGAATTCATAAATCGAAGGTTCATAAATCGAGGCTTGACGGTATATAGATGTCGTTTTTGCAGATACGCTAGGCGTTACCTTAGAAATTCAATTATCCAATGGTATCTTCGACTGGTGGTACCAATAATGCTCTAAGTCCGAGCGCTCCGGGCCGGAGAAAGAAACAAGATGGAAGAAAGAAATAACTGCCGGACCTGTTGTCAGCGCGCGCCGTCTTGATCAGTCGAAGATAGAGCGATCTATAGATCGATCGGTGGCTGCCACCTGCCAGTCGAATGAACGCTTGAACGCCTTAATTAGAGAATTTCGCGCAAAAGCGAGATAGCGAAATGGGATGCAAGTGGTCGGTTTGTCGATTAATTTTTTTGCACACCTGAGGGTTTGTTAAGGTGCGCCGAAATCTCGAAACACTGTATTTAATGTCCCACGCATACATAGGGGTGCGTCTCTGTGCAACTTGTACACTGCCATCAAGTTGCTGGCGTCCTCGGCCGTGTTCGTGCCTGCCACCTCGGGACACGACGGACACGCTCCTAACTTACCCACCGAGGTAGACAATCTGTTACGAAAATCAAATCTCATCTTTGTTGGAGCCTTACGGGACAACATACTGTCTCATATACTGTTCACAAGAGTAAGTGGATGAACTTTTTAGGGGGTGTGTCGAAACGTTCATGGGGCACGAAAAAGAGGAGCACAGTGACAAATATAGACCTCTCCCTGTTTGTAAACAAATGACGTCATAGCGTTCGACAGCGCCACCAGTTTGGTAGAGTTGAACTAAGCTCGAAGCTAGGGGCGAACAAGGTCGCGCCCGAAAGCCACGGTCTTGAGGGGATTACGATGGTCCCTGAAAGGGACGCGACCTTCGGTCCTACTTTTCTTTCAACAGGAGGCAGCGAACAAGTGCCCATTCGTGGAACCCAGTCCTCCCCTTCCGATTTCTTTCGGTTTCAGTCTGTCTTCCAACGTCACGATGACGTTTCTTGGGTAGAGGTCTATTGGTTTTGCAGTCTTCGCACGAAGCAGGACTGGCCACTGGTCCGTTCTAGCACCCGCTGGTGGTAATATACGGTTCATTGTAAGCTTGTGGAATGGCTAGTGGCGCATGTATGAAAATGCTGTTGAATTGAAAATAATGAATCGCCATAGAACAGAGACAGAGAGGGAAATAGAAAGGGGGGAAACAGGAGACGCAACTCCGAGCTTGAGCGACCAGCTGCTGTCACCGATCTATCGGTTTTGAAAGAACTCATTCATCGCTTTCTGAACGTTACGGTCATTTAAAAAAATAGGATCTGCAACTCTGCATTCATGGATGGTTAGTTAGGAAGTGGGCAGGGAGCTCCCAAGATGAACGCAGGGGTATCCAGCTGGCGGGGAACACCCAAATGCACCACATCAACGTTGGCATGATAAGACACGGTTGAAGACGAGAGGCCAGTCCTGTATCCGTAAGGGAATATCCAAGTGCTTTGGCCGTGGTCAAACGCTGTAACGGTATGTTGGTCCATGGACCAGGTAGCACTCCAGTACTCAAGCGATTTGCTATAACCTTGCCTCTGGACAAGCGGAAGCAGGACCGCGTTGGCGTTCGTGGGCAACACTCTGGAGGAGGACGTGATCCCTTTCCGTGTCTGCAAGAGTGCCATATAGGTGGGACACGTCGAGGAGTAATCTTATCAGCGTCTTTTGACTGCGCCCTGCGGACACGTCATGTGTTCTTCCATTGTTCTTGGAGTAACGAGACGGAATGGCCGAACGCACCTACGTGCCTGCTAGTTCAGTTACTGCACTAAGGTTGTTGGCGACACCAAAGGCTAGAACGCCTTCATTGTAGGGTCGGTGCGCCGAGTGACATGAGGTGTCGAGGAGAAAATTATGGAGATGTTAGCTTCTATGAGGGACGGTATGGCTACTTCAAACCGCTTACAAGAATGAACCGATGCGCCGCAATCTTGTCTTGGGCTGCTTCCTGTCCCTCATGCATAACTGTGGTTGGGTTAATTAACTACAATATCTTAGAGGCGCAGCACCTGTGTCTGTCAGGAAAGGCACCAGGACGCGAAGCGCGAGGTGTCTTTGGAGATATGGCGAGTCCCTATATAGAACACCTTCCCCACGCCGAAGAGCCGACGACAACAACGCCTTGTATTATGGGAGTTATGAATGGCGTATTTTATTGCAACATGCGATACTCTATCCCGTCGTTATAAGGTAATTTGTTGAAAATATAATGAAGGCCTAGAGGAATTAAGGCCTAAACACTGTGAACGGAGAACTAGCGCGCAGCCTTCAGATATAGTCCGTCAGCTACGTACGCCCTTGGAGATAAGAGAGACGCAATAGCGCACCAGGAGAAATACTGCAGCGCCGCCATGCGCCAGCAGTAGGGGAGCGCACTTTTTGCTGCAGCGTAGTATCGCGCCGCCAGTCTTCACAGCCAATACGGAAGCAGAGCGTGAGTATATGATGGATTACATTAGGTGGCGCAGGGAGATGGCGTGACCTCTTTGCGTCCAGCCAGTCATCTGCGGCGCAGTAATAGTTCGAGAGCTGACGGACTAGATTTCTTTTTTTTTTCTTAAGTGTTCCTAACTTCGTAAATACTTGTATATGAATGCATATAATTCATATATATATATACACAGTTTTCTCGCGACGTAAAGCCCCGAATTATTATATTAATTTCATATAAATCTAAAGAGAACCACTCTGTCACATTAACCCTCAGTATGTGTGTACGCCAAACGTTTAGTCAGTTGATCCCCTCAACATCTTTCAGATGCTAACGTTCCTTTACGGTATAGCTTAACGCGTGTCATAGCCTATAATGCTGCATATCCTGTTCCACGGTTGACTGAATGACCCTCTATCCACACGTTTTTTTTATACTTGAAAAGGGTGAAGATTACAGTTTGGGACCGATGGATCAACACTAAATCGTTCCGCTTCGCGGGCCGGTTCATCCAGGGTTACACGTCGCACGTGCTGCACTAGATTCGTGCAACGGCGACACGCACGCTTGACTTTCTCAAGCAGATTTAAAAAAGAGAGAGAGAGAGAGAGAGAACAAGACGACGAGAAAGGGAGACGTTTCCTCCGACACTGCTGAGCACACTTAGCAGACCCTGACTCGACCCGGCTGCCGAGGACTGAGCATGCGCAGCCCAGGCACGGGCCCGTATAGCCCTTCCCCACCTGAACCACGCTCCACAGATTTACAATGTTATCCGTCCAAATTATATATAGTTGGTTCCGGACTCCTAGTAGAAATATAATTCAGCGTCGTAGCATCAGGCTTACGCTAGCAAAATACCCCCGACGGAACAACGTTGCAGAACGACTAACGCTTGTTATTATATTCTTCAGAGAGCTACGTCTAGCAGTGGTGGCGAGTATCGCGGTGCGACCGAAAAAAGACAAAAAAAAAAAGACACTTACATTCACCAAAAAATAAAGTGCTGCTGTCGATGAAGTTATATTGGTGTAAGTACGTGTGTACACGGCTACCCAATATGAAGTACATGGGTGTGAAAAAAAAAAATTATATATGGCTTTTTGGTGCTACACGATTTATCGAAGGGCCAATAAAAACTCATAGTTATTTGGAGCACTTCTATGCGAGTTTTCCTTGTGTCCCACCTGTCGAAACTGTACCTATGTTGTGTTATGTTGTTGTTGTTTTTTCTGCACTTTTAAAATTTCGAACATGCGCTTAACTTTTAACCGCACTTTTAACATACGCTTCTATTATTGTGGCTTCTAGAGTGAATTTCAATGCGTCAGGGACGCCCCGAAAACTAAAGGAAATAGGGTGTCACGAGCAACACCGCATTGGAAAGTGCGTTTCTTAATTTCGCACAATTTGATATACACGTTTTCATATTTCTTAATAGTTCTGAATCCTGAAGATACAAAATTTCGATATATATGATATGATCTATGAGAATTCCATCCATCCCTGAACGAGGTTTCTACGTTTCTCGAGAATCAACAAGACCCCATAATCCCAGGACTGCACCCGAGTCTAGCCCGTGCCCGCAGTAGAAAAGAATGTGAGCCCCTAACTCTGCCCGCGGGCCTGGTCGAACTCGGGGGTTTCGAACCAGAAATGCCCCTTGAAATGCTCTATAATCTGACATCTCTGCAGCTTCCGTGTAATTACTCCTATATACACGCGTTGCGCCACCTGTCGCATTTACAGGGAACGTGATCCTTCCTCGCTTGGAGTGTGTAGGTGACGAAACAATCTTCCAAAAAGCAAAGTAATTATCGCGTTGTGGCAAAGTATAGCAGGTATGGGGCTGTGATAATGTTATTGGCGTGCGTGTCGAGTAGATCCCCGTTCTAAGTCTTCAAGGAGCAAGAACGCGTGGACCTGAGCGGTTCAGATTGACGTCCAATAACAGAGCGTTTTGGAAAACTAGGTGGCAAGAAAATCATCCAGGTTCCCTCTACGGTTTTATACCCGTGTTCTGCGGCAAACTTTATGGGAAGATGTCAGCACTGTTCCTTCTCACCCGGCTGTGCTCTCTTCCCCTGGGTTATCCGGCAGATGTTCCAGAGGAATGTCTGCACAGTTCTCCTTGAAGTCCGCCCAGGACGCATACTATATCCTCCATGTCCCCCACTCTTTTCTGCTGTCCTCTCTCCATCTGTCCGCGTCTGTACGCTGCTCATAGCCACAGTTGCTTCCCGGCGATAATACACGAAAAAAAAAACTGTTCCTTCTGATGTCGGTGCCGAGCACTAACCCCCCTTGTCTCTCACTGCTTCCTGATGTCATCACGCACCCCCCCCCCCCCCTGTCTTCGTCCCCTCCCTCACCCCCGCTCTAACACCAGGTACTCTGACACCCCTTCACGCTATTGCTCTGTCTTTACCCTATCTGTCCATGTCTCTACGGCGCTTACAGCCCCTGTCGCTTCGCTGGACCACAACAACAACAACAACAATAAATGAAGAAGTGACGATGGACCAACTCTAACTGCAAGGAATATGTAAGAAGGGTGTGTCTTGTGTATTGTGAGCGAGCTTGACTGTGGAAATACTTTTTTGGTCGCTTTACCTATCTCCCATGGTCCTCTAGTTCTGTCGAACTGAAAACGGAAGCGTACCGATAGTATACTTTCTGGTCGGTGGCCTGATCTGGTCTGAAAATTTTCACACCCTTCCCACTAAGACCCGCATAGATCACCTTAAACATCGCTTCCTTTCCCTGTCCCTCTCCAATATCGGCCTCCAAGACTTTTATCGCAACCTCTTCCATCCCCGAAGAATAAAATGCTTATCCATCACACGTATATAGAAGGCATCAATCTAGGCACGCTAGCCACAGCGCTGGCAGGAACGCCTACTCAGCCTCATAATCCTTCAAAACATCCGCCGCGGACAGCGGCAATTCACGTCTAAGGTTTCGGGCCCATGTGGGTCATGGCAATATTTATTCCCTTTCGTGCGCCACACGTGGTACCTTGATCAAACATTCCGCCTTATCTGCCGTCAGGATCTGTAGGGCCAACCAGTGATTCCTATCTGGTCTTAGAGGCAGCGTTAATTACAGCACCTTGAACCTTACGCGGTGGCGGAACTAGTGAGAGACTACTTTCAGCTACTAACCCCCTAAGCAGGACCTCATCGGAGTATATACGCCAGGCCTTTTTCTGGAGCAGGGTTAGAGGAATGAGATTTGTGTGTTTTTTTGCAGAAAGGCGCTCGTTCATGATAACTCGTCTTATCAGCGGAAGTCGTTGTAGCATGCGTTGATCGTGTTTTGTATATGGGGGGTTTCGGTGAAAAAAAAAGTTTGAAAGTTTCTCCGTGAGCGTGTGATAGGCTAGTGCGGCTAGGTTGTGCTGACATGTTGCCTGATTAACCTGCTGATTACGTGCAGGAGCGATGTCACGGTCCAAATATAGCAGTCTTCGAAAAAGCCACACTGCGGCATGAAGTGTTCTAACCACCTTGAGGCTTGCGCTGTGTTCGTCAGTTTGTGTTTTCCGGCCTCGAAACAGTTCCGTTCCATCATGTCACGCTGTAGCTCTGTTCCTAGATCCTGCCAGAAAGTGATGACTCATTTACTTATTTCTGTTTGGCCCCCAAACGCCCATGGCATCTGCGTTCCCATGCGTGTCATGTTGCGAGACGTAAAATGGGAGCATCAGGCAGCTTCAAAAATAGCCATATACAAGTTGATTTAATTCAAATAATGCAATTACTCCTCCACGCACGTATGACGTGCCGCTCCGACGACTTCTGAGAAATCGCTCAATCAGCTCACACGCTGGACCAATTTGTTTTTGGAGGAGCATGTCAGGGCGGAAGCCGTCTGTTTCTTATCGCGGTTAACAATCCCACAACGTTACGCTCCATCGGAAGCTTAATCACCCCTCCACGACAATTTCCACCGTCGCTGTCAACGGGACTGTCTCAGATTAAAATCACAGTGAATCGCCACGTGCCGCTAAACAGAGAACCGATCAATCAAAAAATCTATTAAACGAAAAGACGTCTGCGAACAGCCCCAACACACAAGTACCACGTCTTCGCTGGTACGACGTAGCTCCGACGTCCCCGAAAACAATCGCAGTTATAAAGCGATATTTCAAATTGTAAGTGATTCGAATAGTGCGTGACGTTCTCTCGTAGAAGTCAGCAGAAGGCGGCTGAAGCAGACGATATTTTGAAGCAGACGACGTTTGAAGCGCGGGACGTGAAGAAGCACACCTGGTGTCGGAAAGAAGAAAGTCGGTGCGATATCGGCACGATCGGTATCTGGCAACGCCTGCTGCTTTCGACCCACTTATCTGCGTGCATCAGAGGCTGAGGCCGTAACGCGGGGCGCGCGCAAGGCGTGCACCAGGCGACGGGGCCAAGTTTCTGCCAACCGTTGCCAAGCTGGAAGCGGTCGTTGACGTGTGATTGTTGCGGCAACTATAGCGTGCCAGTTTGCGAGGCACAAAAGCCAGGCTGTTCGCTGATTCCCAGTACGGCTTTGGACGGCAGGTTCATCAGTGAATAAAGCTGTCTCGTCCGAAACGAGATACTGCTTCTGATTATTTCAGCACGTAAGCGTCTCGGTGCATAAGTTGGTGAAGTATCCTATTGGATAAATTAGAATAAGATGGATAAAAAAAAGTCCGCTTCGTGTCACCTCCATCTCGCTCCGCCAGGTGAGCATGTGAAGTCGCGATGTCGTCCGCTAGCCAGCCATCGCAGACGATTTCAAACACAGGCATTCTGTGGCTACTAGTGGCTGCGCTTGTGTCTAATGACGGCTCGTCGCCATAGCTACAGCCACTGAAAGCACGGTCGTGATTGGCGAGCTTTTAATTACTACGTCACGCGGTCTAAGCTATCAGACGTTCCTACTAGTCCCGTGGAACAGTGAACTAAAAGAGGTATAATGCAGCGAACGGAGGGTCCGCCTTGGGACAGCTGTCAGAGCAAGTGGCGAAAATATAGCGGCGGCGCAGCTATCGCAAACTACACTGCAAAGCATGTCGTCTGCGTTTCAACAATTTTACGAATTCAGATTTTTGTTCGCTTCTGTTCTGTTGGGAACAACTAATGGTAATTGTAATTAATTGTAATTGTTGCAATAACAATTGCATTTTTGCAATTATTATTCTAGAATTATCTCCTCTCTTATTGTCTCCTTCTTCCTAACTCTAAGGCGTCTCCATAATCGTCGATTTCAGCGCCGCCGTGGTTGTCGACGCCGCGGTAGTTTCGCGGAGAACTCGGTCGTTCCACTGCCCTCTTCTAGTTCACTGTGCCCAAGGTCGGGGCTTGGAAGCCGGCAGAGGACGTCAGCTACGTACTGGAAAGACACGTCCAATGCGATGTGCCTTGTGCTGAAATTTCAGTGCACTTAAAGAACCCTCGGGTAAGCAATCCAGGTACCGACCGACCAGCATGGCGTCGCCGATGATCATAGGTGTCTCACGACGCGAGGCAACCAATTAGCGTCATCAACGTCATTACCATATTTTACTATACAAAGAAATGATGGTTGCTCTGTGTCGCAAAAGAGGTTTCGCTGATTCATATCGCTCCAGGCAATCGAACAGTAATGCCTGTAGTTTATGTGTGCATGTTTGAATCACGCGACACTTCGGCGAAACTCTCTTCCCAGGTGACCTGCACCGCTTCTCTCGCAGTAACTTCCCGAGTCCTTCGACGCAATATGCACAGCGCCGGCAGCTAGGTTGAAAAGAGCGTATCGGTTTCATCTGTCATATATATTCTTTAGTATCGAGAATTACTTCCCACTTTCGATTTCTATAGCCCCAGTGCTTTCTATCCTTTTAAAGCGGATTAAAGAGCAGGTCACGCGAAGATGCGTAACGATTGAACTGAAGTAATTGGATATTGTATTCGCTTCTTTTCTGCTGCTAGCAGATATCTTGGGAGGCGAGAGAAGCCGTGACCATAACGAAAGCGACGCAATTTGTCGCATACATTCAATTAGCACTCCCGATTCGACTGCAGCGATCGGTATCAACAACAGTGGCATTACAGGTCCAGGTTTGAGCTGTATGTATATTCGGGATATCTGTTTGGTGCGCATGGTGATTAGGCCACAGTAGTCGGCCGACTTGAAGATGCTGATACTGACGTTAAAGCCCTGGGGATAAAGTTAAATTTCAGATAATTGGGCGCGAATTTAATTGAAATATTTCGCTCGGTGACTCGTTGTTCGTTTTTCGAGTGAAATGTCTTTCCGTACTCAGTCCTTTCTATGTACGCGTAATTGCGTGGCACGAATCAAACTGATGTTAGTCTGGTTTCTGCCAAAACCGAAAATAATACCGAATAATTAATAGTGTGCACTCTAAGGGGAAAAAAATGAGTAAAATGGAGAGTAATTGCAGCTTCCAGTCCCCTAGACTGCAATTACTCCCCATTTTAGTTCCCTAACCCCGACATTTACTCCCCAGGACTGCAAATTGTCACTGAACTTCACAAACGGTCTTCCGAATGCAACAGTCTACGTAAACATGTGCTCTTGGTCAATTAGATGGCATAAGGCTGGTATAACTCAGCCAACTTCACAGTTTTCCACGCACACACAATAAGAAACAGTTAGCGCTTCTTTCTTCGCAACTTGTGCCCTATGTACGCCGCAAGATTTTATATCACTCGATATATCACGGTTGACGGTCTGATTCAAAGTAGTTTGATGCATGCACACGAATTATGTACCCGGGGCTCTTAGAACAGAGCGTGAAATACAGTCTCCACTCTGTGACATTCATTTACTCCCGTGCATTTACTCCCGAGAGGGACTTTTTTTTTCTGGCAATGCATTTAGTCCCCAAAAAAGGAGTAAAATTACTCCTTTTTTTTCTTAGAGTGTGTGACGAGTATGATGGTATCGGCATCAAAATGAAGGTCCATAGACTGGCTCACTCTTCCTAAAAAATATGAGCATGGCGACTCACAGATGTGCACTATGGCTCAGGTACAGTCCCTAATGTAAAGAAGACAAGATATAGTTCATGGTTCTTGATGGGCTATGCCTTCCACACGTATCCACAAGTATTTATACGTAACGTAGTTGCGCGTGTTGCTGGATGAACTGCTGCCTACAAGCAAAGGTTCCAATGTGTCCACGTACTTCTTCAGCCTCTCCTCCTATTGGTATATTTATGTACACCTCATGTTGCATACAGCAAGAAGCTGAAATCGTCACCACCACCTCGACACAGCAAGAAGGATGTCCACCTGATGATGAATGTAATACTACCATTACCATTATTAAGAAGAAGACGAAGATTCTCATGTAGCGAGGCCCGGAACTATACTCCCCTCTCATACTCCTGACCAATCGCCCTGTGTGGCTAAGGGCCATATCCTTTGTGGCTGAAGAAGAAGAAGAAGAGTGTACATTCCAGCTGTGGTACTCCGTTCGCTGGCTCCTGAAGATCTCGCAAGGTACCCAGCCGTCCCTCAGTGTTTTGATGTTTGTGTTCCAATTGACCCGATGATTTCTCTTCATTATTTCATCAGCCAGCAACAATGAGCTATCCACCAGGTGGTTGGGACAACCCGTCGTCCGGATATCCTCGCCAACCGTCAGCGTTTCCCGGTGGTGGTCCCCCCGGCGGTCCACCTGGTGGGTTCCCTGGGATGCCCGGTGGAGGGATGCCGATGCCTGGTGGGGAGATGCCGATGCCTGGTGGGGGGATGCCTGGAGGAGGGATGCCCGGTGGTGGAATGCCCGGTGGTGGAATGCCCGGTGGTGGAATGCCCGGGGGTGGAATGCCCGGGGGTGGAATGCCCGGTGGTGGAATGCCCGGTGGTGGAATGCCCGGTGGTGGAATGCCCGGTGGTGGAATGCCAGGTGGTGGGATGCCCGGTGGTGGAATGCCCGGTGGTGGGATGCCTGGAGGTGGGATGCCCGGAGGCGGGTTTCCTGGTGGTGGACCTACTAGCTTTCCTGGGCCTCCTGGTGGGCCGCCAGGTGGAGGGTACCTCCCACCAGGTGGTGGGCCACCAGGCGGGTTTCCTGGAGGTGGAGGAGGATATCCAGGAGGTGGAGGAGGAGGATATAATCCTCCTGGGGGTGGATACTCTGGTATTAGACCCCCTGGAGGGCCTGGAGGATTCCCAGGAAGCGGTCAAGGTGGATATCCAGGCGGCGGCGGCGGCGGCGGCGGCGGCCCTGGAGCAAGCTGGTCTGGCGGTGGATACGTAAGTGGTTTAGGGAGCTCACGTGTGAGCGCCTCTGCTTCGGTCATGTAAGCACAGCAAGGGACTGTACAGCGGTGATTAGCACTTGGTCAGGCGCTCACTGGTGAAGGTAATTTCAAGTGCTATAGCGTGTGAGCTAGCGTTACATACTAGTCTCTCATCTCTCGTGTTACAATGCTCCTGTTCCATGGAAAGCCTGTTAAGCCGTCGAATTATACATGCTGGACATGCTTTCAATCCCTAATATGGAATTGAGGAATACATAATCTGTGTTGCACCCAATATTACTGCTCATGTCTGTCCATGTGATACTATGTAATTTATCTGAAACTTTATCCGTGCGCCCCGTGAAAGCTCTTTACCTCGCTGTACTTTTATACCGGAAGCTGTGATTCATAGCTGCGTCATATTCCGGAAATCTTTGCCCAACACATTTGGGGTTAATCTAATCCCAAGAAGAAGAACCTACTGGAAGAGTCCTTCTTAACCTTGCGAAGGACTGCTAACTAACACTCAAAAAGGTTAGTTTAATGAACGTTACGCGGTACATCCTCTGGCATACCAGCTAGCTTATCCTTCGTGCGACTCGAAATATTCCAATTTCTGAATGCTGCATGCTAAAGCGACTCGTTCTGAATCGTAGGGCGGGCCAGGTTACGGCGGCGGCGGAGGGTACCGAGGAGGAGGAGGAGGAGGAGGAGGGTACATCACTTCAGGATACCAAGGACAGATGTTTTCTCAGCCGGCTGGAGGCTACGGAGGGGGACAACAGCCCTTCAGCTCTGGAAGCGCGCCGAAAACGGTAGGTATGTAGTCCGCATCACTGCAAGCACCACACCACCAGCAAAAAGCGCTGTTGCCAACTGTGTGACGTTGTCAGCTCAATGGCGCCTGTGGCGCTTTCTTCGTGGTGTACTTTCGTCGGGAAGGCAGTCTAGATCCAACAGCTTTCTAGTTAGTAGTCTGCAGTAACGACTCCTGTGTAATACGTCCCTCGGGGGGAGGGGCGTCATTTTGCAGCCTCCCAAGCAGGACTGATCATTTTGAAGGCCAATCCTCCCCCAAGACTTCTGCTATGTGGTCATCGGCAAGATACTCTGTATCATCGTATTTCACGAAATACAAAAATTTATATCTTCACTCTTGAGTAAAAAATTATTTCATGCATACGTTTCGGACCGTGGTTATCGATGCGCAAAAAAACACACACACAAAAAAAAAACACGAGTCATCATCATCAGCAGCAGCATACGTTCCGTTGAAAACTGTTTTATCGGCATATTTGAAAGGAACTGCACGCAGCGGTCAACAACCTTTTTAAGATGTTTTTTTTTCTTGATTAGACAATCGCATCTAATGCTAAACGGCATTGGTGCTCACAAATGCTGGTAGAGTCAGGTAGTGTTATAGAAATGCTTCTGGTTTCGTGGGGTGCTTCCGAGCTCGGGAATTCCTGGAATGCTTCCGGCTTCGGTGCTTGTCTGAGATTTTTTCTTTTCTTTTTCTTTTTTCGGCTGATACTCTAAGCAAGTATGTGCCAGAGTTAGCAGACATTGTCGACCACCAGTCCGTTTATGGACAAATTCCAAATGCGGAATATCCGCACCTTAGAACCTGGCGAATCATTGAATTTGCTGCTTAGCGCTCGTGTGACTGTGAGTACAATATGTCCCTATATTGAAATGCACCTGTCCCGCTGAAGATGTCAAACGGTAGTGTGCTAAAATAACGGAGGCTTTACTTGTCATTTCAGCAAGGCACCATCCGACCGTTCCCGGCCTTTGACGCCCGTCACGACGCTGAGGCACTGCGGAAGGCCATGAAGGGATGGGGTAAGATATCTTGTGCCGTGCTATCGGCACCATCCTAATCAATGTGTGAATGATCCCAGGTACAGACGAGAATACAATCATTGACATTCTTTGCAACCGGAGCAGCGACCAGAGGGTGCAAATCGTGACGGCTTTCAAACAAGCCTTCGGCAGGGTATGCTTTGTCGCACTCTGCGCTCTTGAAGAATGACGAATAATGTGGTTCCTGACTCTAAATCTTAGTACTTCCACGTTTGTCTAAGGAAGAAGAGTCTGTGGAAGCCGCTGACAGATACATTAAACTACTCTGAGACACCATAAGGGGTACAGTCGCAGTGGCACGTCTCGACCCTGTTATGTAGTCCGCACATTGAGAGTGGGACATACGGACGTCAGGCAGACGGGGAACTCGACTCTCATGCGTTGCTAACGCGAGTGTTTAATGTGTTTTCGTTAGAAGGATGCAGATGTGCTTCAAGAAAATCCCCGTCTCCGACGAGCGATTTCGCAACATGATCATCGTCCGAACAAGAGCTTAAACATGAGGACGCGATACCCTGTGCACCCGCCCAAGGCATTCAGTGACGTCTTTAGGTTTGTGCGCATGGCTGACCTGTGGGAGTGAACTTGATCCCAGGCATGGAAACTGCACAGGTCCTTGTTGTCCGTATTTCCTGATTGAACACCGTCCCTACGCCTAGTGAGTGCACTGGAGCACAGGTCTTCGCGAGAAAAAGTACTAGGCATATACTATGGTCTTCGTACATACTAGTGGGTGCTGTCTTTAACCGTATATCGCACAATGCGACTCTGCGCTAATCGAGATCACAGTTGTTCTGTTTGCGTCTCGCTGCAGGATATGAGAGCCGACATTAAATCCGAGCTGAGAGGCAAATTTGAGGATGTCATGGTGGGGCTCCTGTACCCGATTCACGAGTACATGGCCATGGAGTGCCGGAAGGCCATCAAAGGTTTGGGAACTGACGAAGAGGCCCTCATCGAGATCCTCTGTACGCGACCAAATGCCGAAATTAACGCCATCAAAGAGGCATATACCCAAAGTAAGGGCACTCTTGCACGGGCCTGAATGCATTATCGCAATGCGTCGATGGACCTTTCTCTCCATGCCCTTCTTTTCTGTAGTGTACCAACGTAACTTGGAGCAGGACGTCATCGGCGATACGTCCGGCGCTCTGAGACATATCCTCGTCTCCATGTGCAATGTAAGTGTGAACAAAATGCGTGCACGATGTAAATATTATCGGTATTTCCGTGGTAACCTGCTAGGACGCCAATGCTTGCATGACTTCACAGGAGAGGCTATGATGAACTGTCCTCATGTGCCAAGTGTCCCCACGTGCTAAAACAAATGCGTACATTTTGATTCCCCGTCAGTATTTTTATTTTTATAATTTTTATTATTTTTATTATTATTAGTGTTGAATTTTTATCAGTGCTTATAAACCAGAATGTTGCTATCTCCCGCTAGGCTAACCGCCAAGAAGGTATACCACCGGACACAGAGCGGGCAAAACGTGATGCCGTTGTAAGTGATACCTTCTTACAAAGTAATGACTATGCACATTCCTGGACGCCGCCTCCTACTCTATAGAGAGTGCACACACTCATTGTAACACACACTCACACGCATTGTGTAATATTCCGCAGTGCAGAATGTTACACAATGCGAAATGAAACAGTGCGGAATGCTGCTACCAGAGCGGAATGTTACAGTGCGGAAACAGCGCGGAAACAGTGCGGAATGTTGCTAGATTGCAGTCACAACGCATGAGTGGCGTCGACGAAGGCTGAATTGATATCCAGGAGACACGGCTAGGCGTCAGACACCATAGGTGCGGCGCCGCTAGTCTGACGTCCTTTTTGACTCGACAACGCAAGACACCTTTGACATTTTGTCCCGAGTCTTGTACCTTGACGTTTGAGCTTGATGAGCACGCCAAGATTTGAAGTCTAAGCCCCGAATATGTGTTTTGTAATATTCATTATCAAGTTGTGTGGCATATGCTCCTTGCTGGCACAGCTGGTAAATGATTCGTGAAACAGGACAAATTGTTCCCGTGCAATCTCTCCACTTCGCGAAAAATGATTGTCTGGCCGCGTTCAATCTA
Source organism: Ornithodoros turicata (assembly GCF_037126465.1). Taxonomy (NCBI): domain Eukaryota; kingdom Metazoa; phylum Arthropoda; class Arachnida; order Ixodida; family Argasidae; genus Ornithodoros; species Ornithodoros turicata. The sequence continues at coordinate 7,577,778 of NC_088203.1, read as the reverse complement.
TACGAACGGTCTTGCAGCTTTCTCGGTGTTTACTACTGGAACGTCTAAGGAGTTGATCTCTTGGAATTAACTTGCCCCGTAGTATAATCGTTTAGCAAACTTGTCCCTTGAATGTTTAGCTTCCATCCATAGTCTCGGCTGCTTCTTGTAGATGCTCCAGCAGGCTGGTGTTGGTCGTTACGGGACTGACGAAGCTGCGTTCAACACCATAATGGCGACACAGAGCTACGACCAACTTAAACTGGTGTTCCGCGAATACAACGTCCTCACCAACCAGACGATACTGGAGGCGATCTCTAAGGAGATGTCTGGAGACGTCAAGGACGCATTCTTTGCCATAGGTAAGGACTAGGTCTATACGATAGCGGGCCGGGTTGCGTACATTTTTTTCTGCTTTGGACCTAAAAAACTAGAAATGCGGACCCGTGCAGGGCCGGGGCAAGGTATAGAGCCACCGTACCTGGCACGCGTATCAAAGGATCGCTGGACTCTCGCCGAACCCGGGACTTGAAATGCGGTCATTGCAGTGCACTAGTGTGTGTCCCGCATCAGAACGCGAGTGCCAGCCTCTATAGCCATGACGATACAACATCAGCCCGTTTGTCATGCTAAAGACTGTTAGAATGCGGGATCGAATCCCACCACCAGCTGTACCGTCGAAGACTTTTCTAGACTGATGTCTGCATAGTGCATCCCTAGTGTTCATACTAACCCCCTAAAGCACTGCACGGGCCGCATTCTTAGGCCCAGGCCCCGCCCGAGCTCAGTCCTCCTTTGATTTACCCGCCCGGACCCGGCCCGACGGCTCCATACGCGACCCGGGTCCAGCCCAAGCCCGAAGAATTGCTAAGTTTTCCGGGCCAGTACCGGCCCGAGCACGAGAAATTTATAGGCCACCCAGCGCGGCCCAGCACAGCCAGGTGCAGTGGGCTGTAAAACTTGACCGTGACTAACTAACAGTGGAGTGACACAGGGTCGAGCCCGACCTCGGCCCGGCAATGTACGGGCCCGGGCCCACAATGGTCAAACCCAAGCCCGCCCAGGCTCGCAAAAAGAAGTCTTGACCCGGCCCAACCCGGCCCATGGAGCCGGGACGGGTTCGGGCATTCGGGTAAGCCCGAGCCCGTGCAGTGCTCTAATCCCCCACTCCCACCCAGTCTCCCGGTCTTGCCACTCGCAGCCACAGTTACTTCGCGGTGCTAGCGTGCCAGAAGAAAAAAAAAGCGAGGCTAGAAAGTTCAGCTCGCCAAAGATTTTGGGTATAGGCACTTCGATTTAAATGTGAATATGTAGTCTGCACGTATTAGTCTGTGCGAGTCCGTTATTTAGTTTGTTTGTTTGTTATTTTTGGTCTAGTCTAGTTACTTTTAGTTATTTGGCCGGTGTATAGTATATATGGCACGTGTGTACGTTTATAGTTTTACAGTTACTACAATCGCTCACTAAAGTGCAAGAATTTCTCCTCGCGGTATGAAAGATGCACAGCCATACAAAAGGAACTGGATTCATGCGTTGCGTCGTTCCCGAAGGAAACCGCAATTTGCGCTTTCCCTGTTCCTGCTCAAGAAGCGCGACAATGCCTCCCATTGGTCTCCGCAAACGCTTTCCCCGCTATGATTGGAAGCCGCATCGAGCCTCTTCAGAAGGAGAGGGGAGGAAACCGCAATTTGCGCTTTCCTTCTTCCTTCTCAAGAAGCGCGACAATTCGCCCCGGTGGTCTTCGCAAACGCTTTCTCCGCTATCATTGGATGCCGTATGGCGCCTCTTCAGAAGGGGAGAAAAGAAAACCGCACAGAGCGCTTTCCCTGCTCCTTCCCAAGAACCGCTGCAAAACCATGCCTCCCATTGGTCTCCGCAAACGCTTTGCCTGCTATGACTGGACGCCGTATCGAAGGAGAGAAGAGGAAAGCGCAAATTGCGCTTCCCTTCGTGATTAAATCACGAACGAAGCGGCAGATACGAATGCCGTTCCTTTTGTATTGCTTGTCAAGGAAAGGGTATCCTGCATAGCAGAAGACCTTTTGCACTTTAGTGACCCCCTTTTAGGCTTATCCCTTTTTGTCTCCTTCTTTCTGCTTATCTTTTTTTATCACTCATTCGAGCAGCCAAGTGCGTCTTCGACGTTCAGTTCTACTTCGCTGAAAAACTGTATAAGGCTATGAAGGTGAGGCCGCCGCATGTTCCAAAATGAAATTATCCTTACTGATTTGGTGCACGCACTTTGCAGGGAGTCGGCACGTCCGATAAAATCCTGATAAGAATAATTGTATCTCGATCTGAAATCGATCTGGTTCAAATCAAGGAAGAATATGAGAGAAATTACAAGGTGGATCTCGCATCGGCTATCCAGGTATAGATGCTCCTCTTTTCCTTTTTCTAAGTGATATGTGTACATTTAAACGGTTTTCTGCGAAGATGCATGTGATCTATCTTTGAAGAGAGTAATGATACACTTCATCATGGTCCAGTCATTCGGATTATGTCCTGTAAAATGCTTTTAACTACGGGTAGACAGATATACGAAAGCAGCCAGGAAAGTGTAGGAGACATGATATATATATAGAGATCGTGTCAGTTCCCTGCGCCGACGAGCTCCAAGTAGAGCGAAACAGCTGTCCTCGGCTGGGAGCGCACGATCAAATTGTAAACATACGCTCAACGTGCAGCCACAGAGATTCGGCTATTTTTCCTTTGTATATGTATATGCATATATATACAAGAAAATGAGTTTGAGTTCCTTAGGAGCTTCGTAGCTGTCGCGTCACCTGAGATGACCAGTGAACACTGCATCACTGTCGTACCCATATAACTTCGAAACTGACCTTCACATATATGGGTGTATAACGACTGCACAAAACGGCTATTACAACACTACAGGGATATGAACTCATTAATGCACTGTGTATATATTCTTTAGTATTATCGTATCTTGTAATCTCAGTGGTAACTTTGCGTAATAAACGCGTATATTCCCTCCCACCCCCTCGGTGGTAATCTCAGGTTAATGTGGTGTATAACACATGGGTGCAACACACGCACCACGATGCTACACCTGGAACTTTCTCGAAGTGTTAAACAAAGCCATCACAGGTGGTGAGACGCCTTCTGAAGTGTGCTGCCCTCTCTGAGTAGGGCGACGGAACTAGTCTACATCGGGCGTTTCGTGATGATCGCATACTATACTTCTAGTGTGCTATGTTCTAACGCAGTACTAAATATCGGTTGTGAAAGGTTGGTGAGCATCTCGCATAGTTGGGTTTGCCTTTCTTTTCTTTTTCTATTGATATTTTTATCCCAAGTTCGGCGATATGATTTGAGTGGGAAAGCTGATTAACCGTTTCCGTTTCAGTCCGAAACGAGTGGTGATTACAGGAAGGCCCTGCTCGCTCTCGTAACAGGAAACTGCGTTTGAAGCCTGCTGTTAAGCAACGTCTAGGGAATAAACTTCACTTTAGTCTAATATACGCCGTGAATCAAACTGAACGTCTCTAGTATGGTCTCCTTTCACTCTTCATTTCAATTTGCTTGAACACTGCTTTGATTTGCCACAATATTTTAAGCAGAGTTGGAATGCTAACCCAACCCAACCCAACCCAACCCAACCCAACCCAACCCAACCCAACCCAACCCAACCCAACCCAACCTAACCTAACCTAACCTAACCTTACCTTACCTAACCCAACCCAACCCAACCCAACCTAACCTAACCTAAACAACAAACTAGAAGGCTTGGAACTATTTCAGTTGTACGTCTATGTGCAAGGGATAGGCGCCACCGTCTTTTGTTCTCCTTCGATGTCCAAGTTAATAACCGACAGTAGTTGCGATTCTCTTGTCATGATGTATTTTGTTGGTTTCGCCGCTGACTGCCTGTTTAAATACTCTTGTCTTCCTGATTTGGCTGCGGACTGCCTATTTAAAAACGCATGTCCCGACGTGAACAAACCAAACAAAAGTTTTGCCGCGGATTGTACACTTAGATACACTTGTAGACTTGGTTGTAGACTGTCTGCGTAAATATACTTTGCTCGCGATACACTTGTTTCCTTCGTACAAAGTATGTACAATAATCACATATTTGGTGCAGCGCTCTCTCCATATTCTTCTTCCATTTCCAGTTCCAATGGCGCAGCGCTCGTATATAGCTATATGTTCAACATCCCACTTGCATGTCCCTATTGTTAGCCGTATATCTACCCTTCTGCCTATATTCTTGCGCAGCTATTACTGGTACATATCCTCATACTTTCTATGAAACTTCGAAAGACCCGACGCGTGCATTTGTTTCTGTTTTTTTTTTACTTTTAGCTCAACCGCACCCGCGTTGCAGCTCCCGGAAATGGAAACTTTGGGGAAGTTGGACCGGAAGCCGCCGGGCAGGAAGTGACGTCCGATCGGCGGAAATGCAACTTCCGAACGCGCCGACAATGCTAGCTGATAAGGGTGTCGGGAGAGTTCTTTGCGGCCTTTGTGAAATGGGCGTCCCACTAGCGCGAAGGGCGTTTAAGGCCTCGCTGGCCTTTGTAAAGCCTACGGATATAGACAAGCTTTTCGGGGACGAGTTGACAGTTTCGGTCGACACGTTCGTCTCTATAACGTTGGAAGACTTCAAAGTTTTTTTTTCAGAGAACGAAACTGCGAATTCGATCTTCCGCGTTAAGCAATTTCCGAAGTGAACCCGCGTATCGGTTGTAGCAGTGTGCCTCCACCAGTCATGGGGCTGCCGAGAGGGGGGCAAGGGTGGAGGGGGCGGGTGGGGGAGTGGTCCACCCTTTGGAGCATCAAGATCACTTGTAGAAATTGT